>NW_017306342.1:1957952-1989470 GCF_000935625.1 Nanorana parkeri
GGTTGCTAAAGCCATGCATTGCAGTGTTAATGAATAGACTATGTGTTCACAAGTCACCATACAAGCTAGAAAAAAAAAAGTGGAAAAATTTCTCATTTATATACTTTTTACAGCTCAAATGCTACCTATATGTTTTTATGAATAAACTCATGAAATATCAGTGTTTATCTCTATGCCACAAAAGAAATGCAATTGTACACAACCACATTTATGCCTTACTTTTTTAAACATATACGATGGTCAAAGTTTATTAGAGCTATTTAAAAACATAGTGAGGAGATAAATGATGATGGCCAACATGAACTGATTCATAGTAACCAATGGTACCTTGAAGGAATCATAGCAATAAAAGATTTTCCCATTGCCCCGAATTGAAAGGCTCATTCCACCTTTCATACCCACATTTAGGGTGTACCATAGAATATATGCTAATAAGTACTATCCTTGTCGCACTCCTTACCGATATGTCCCTTGTAGTGGGGGGTGCTCGCAGTGACTGCGGATGGCGCCACGAATGTCAGCAAAATTGTAGAAATGTCACCAGCACACCAGTCCTTTTAAGATACCAAAAAACCTTCATCAGGCTTTAGCCTCTAAATGCTAAAGCCTGATGAAGGGGCCCTGTGCGGTCCCGAAAGCGCTTGTTTGGTATGACAAAAAACTTCAATAAATGAAGCTTTTGCTATCTTAAAGGGATTGGTGTGCTTGTGACATTTCTACAATTTTGATGGAATATATGCTATCCTCATTTTCTCCCCCCACACACACACGAACTTGATGCACCAAAATCACACGGTTCTTCTCTCTGCAGGCTCCTGTGTATTTTTTAATTCAGCATCTCTCATTCATAGATCAATTCACAGGATCCGTGAATAAAAAAAAAAAATACAAGTCCCTTCTGCCACTAGTTCTCAGTGCTAATTACAAGAACGGTGATGTAACCGAAGGTCAGTACCTTGGTATGGACAGGAGCTGGAGGAACAGTCTACAGGAGCTTGAGCATTGTACCTGTAAATCTGATGATTGCAGTTGTAAGTGACAAGAGAACCACTGACAATATGAGATCACCGGTGGTAAGAGAAGGAGAGACACACTGTAAGTCAATGCACGCAGCTGTGAGCGTGCATGCTGGGCAGACATCGTGGGACAGGAAGAAAGAGCAGTCTGCGCTGGTTTAGAGAACTGCTAGAGGGACTGCTGGAAAGAAGTGGAAGGAAGAAGATGATCGGATTAAGAGGCATCATTTAAGGTAAATTCTTACAGCAGCATTGTGACTTAAATGTCTCTTTAATATTAGAAAGAAAACACAATAAATTGTCTTCGGGCTCATGCATACCAGGCGCGTTAAGCTACGTTGTTCACCACAATGCAAGGACGCATAGGAAACAACTGTATTCTGTGTCCTGTTCACACCATGCATATGCGGTGGTATGCATTGTGTAAAAATGCAGCATCTTTACACGGTGCGACACATGTCACCGCATGTCAATGCTCCGCAGCATGTCCTAATGAAGTGCAGTGCATAGAGTTCATCAAAATGTAATTTTGTGATGGTCCAATAAAGTTTAAAAAAAAGTAAACAGTGCAATTTGTTGTAAAAATGCATTGCACCGCCCCTACCAATGCACAGCAGCGAGAGCATGTTATACCAGAACATAACATGCATCTGCTGATGTGAATGGGCCCTTACTGTGCCAGGCATACCTCTACTTTTGTATTAGTGGAAACACATGTTCCTGCTGTTTAGGTTACTTACATAATTACTTCCCATGCAGCAGACAAGGCAAATTCACTATGAAATTGGTAGGTAATTAAGCAGATGTTGTGCCATCAAATTAATGTTGATATGTCAACTCTTAATTGCTTTGCACAACAGCACCTTATACAGCACAACACACTGTAACATTTCATCCGCTGCAGGTAGCAAAATGGCAATAAAAACAACACAATTGAACCATTTAATCAGACCTAAAAATGTAAATAAATAAAAACAAATATCAGTCTGGGACAAAGGTTACCTGCTTACTGTATAGTAAAGTCATGATCTGTGCTGTAAATATGCATATGATATTATAATATAAAGATATGGGTGGAGCAGTTGCTGGTACTGATATTTGCTAGTACTGGCATATGCTTCGGCTCGACTGAGTTTAACACACAGCCAAAGCGGGTTGAACAGTCTGCCAAAGCAGACTGTTCTCTCCCCAATATGTAAACAAATAAATAAACACAGCATGGGGTCCTCCTCCCAAACGTTATAAATGTTAGGAGGGACCCCATTTAAAAAAAAAAATGCCCTGATCAATCCTAGCCTGTCTCCCCCCTGACATCGGCCGATTCCCTGTTGATTTTTATTTTTCTTGCGGCTGCTGTCTGAATACAAAGGAAAAAAAAGCATCAGATAACAGGGGAAGCATTAGCTCTCTGTTATCTGCTGATTCCCCTGCTATGTTTTTTTTTCTATCAGTTTGACAGCTGCCGCAGGCTGCCATCAGAGCGAAGAAATAAAAAAACAACAAACAGCATAGGAATGAATAGCTAGGCTGCTATTGGCCATTTCAAATTGGAATAGCCAATAGTAGGCTGGCTATTGCACCCGCCTACTGCTGCTGTCAATCAGCAGAGGTGGACCTGATGGAGAACTTCAGGTCCACCTCTGCTGATTGACAGTAGCAATTCCAATTTGAAATGGCCAATAGCAGCCTAGCTATTCATTCCTATGCTATTTGTTGTTGGTTTTCTTTTACTCTGATGGCAGCCTGCAGCAGCTGACAGAATAATAGAAAAAAAAAAAACCTAGCAGCAGGGGAATCAGCAGATAACAGGGAGCTAATGCTAATGCTGTGATTTGATATGACAGTGGCTCCGCCGAGTTCTCAGTGTGTAACCAGGGGATGCTGAACTGTCATTACCAGGGATGTGCGGAATTCGGCTCCCTTCACTTTGGGTCGGTTATTCACACGGCTGCCTTTGGCAGCTTTGTGAATAACCCTCTTAGTATATTCTTTTATCAGGTTGAATGTAATGTAACACTGCATTATGGCCACTAGATGGAGCTGATGAGCATGGGAAATAAGTACCATGAAAGATGTCAAAGCATCAGCATGATATTCCTCTCACGACAGATGTACTTTAAGTCAGGAGGGAACAAACAAAATGTACACTCAGGTTACTTTCATGTAACGGACAGAACACCATACCTTTGAGTTTATACAAAAGACAGAAACCTAGTGAACAATACTGTTGTTCACAAAGAGTTAAAGCAGAGAAGACTATCTTATGACATGTGGTTCATCTTTAAGCTCTAATTTTCTCCTTTTTGTGAAGCAGAACCTTCACCAAGCAGAGATCAGAATGTGGTGACAAAAAGGAAGCACCAAATGACAGGGCAAAGACATTTCTTGAGGGATTCCTAAAAAAAAAAAGTTATATTTACCAAAATCACTTCTGAAGTCTCTGATTTCTGAACCTGAACAGAACTTGAGAACTGTGACTCGTTAAGCTCAGACTGCAGCCTAGAATGAAGAGTGTCTGAAGTATACAACACTGGCATTAAAGTGGATCTTGCACTCATTTAAAGTATGCTTGTTCCAGGTCCCTGATTTAAATGTACTTCACTCAGCAACAGCCAGGCAACTAGTGTTTTCAAAAGGAGGCCAGCAGTTGAAGCCCTCATACCTACCCCATTCCATATAGCAGCATTAGGGTTCAAATAAAAAAAATTAAAAACCTGTAGGGAAAAAAGTAAATATATATATATATATGTTTCTTCCTTCTTCCTTACTGCACGGGGTGGTGTCCTCCTTCCAGTGAGATTCAGGGGATTGCCAAGTAGCCCAAATCTCATGAGGACACACAAGCAAAGTGCATCAGGGATGTTCGGCCAGGGGAGGCAGGTGAGGCAGAGCCTTGCCTAGTATTATGGAGGAAAAAGCTGTTAGCTTCAAGTTTGAAGCCGACAGCTTTTTCTCCATTCAGATCGGCATCTATCAGGTTACATAGCAGGGAAAGCCTCCCCCCTGTGTAACCTGTCATGGACGGAGCGCTGCCTGTTAATTACAGGCAGTGCTGCATTCGGCTTTTGACAGGTTAGTTAGATTACACAGCAGCGGGCTTCCCCACTTCTTGTGTAATCTAACTATTGAGGCAAGAGCTGTCACAGCCTCTACTCTATGTTAGAAGCGTGAGCTCTGTGGATGGCTTGGACCAATAGCAAAGCACCATTGGTCCAAGCTGTGCTTGGACCAAACAAAAAAGCCAACTGGCGGTTTACTTCGTCTTACCAACACAATCATCAGTCCTTCAACCCCATTAAAATCATGAATGTAAATGAAGGTATTTTCCTGCACGCAGGCTGCCACTACAAAGGCCATCTTGCTATCAAAACACCTCACCAGCCCCTGGCACGTCTATGCTGTATCTGTTACCTCTAACAGATTCTTCATAGCAGTATATGAAGGACCTACTTACGCCTACAAAAGAGAGCTTTGACGAGGAACGTGGACTGTCACACACTTGCCAGGGATGGTAGGAAAGATTTCTTTGCTGGGGTACCTGACATCAGTTAAAACCCTACAGAGTATTAAACCTTCCTTCACTTCATCCAATTCTAGTTTACTTGATTCCCAAAGGTGTCAAGCACGGGGGAAAGAATAGTCATTTTATACTGCACCTAATATCAAATAATCTGAAATTCACATTGCAGGTTCAAGGGGGCTGGTAATGAATGCCAAATTCCTGCTTTATGCATCTCTCTCCGGTAGTCATGTCTGTGGTTGTGACAATCTTGCAATGCCACATGGGATTTGTAGTTCCATCACAGCTGGAGGGCCGGAGTTTGGCTACCCCTGCTTTAAGTCATGAGATTTCTATAGGTTTAGCTAGGGTTAGCTAGCATAAGTTTTTCTAATTTCTATGAAATTATATAGTTACAGCACCTCCTGTGGTGCTGTACAAAGTAACAGATAAAACAAGATTAGCAATTAATGGCAATACAATGCATAAAATATTCCAAAGACAAGTATATACAGTTATTTTTAGCAGAACATAGTAAAAGCAAGGACAGGATATGAGGGGACTGCGTGTGCCTGTACTGAATGCTGCAGGAGGAAGCAGTACTGAATCTGTGACTGAAGAAAATATTGTAACTTAGATTATATGCTTGTCTGAATAGGTGAGTTTAGCGGTGCATTTGATGGTCTCAATGATTAAAGAGTGCTGAATAATATGTGCGAGGGAATTCTAGAAAAGGAGAGAAAATGGTGAGAAGACCTGGATGCAAGAATGTGAAGAAGTGACTAGACTGGAAGATAGGAGACAGTCGTGTTGAGAGTGAAGGTCAAGTTAAGTTTGATGTCTAGAGTGGAAATGTAAAAAGCGGAAAAATGACAGTCAAGTAAGAGTTGGGCTAAAAACAGCTGTACAGTTGTCCTTTAAGTAAACCCCCACTCCATTGAGTGCAGCTTGCCTTGCAAAACACTTCCTTCCACCCCATTCTAGCAATCTCTACTATGTGGCCCTGATAGGCATCACACAGCCTACAGCACACCTCTTCCTACAGTGCCCCGTGACCCAATTAATTCCTATGGATGAGCTGTACTCATGGAGGCTTCCAGCTCTCCAGCAGTAGGACCTAGAATGTTTTGTTTGGCAAGGCTTTGTGCTGCTATGCAGAGTTGTACAGTGAAGATAGTTGGAGTGGGTTGGGAAGTAAGTATTTTACCAGGCAGGCTGAACGCCAGCTAACTATGGCGGGGAGCGGGTTTGGTGGACTGGCTGTATAGAGAGAGGGAAACCTGCGGGAGTGCAGAATAAGATAAGTATTTCACCTTATTCGTCTTTCCCTAGACTAAGCAGTGGATTAACCCTCGCAATGCAGGAGGGGTGAGATCTCTGAAAGAGCTAATTGACTGGTATATGTTACTCTACTAAGATATAGTATGGAGTGCAAGTGTGGGTCACGTGACCTTTTTAGCCCTGTGAAAATGAAGAAACTGGATAAGCTAAAAGGTTTTCTACATTAGGCTGTAAATCCTGAAAACTGGAGTCAGAACACTTGCAAGTACAAGTATTTAGAAAGCACTCACTAAGTGTTAATGTTTATTAAAAACACTTTAAACACTTTGCAATATTTTTTGAATGAGGCTTTGTATAAGTGCACAGGCACATCAGTTGGAGCAAGAAGGATCTGGCTGCCATACGATCATTCTTACGAACAATTGGTGCATGAACATGCATGCTCATATCAACACAGTGGACAAGTTTATACACTGTGCAAGCACCGCTGGATCCAGTCTAATTGGCAGAAAGCAAAAGGCTGACGAATTCAGACTTTGGTAATTGTCTTGTCCACAGGTATCAGTAGGCCAAACTTTCACAAACATGCAAATCTCTCCCATAATCTATCCCATAACCATGCAAATCTCTCCCATAATCTCTCCCATAAACATGCAAATCTCTCCCATAACTGACATTGAACCTCTCATCTCTATGGAACTGATAAGGACTTACTCCAAACCCACAACAGCCTGTCATATTTTGTGCAATCCTAATACAGACAAATAATCTGCCTGACTGCTTATGGTTACTGTACAGCGCTTGTTACTCTATTCCAGCCTTTCTCAAACATTTTACTCCACAAGAATCCTAGAAACAATTTTCAAATCCAATTGAACCTCTACTAAGAATTATTATATCTACAGCTCATGATACATTAACATGATCAGTACCTTGTTAAAATACTGTATATTAAATGCCCTTTTAAAATGTGGCTCATTGGTGAAGTGCTTCCTTACATTGTTGGTCACTGGAAAATGGCTCCCTTACATAAGGGAGAGAGAGAAAGTACACCTTACATTTCATGTGAGCGAACATTGGTGGTCAGTAAGAGAGGGAAAGCCTTACATTTATGGTCAGTGGGAGAAGGGCTCCCTTCCATTGTTGGCCTTGGAGTAAGAATGCCTCTTATATTTGTGGTTAGTAGGATAAGTGCTTCCTTATACTGGTGGTCAGTGGAGGAAAGAAGGCCCCTTACAGTGGTGGTAAGTGAAAGGATTACTATGTTATATTAGTGATCAGTGAAAAGAATGCCCAGTAACACTGGGAATCAGTGAGAGGAATGCCACACTTGCAAGCAGTGAAAATGATTATTGGTGGCAGTGGTTACTTATCTAAGAGATGAGAGACTTGACTGCACCCATGCCAATGGCTTGGCGGAGTGACGCTGGAAACAGAACTGCACAAGTGTCATGGTGCGAGAGCAAGGCAGTTGTAAGGCTCATTAAAGGAGAACTGAGGTGAGTGAAAATCACTGAGCCTCATAGTTCGAGCCAACGTGTGACAATTAAACTGTCACAGGTCGGCTCAGTAGATCGGGAAGTGAGCGAACACATACCGTCGCTCGCTCACTTCTCGATCATGTCCCTGCAGAGAGCCCTGACTGTCACTCACTGCTCCCTGCAGGGATTCCCCCTCTTCGATCCTCCAGCACTGAGTGGAGGAACGGACGGGGGAGGAGGAGGGTACAGCCCCTCCCTAGATGGGCAGAACCAGCTGTCACTCACGCAGCTGGCTGGATCTCGACAGTAATGTCGGGAATCCGTTCCAGCTGCGGCGGTCTCAGTATACCGCGAGCTGCAGCTCGCGATATACTGAACTTTGGGTCACGGGGGGAGGTTAGTATATGTCCTCCTGTGACACTTAAGGGAACTATGGGGAGAAACACTTACCCCATAGTTCTCTTTTAATGAACTAATGTATAATAAATGTATATGAGAAACAGCTAGGAGTCCACAGTAGATTAATATGAAAACACCTCTTGTGCATTAGAAAATACATAAGTAAAAGGGGTTTCTAGACAAATTACCAACAAAAGGGAATGATGTAGACTGCTGACTGATAATATACTTGGATGAAAACTGAACCTCTGCGCTTACTGAATTTGAAGGCTTTATTTTCAGTTTTGACTGGAGTCTACAAAAAAAGGCCAAATGGTATTTCATCTACTGTCAATGAATTTAAAATATAACCTAATTTCAGGCACAAAATCAGTGGTTCCTTGTGTTCAGTGCAGCACATTGTCAAATTGATGTATCTGGCCAGTAGCCAAAGCTGCTGCATGTCTGCATATTAAACTGCGGCGTACTAGTGTATCCTCCAATTGGCTGTCAAGCACATGGCTACTTAGAGCAAAATAGAAACAAGAACTCATAGCAGGGTGTGGGTTCAAATCAGTATACACAGCAATGATTTCATGATGTAATTACCGGTTATAAAATAATAATTAAGCGGAGGCTAGATTTAAGGAGCAGTATGGTATTGTCATCATCAATCAGGATGAGCTTATAAGAAGCTGGATCTGTCTTTTCTAATGAAATCTGGCCATGCCATCAGTACTGTGACCAACAGGGCACCACACATCCAATGTCAGACCACTTCACTTTGGCAGGCAAACGTCAGCATGGTGCTTGGTGAAGGGTGCCAGAGCTTTTACCACATGACTTCAGCATCATTTGCCATAAGTATCTATGTGACAGGGATTATTACTATGATATTATAGTAGTTACCAGCATGAGTATAAATATTACCTTAGCATTAGCGGCTAAAGTATCAATAAAAACAAGGTTTTTTTTCTAGATTTGGATAGCGTGGTAAAGGGTTAGAACCACTGTCAGATTTTCATTGCTGTCCGTGACCTCGTTAGGGAGAGTTACTCTCTAGATATCCTGATCGCCAATGCCACTGGTAATGAAAGTGAGCGTAAACGCAAAATTTTGAGTTGCCAGCAGAACAGGAATAGAAGGGAAATCTGTTCCCGTGACAGCTATCCACAGTAAGAAAGGATTTCCCTCACGTTGGATAGATATCCTCTCACTCCCTGTTGAGTCTACAGGACAGGACGTGAAGGAAAATCTCCCTAATAAGACACAGAAAGAGAAAAAATGCTGACAGCAGTTTTACCCTCTCCTCCCATCAAAAATTAAAAAATACATTTCTCCTAGATATACTTTATATACTTTTATGTCACAATATAGACAAAAGAAAATTAGAGCCAAGCCGGGAACAGATGAAGTTGTATACTTAGCTTTAAGACGGTGATGAGTGAATTCTCTGATGTACAACTGAACAGCTATGGGGATTGGCTCACCCAATGTTCAATGTTTGAATCCAAGAGCATGCATCTGTACGTGTACGAATGTGCAAGTTCAGGTTGGCTTGTAGCTGCGTGCAGTTGCAACCTGTAATAGAGATGGTATGCGCAGCACCTGTCCCTCTGCACAGATATGCCCGTTATACAGCTGTGCACGTCCATGTGAATGAGGCCTTTGTATCTGTGTGCCATAAATCAGTTCAATCCAAGAGATTCAGTAGCCATCAGAGAAGTTAGTGACTTCTTTGGCTTTATTGCCTAGATCACATGGTCAGTCCACCATATGGTTCCATGAGAGTAATACAAGAATTCACTGAAACCTAACTTCTACATTTGACCTAAACCAAAACCGAGTTATGTTCAGTTATGCACCATGGTCACTACACAAAACTTTTGACAAATCCAGTTCAGCCCATGTTGCAACGAGTACTATTATATCCACCTGAGTGAACATTGATCTTAATCATGGTATCTTTCATGAAATGCTCCACAAAGCATTAGATACAGAAGTCCTGGGAGCAATATTAGGCTTCTGAAAAAAATCCTAAGAATAGGATGCGATATGTCCAAATGGCCTTTGACTTCCATCGACTGCATGATCTCTGGTGCACTTAAAGCTGAACTCCGGCAAGCAAATATTATCTAAATAAAAGAGCTGTGTATGCTTACTTAAATAAATATTTATACGTAAATAAATATCTAAATAAAAGAGCTGTGTATTCTTACTTAAATCTTGGTGAGCCTTGTGTACTTATTTCAGATCTGTGCAGTAATCCAGTGAGAAATTGGCCTCTATGCAGGAGCTTCCTGTAATAAAAACCAATCATTGCTGCTCCCTCTCCTTTTGCAGGAAGACTGGTCTTGTCTCCGCCCCCTCCTGTATTTACCTGCAGGCAGCTTGTAGTGGATGGAGTTTGCTAAGCCCCTCCCACAGCTCTGCTCTCTGCACAGGCTATATACAGCCATTAATGATGTCAGCGCTCCTTTTACAAGTGAATAACTGGGTTTGTAAATCCATTTAATGCACATAAAGTGGATTTCTATCCTTTGTGGCTTTTGAGGAATATATTTACATTAAAATGTTGGTACCCGGAGCTCACCTTTAAAACTTTACTTTTTGCTGTGGCTCTGTGCTTGAATGATGTATATATACGCGTATATACGCAATATACAATTTTTCTCTTGCATTGTGTGTGCATGAGGCCTAAAGCTCACTTGGCTATGAGAAACATTATACGATGATAATATATATTCATCTATATTGTAGAAGAGGAATAGCGGGCTCATATAAGTCACAGCCTCTATAAAAACATACACAGCTTGTCTATTTATATCACCATGAAGCATCATCTTGCATGTGTCGAACCTCATCTGCCTATTGCCTATGCAAGATCCCACTCTATCCTCATCCATCTGGAGGGAATAAACATCCTGTTCTAAGTTTATGACCTTACATGATTTGGTGTCATTTGCAAATTGAGAGATTTTACTTTCTATCGACTGTAGCACCTGGGTCTTATTTTTTGTATTTGAACAGTCATATTTCTCATGAAGCACAGGAAATTATCATACCATGCAACATGAGATTTGTTAAAGAAACCCTGTTTACAGGTAATAGCACAGAAAAAAATACTATTTGTAATGCTTTGTTGCAGTGTTTTCCTTTCAGTAAAAAAAAAACATTTTATTCACTTCTAATGTATCTCTGAATTTGATACAAATTTTGACTACTCCAGGAGAGTCAATTGTCACCTTCCTCCTTGCAATTCACCGCCATCTTTTGGTAGTATCTAAATACTTTCTGCACTGGTCCAGCATCTCTGCCCCTCCCTTCAACTCCCTATAATCCTTTATGTTGCTGCCTGGGGGAGAAGTGAAGGAGAATATTATAGAGCAGGGGTAGGTAAACTCTGGCCCTCAATCTGTCCTGAAACTACAAATCTCATTATGCATGCCTGTGGCTATCAGAGTCTTGCAATGGGTAATAGGATTTGTAGTTGCACCACAGCTGGACGGCCGGAGTTTTCCTACCCCTGCCGTAGAGTACGACTTGAGTGACAGTTCTGAGTCTTCTAACATCACATACAAGATGGCGGCACCCAGCAGCAGTCTCAGGCTTTTGGGGGCTTTTACAGGTTAATAACATGCCTAAATATGTTAGATGCACATTAAGATTTATGGGAAGATTGTTGTTGAAATGAAAGGTTTGGTGACAGGGTATCTTTAAAGTTTAAGGCTGGCCATACACTGTTAGAATTTCAACCAAATTTCTTACAGTATGTGGCCCTGGTGGCTCAACAAAAGTCAGTAAATGAATCGAATTTTATCAAAGGAGCCAGGCCAAAAGTTCTTGACCAAACAGGGGCTGCAGCCCATCAGCTACAGTCATGTTCATGTATTAAGACAGCGGCGGGTGCAGGCTGTGAGAATAAAATATCCCCAGCGGGGGATTTCCCGAAGCACACTAAACATGTGCTTGATGATGGAAGAATCTTGATGGAGGAATCTGCAAGAATGTTCTCATTCAGTGAAAAAATGTAATGCTGTATGGACAGCTTAAAGTTGAGTATCCACTATAATATGTTTTACGTTCAACCTCCTGGCTGAACAAAAAAATATAACAGATTCCTCCATCCACAATTTTATTCTGAGAGCAGCACCATTCAGCCGAGGAATACCGCGTCAAAATGTGTACCCGACTTAAGGAGGCTGTTCCCTCAGGGAAGACATGCAGCAAGGGATCTGTCCATTCTCATTTCAAATGCTGCATTGAACTGCAAATGTTCAAACACAGTACATGGGCAGTAAAAAGGACCACCGTCTTTCTGCAGACAAAAGAAAATCCAAAAACTCCAATCATTTTTAATGCTAGCAAGTGTTAAGCATTAGGCATAATAGGTCAGGTTTTAAACACAACATAGTTTACTTGTCACTGTGATACTCAAACCATTCACAAAACACATGCAAACGCTACGCTCTGCACAGCCAGCCAACAGTGGCATTGGGTTGGGTAACCCACTTTTAACAGATTTTCCAAAACATGCATACAGGCAATTTGTTCTCGTACAGATCTAGACATTTCATATGGAACTAAAAATCAGGTCACCTGAAGAATAGGGGATACTCAGTGGCGTCACAAGGAGGGTGCGATGGGTGCGGCCCGCACCCGGGTGACACCATTGGAGGGGTGACACCAAAATGACTCACAGTCATTTTGGTGTCACCCCCCTCTGAAAAGTTGGGCGCTCGGTCATGGACCGAACACCCGACAGTATCAGGAGAGAGGAGGGGACCCGGTGGCATACCTTATCCCACCGGGTGACTGTCCCCTCCTCTCACTGCCGGCGTCCATCACCAAGATGGCCACCGACAGGTATCAGAATACTGCCGCACATGCGCGTGGTGACGTCACACACATGCGCAGTGACGTCTCGGCGGGGTGACACTCGGTTACCGCTCCGGGTGTCACCCAGCCTCGGGACGCCCCTGGGGATACTACAATAGCAAATACAGTCATCCAACAACCAGATTTCAGACTGATTTTTGTGTAAACTAATATATGAGAACTGGATTTATATCTGCATTTTTAGAACCTGACAATGCATTCAATATTGTTAATGCTTTGCCATTAGTTTGCAGGCATGCTGTGTTGCATTTCTAAGGAACATGTTGAATTGACTTGAATGTAAAAATGTAGGCTAAGACACAAAACATGAAGCATGCTGGATTTTACAACATGCTGGTATGAACAGGCCCTTGCAAATGGATTTCTCATGCCTAAACATTTTGCCTGTACAACAATGCATTTTGTTTAAAAGAGCCAGCAGCGGAGGCAACACTGCACTATAACCAGAAGATAGTTTTCAGAGGTCACAGAAGAATCCAGGTACATGTCCTTGGTGAAGAACACAGCTTGCCTAAAATGTAGTGATGGATGGAACGCAAATTACGGTTACTTTAAAGTGACACTAAACTCAGGAGTTAAATCTTAAAAATACATTCAAGCACCCTAACAATTAACATAAATGTATCTTATTTGTGTATCACTCAGCTGTAGATTCTCAAATCATCTCTGAATTTGTGCTGACACTGTCCTTCCTTCTAGAGGGGGGCTACTTTTGTTCCCCATGGTCCTTGTGTGTTGTAAAGTAGCCACCACCCCAAGCTTGCTCCCGTGATGGACTACAATCTCTATACAAATTAGTAAACTAAACATGAGATTGTAATCCTTCACGGGAGTGAGCTTGGAGCGGTGGCTACATTGCAACACACACAGGGACCATGGGGAACAAAAGTAGCCCCCCTCTAGAAGGAAGGACAGTGTCAGCACCAATTCAGAGATGAATTGAGGATCTACAGCTGAGTGATGCACAAATAAGTTACATTTTTGTCAATAGTTAAGGTACTTGACTGCATTTTTAAGGTTTAACTCCTCAGTTTAGAGTCATTTTTAGTTTGTCTTCATATGATGAAGTCACATGCTTGGAAACATGTGTTGAGAACATAGACTCCTACACCTTTGAATGTTTTTAAGAACAGAAGTAATATTTATCTTCATTACAAGCATTCTATGTTGCAATGTGTATAGTATTTCCAAATTTTCATATGCAAAACCCACACATAGCTAGGAACCACATTCAACGCTGGCTTACAACTTCTGTACTTTAGTTTGCTTCGAATTCCTTCTGGTAAGAACTGCTCTAGTGTGCTAGATAAAGATAGAAAGATATTGCAAATATGTAACTTCAAAAATACATTGTCTTCCCAAGTTAAACAGGGCCTCATAAACTTTCCACTACATCCCCATTGGGAGTCAAAAGGTCATTGCTAGCTCCAAGTTAAAAACAATGGGATGTGGAGGAAATCATTCTTTCAAATTTGCCTGGAGAATCTGTGTTATTTTTTTCTTGCACAGACTGAGCAAGGAAACTGTGAGATCTGCGGAAACCAACATCCAGGCCTACTCCTATTCTTACTGAAAATACAAGGTGACATGCTAAAACAATAAAAATTTATATGGAAAATACAAGGTGACATAAATAACAGCTCATACCACTAATGATCTTCAGTGTGAGACTACCTATTGCCAGCCAACACATGTAGTGTTTCAACAGCATCTTCCCTCTACTGTGAGCTGTGTTTGGTGAACAACTCTTGCTTCACTCCTAAAGCTATATTCATCAATGTACATCAACACAATGACGATGCTTATAAAGAAGAATGTGCATAGTGTTATTTTATAGGGCTGGTAATGATTCAAATTTTCGTGTTCGATTAATCGAAAAATGTTTTAATCGATTAATTTCGATTAAGTATAATGCACATACAGATCCAACTACATTGGCCTATACACATACAGCACAGCAATGAAGTAATAAAATGAACTAGGATCACACTAATCCAGCACGTTATTAATCTCACGTGTCCCACTCAATATGGCCGCCGCTTGAGTGGGGCAACTCAGAATAATAACGTGCTGGATTAGTGTGATCCTAGTTCATTTTATTACTTCATTGCTGTGCTGTATGTGTATAGGTCAATGCCTTTGCTGGAGCTTGTTCAGAACAAGTACTCACCGGCCCAAGTGGCTCCGTTGGCTAACAAAGGGAAGGGGGGAGGAGTCCGGGGACGTTACGCACATCGACGCCACCGGACTCCTTCCCCCTTCCCTTCGTTAGCCATCACAGACATCGACGTCACCGGACTCCTCTCAGCGCAGCAATGCACAGACAGGGACAGTTGTCCCCACTTTAGTAGGTAGTACCTGAACATGGACCTTTATGTCATCATCATGTATTATTTTAATGAGTTGAAAAGCTTGAATATGACTTCTAAAATGACATTAACATGGTAAAGGTAATATGAGATTTTTTGTTATTTATAGTTTATATCTCCTATAAGAGAAATATGGGGTTGCCATTGCTAAATTCTTTTTGAAAATGCTTGATACCAGACTGTTATGCTGTTATGCTGACCCACTGACCCTGAATCATTATGAACTCTATCAGTCAGAGTAAAGTCCTAAAGGTGCCCATACACTGCCCGATTGTCATACGAGAATCGCGGGAAATCCCGCGATCGTACGAGAATCGTGCAGTGTATGGTAGGTGTGTGACCGTTTCTACTGTACGGTCGCACGTCTTCCGTCGAACCAGAATGCTAGAAAACCCGCCGGGAATCGTACGATTCTCGGCGCGTTAGTGGCCTGCTGGTTCGACAACTGCCGAACGGGCCGGTGTGCGCACGCGCACACTGCCCGTTTGCACTCATCGTAAGCCCGCCCCTCATTACAGTCATCGTAAGCCCGCTCCTCAGGGGGGCGGGCTTGCGATGATCGAGAGTACGATCTGCCTGTCCAAGATGGGCAGATCGTACATTTTTTAAAGTACTTTACAACCATCGCAAGACTAAGGTCTTGTGATGATTGTACAGTGTATGGCCACCTTTAGCTGCATGCTGGGATAATGACTAGAAGTTTTAATGCAAGATGATAAGAATGACAGCCAAGCACCTAGCACCTTATCAAAATTAGTTTCTCTAAGGAAATGTTCCTTTTAAGACTGAAAAGACTGAAGTTAGGTTCAGGCTTGATACTGGAGCAGGGATGAATGCACTACCAGTTGCACATGATAATTCACTGTCTAATGCTGTGACAGCTGAACCTACCAGAATGTAAGCATCATATGATGGTGCTAAGCTGATACCCAAAGGATTTGCAAAATAGCAAGTGACGGTGGAAGGTGAGAAAATCGGCCTACAGTTTTTATTACATGTAATGAATCGGTGAGTAATTTCCCGTGCTGGCACCTGCTCCGCCCCAGCCCGCCTTCACCCGTCCATGCTCCGTCAGCTAACAAAGGAAAGGGGGAGGAGTCCGGTGACGTCACTGACATTGACATCACCGGACTCCTCCCCCCTTCCCTTCGTTAGCCGACTGA
Source organism: Nanorana parkeri (assembly GCF_000935625.1). Lineage (NCBI taxonomy): Eukaryota > Metazoa > Chordata > Amphibia > Anura > Dicroglossidae > Nanorana > Nanorana parkeri. The sequence goes on from NW_017306342.1 coordinate 1,974,039, forward strand.
GCCACTTGGGGAAGGGGAGAGGAGTCCGGTGACGTCGATGTCCGTGACGTCACCGGATCTCTGACGGAACTCCCGGAAGACCCGGAAGCCGGCGGAGAGGTGAGTACCTATCAAAAAAAGTTTAATCGATCAAAAAAATTGACGATTAATCGAGGAATTAATCGTTAATTTTCGCAGCCCTATTATTTTAGAAAAAGTGTCTATGTTGGACTTCCGAAAAGATAAAGTTTTGGGGCATCCACAAAGCTTACACTCCAATCATAAAAGAAAGCAATTCCATTACATGGGTGCAAAGAACAGAGCTTATGTCCTTTATCCAGTGGTTGCACTGCTGCCCAACAACTGGCATGTTGCCTGTGACTTGGTGTGTTGGAACACCAGAATGTTACTTATCTGAACATGTGATAAATGGCTTCTGACCCTGCCATTTAGTATAATACTGTAGGAACAAACCTGAAAGCACCAGTCAGATGATATCTACTCCTGGAATTGTTTAGCTTCCCTACCACTGTTTATTTTACCTGGCCCATCTCTGCCTCCCCATCACCCAATGTATCACTTTCCTGAAATCCACCTCATTCCTGTAATCTGCATGGACATCCTATGGCCCTCACCTGTCTATGGAAAGCCCAATCTTGGTAAATTAGTAAATGTCAAGTGCAGATTTGTGGAGATGGCATTCCACATTAGAATTCCATTCATGGTTTTACTTGTGTCCTCAGCATTTTTAGGTGCATGCTTCCATACAGACGTATAGACATAACGTACGTTGGATGGAGACTGGGAGCATACCAAGTGGACAGTAGCGCTGGAGTAAGGACTGCAATTTATTCAGATTCAGCGGCTGTAGCCGGTTTTTATGTGCGATTGATACTGGTTTTATGTGAGTAACATTTTTATAAACTTTTAATTATATACTAACGGTGTGCACTATGGAGCATTTTCTCTTCTTGTAATATGTACTCAGGAGTGCAAGAGGGAGTGCACTGTAGAGCCTATGGGCTAAGGACTGCTGCTGAACCTGATGCGTGGATGTGATGAAGCAGGAGGGAATTAAGGAGAAGGAGGATTGCCACTCGAGTCCAAAAAAAGGGGATTGGGGTATGAGGACCTTATTATTAATTAAGGTCTCATTGCAAGGTGAGCTGCACTCTTAAGGGTGACTGTGGTGGAGGTTGTTGGGATGGCATATTATATATGGACATTGGTTTAAGGAAATAATTGGACTCCACTCGTTTTGTCATTTATTGCATGTAGTTCTTTGATTATATTTAAATATTTTCTTATATACATATTGTTTGATATAGACACTTTCTTTAACCACTTCAAGACCAGGTGTTTAGACCCCCTTCCTGGCCAGGCCATTTTTCAGTGTTCAGCGCTGCGATACTTTGACTGACGTTTATTCCGTCATGCAACGCTGTACTGAAATGAATTTTATACCAAGTACCATGTGAAGTCTGATCCTAGCTCTGAAAGTAGCTTCCCTTAGACACACTGGTTGTTTTTGTGGCAGGACATCCCTTATTAACCAGTTCCCTATTTTTACAGCTGGATTCAGACCTTGCACAGCCCTGTTCTCTTCTGTATAAAGGTGCCCATACAGCTGCCGATCATACGATAATCGCGGGTGATCGCGTACGATAATCGGCAGGTGTATGGGCAGCGTGCGACCGCTTCTACTGTAAGGTTGCACAACTTTCGCCTTCCGAGCACGCTGGAAAATGGCGTGCTCGGAAGACGAATGCCGCATGGGCCGGTGTGCGCAAGGAAAAATTTAATCACCGTACAACCATCGCACAATGAAAGTCATGCGATGGTTGTAAGGTGTATGGGCAGCTTAAGTTAATAACATGAGGGCTGTAAATCTCTGAACAGAAACTGTGCCTGTGTTAGTGAAATGGGTTTAACTTTTTCCGAGAGTTCCTTTACGAAGACAGTTGAATTTTTACTAATGATCAAACAACTGAAATATTGTTCCACTGGCTGAAGTATTTATGTGAACAGCAAACACCCTGACAATTAATAGGCTATTGTCCAAAAAATCCAAACTGATCAATAACATTTCACACAATGATCATTCTGCCAAGGATGACTACTGAGGTATGTTGTTATGCAAATATCTCCTGATCAGGCAATGAGCATTGAATGTAATGGGTACCTTAAAGGAGAACTATGGGGTTCTCCTTTAAGGTAACGCCGGTATGTGTTCGCTCACTTCCCGATCTACTGAGCCGACCTGTGACAGTCTCATTGTCACAGGTCGGCTAGAACTATGAGCTGAGTGAAAAGCACTCACCTCATAGTCCTCCTCTAACTGGTTTAGCTGCAGGCACAGTATACACTGCCTCAAATGATGTCACAAAGTTGTTGACTCAACCTCACATCTCTCTATTGTATAAAGGGAAGATCATTACACATCCATAAGATTGACAGGCAAGGTCTAGGAAAATTAATAAAAAGGGGAAGAAACTAGGGCTGCAACTAACGATTATCTTCATTCTTTTTTTCGACTAATTGGTTAAAGAAAACAAAAAATACCATCTTTAATTTAAAATGAATTACACAAATGTAGTGTTACAAGCAAAGTTTATTTCAGAATAAAACTGCATATGCACATTTTTTGCAATCGCACGGCACTGGAATGCGCAGCATTGCATTACTGCACGTTCGTTCTAGAGCGGCGCGATCACACTGCGGACTGGTGGCACGTTTGGGGTGCCATTGAACTAAATGGCACCACAACACACATCCTATTTTTTTGATAATTGTATGTATTATATTGGACATTTAAATTAGTTTAATGGATTTAAAATCATATGAATTGTAAAACTCATTATAAAATAGCCAAACTTTTATTTAATATAAATAAAAGCCTGGTCATCAGTTTAGAGTTAGCCATGAAATTATTGCTCTCCCTCTGGCGCATGCGGCAATACCTGATATGTGTAGTGCAATCGTCGTTTTCATATGTAGGTGCACCCGACTTGTGTTTCCATTAGTATGCATGCGTTTGCGGGGTCGGGTGACTTTAAACTTTTTTGAGGGTATTTTTAATTGTATTTAACTCTTATTTTTTTACATTTTTTTTTAACTTCATTGCTATCACCTGGGGGGCCCTTAAGTGATCGCACATTTGAGATGACAGGTTCTCTTTAAGACCCCTATTAGACCCCTAGTTTCACCTTTCCACTTCACTGGGGAATAACAGCTGCCTGAATGTAAATACAGCATGCAGTGGCTGTGAGCAATAGCCAGCCTCCTATTGCCTATTTTAAATTACAATAGCCAATAGCAGGCTGGCTATTGCACCCGTCCACTGCCTGCTGTCAATCAGCAGAGGAGGAACTGAAGGAGAAAGTTCTCCTTCAGTTCCTCCTCTGCTGATTGACAGCAGGCAGTGGGCAGGTGCAATAGCCAGCCTATTACACAGGCGAGATGAAGTAACTTGCGTGCAAATGCGCAGAAGTTATGTCATTGGTGCCCATACAGTCAAGCGGAAAAAGACTCAAAGACCGGAAGAAGAATAAAAGGAAGGTGGAAGCGTGGGTGAGGGAGGAGTGCAGTGCTAGAGTGGAACATTTTGGCAGGTTAGTCTGCCATGAATGTGCTATTATGCTGTGCATACTAACACAGAATGGTTCTTTTTATTATTTTTTAAGATGCTTTATTTCCACTTTAAAGCTAAGGATAGACTAGAGAGGAAGTATAACTGCATCATGGGCAATGATGATGACTCTACCATGTGCTTGGTGTGCTGCATTGCTATTTATTGCTATTTTTTTGAATGGCACCCCAAACGCACCTTCTAGAGGCTGTGCATTGCAGGCATTTTTTTTTTACAATGCAAAGCATGGTATTGCAGTACCACTTATTGCACTGCACTGTAACACCCGGCCACTGGGAGGTACTTTAGGGTACCATTCAAAAGATCAGAGACACATGCAAGCCATCGTTACTGCTAGCACTAGCTAGCTATCTGCAGCTACTCATTAGTTTGACACAATGCCTGCAGATGAGCAATAGGTGTACTGCAGCAGGATAAACTCTCTGTGCTTTCCTAATAACTTTCTCCAGAAGCAGAAAAGCCTCTACGTGAAAGTATTGTAGGAGAATAGGAACATGGCAGTCCTCTATGAAACCTACAGGGTTTTTAAATGACCTCATACCTTTTTCTGAACAAGAAATCCGCAACCAGTGAACACTAGAGTCCTAGTACTTTGTTAGAATAAAAAGTACAAGTAGGGAGACTAAGCGTGATACTCCATAGGAGAGGTATGCACATAACCCTCTCCAAAAGGACAAAAGATTTCTGTGCAATACAGTTTTCATAATAATAGTGAATGTTCCACTCACTGGCTGTTTATAAAGTATTACACAACTTTGCTAAGAAAAGGCAAGGGGACATTGCCACACATCCTAATAATGACTGCAACATCACAATCTACACTATAATAGTAAAATACACAGTAGTCACTCTGATACCACAATACTGACTGTGACATAATACTATGATATAGCAGTGCTGTATTCACAGGGCATCTCAATACTTAGGGGTCTATTCACGAAGCAGCCGAAGGATCTAGCCGTAGCTTCGGCTAGCTTCGGCCCCAGTACCCCTTCGGTTCAGTAGAAACGAAGGGCTGCTGTACGGGCTATTCACTATAGCCCGTACAGCTCCCGAAGTGGGCCGGGTGGTTCAGTCGAGGCGAAGGCATATGCCTCGGCTCGCCTGAGCCGAGGTGAAAGCCCAAAGCTGGCCGAAAGACGAAGCTGGCCGACAGCCTGCTTCTGACAGCTGGGCGGGGCCAGACGTTATCTTACGGTGGCTCCGGCCACTTGCAGAGAGATCAGCGTCCCTGGTTACCAGCTAACCAAGGACACTGGTCTCCAGACAGACCAACTCTCCAGGGCGCCTCCCGCTCCTGGCCGCCCAGAGTTAACCTTTCCCTGCTTTTTTTTTATTCTGACAGCAGCCGTTGGCTGCTGTCAGAATAAACAAAAAAAAATGTTCACCATAGGAATGCATTGCTAGATTCCTATTGGCTATTTCAATTTGCAATAGCCAATAGCAAACTAGCTATTGCACCCGCCCACTGCTGCTGTCAATCAGCAGAGGGGTTCTAGTGATTGACAGCAGCAGAGGACGGGTGCAATAGCTTGTTTGCTATTGGCTATTGCAAATTGAAATAGCTAATAGGAATCTAGCAATGCATTCCTATGGCGAAAATTATTTATTTATTTTTTGATGCCAGCAGAACCGCCTGCCAATAGAAAACAGTTGGGCGGAGCTAGCTGTCACTGCTAGCTCCGCATAATCGTTTTCTTTTTTTCTACTTTTTAAACTATTTTTCTATTCTGCTCGGTGCCACAGAGGGACAGAGCAGAACAGCCGAGCCGAATGCCGCTTAGCGTATTTGTTTTAAAAGGTAAGAAAACAAATATCTGTCAGGATAGGTTAGAATGGGGTGGGAGGGAAGAATGGCAGGAAAATAGATTTTGGGTAAAGTTGGGCTTTAAGGTAAAGCAGAACACCAGAATGTTTTGTATTAACCCTTGCAGTGGGGCTACCCCTGCACTGCAAGGGTTAACTGCTCGTTTGTTAGGTTAGGTTAAAAAACAAAAACAAAGAATTACTCACCCAAAGCTATGAGCCATCTTCCTGGAATGTTTCTCCCCCTCCTCTGCCGTGGTCTAAGGTCCTGTAAATCATCACATCTATACACATGGGCATAGACATGAGGACGCTGAGGAACATTCCAGTGTGCTGCAGAGGAAGGGGCAGGCTGGAGGGAGCGGCGTGACAGCTGGCCGGCTTGAAACTTTGGGTGAGTATATCTGTATTTTTTAGCACCTAGACAAAAACGAGCACTTAACTTTTGCAGTGCGGTGGTAGCCACACTGCAAGGGTTAATACAACAAAAATTCCTGGAGTTCTTCTTTAAATGACAATGTCAAGGCAAGAGTGTCAAATCTAAAGAATACACTGGTACCCTATAACAAAGAAATGCTAATACTACCTTTCTGAAGGTTTCTCCAGCAAACGCAGGACCCTGACGGTACACATTTATCTGTTTATTAGGTCATTGTAGAAACAAAAAGGGGCATGTGACTGACATTATTCCAAGGCCGAAAATTTCAGAAATCTTCTCTTGAAAAAAATATTTTTTTTTCCTTGTCTTAAAAACAAAACCAACTGCTTTTATGTTTCTGCTTTTAGGAAAAACAATTATGTTGCAACTTCCGCATAAAGCCACTCAACTAGAATGACATGTTTTTCATGTGTTTTTCTAATTTCATCAGTCAGCTGTGAAAGACAGTGCCCTTATCAAAAGCTGCATGAGTCACGCTCCTTGTAGAAGTGTTACCTCTACCAGTGCAGGCTGCACACGCACACAAATGCCTACGTGTGTACATACAGTATGTGTACTATATATATATATCTATCTATATCTATCTATATTTATCTCTCTCTCTCCTTCCTGTATTTGTGCATTTGTAAGAAAAACTTTGTGAATACATGGGCCACACTAACTCTTCACTGATTTTACTAGTGCTGATATTGGGCCTGATCTACTAAAATAAAGGAAAAGAGCAGTGATAAACCATTAAGATTCTAAACTACATTGAAACCTGTGTGGGTGCTGTTTCTGATTATTGATTAAAGGGTATCTATGGTCAAAAACTAAAATTATATATGAATTTCTCTTATGAATTTCCATAAGTTCTATCCCACTCTTAATAACCATGTTAATCTAGAAGTTTGTAAAACTTGCCCATAGGATGAACTTTCTCAATGCACTTTATCACTTAAAGGATAATTAAACCCTTCCGATTTCTTGCATATATATGTACCGCTAGCAAGCAGTAGATATATGCAAAAACATTAAAAAAAAGAAAAGGGTTTAAACTTACCTGTGTCTCCACCGCACATTCCTGTCCGAAGATCTGGAGATTCTCGGGTGGCCGCAAAGGATGATGGGGCGGGCGCATGAGCAGCTCTTCTCCGGGAGAAGAGCGTGCACCCGCACAGACTCTGTGGGACAGGAAGTGCCAGGAAGTGAGAGGAGCCAGCGCTGGATCAGAGACCGGCACCAGCGCTGGATGGACTCCTGAAAACTACTGGAAAGAAGATGATTGGATCAAGAGGTATCATTTAAGGTAAGTCCTTACAGCAGCAGTGGGTGGGGTGGGGTGGGCACTTTAATGTCACTTTAACCCTGTGAATATGCACTTATTTGTGTTACCACTCTAATTAGGCCTGCCACCTGAGCACTGCCTTCTGTCTGCCCTTCATTTTCAACAACTTCCTGGATTCCCAGTGTGCTTTGCATCTCTTTCCCTGCTGCTTGATGTGATGCAATCTCGATTTCGCAAGCCTACATAGCCCATCATGCATTGCATCCAGCAAGCAATGATAATGTTCCATTGTTCAGATGTTGAGTTGTAGTTCAGATGGCAGGCTCTGTGGGCTCTGTGACACAAGGAAGTGCATATTCACAGGGCTGCGTGAAACTCTGTCAGTGCATTCAGGAAGTACATCCTACGGGCATCTTCAATAAGTACATTTACAAACTTCTAGATGGAAATAGTTATTGAGTGGGATAGAACTTAAAGAAATGTAATATAGGATCACAGATTTATTTTTAGTTTTTCACCATAGATAACCTTTAACTTTTGAGTTTTTCGCTAGCTGTTCCAATGGTGCTGGCTCCTGGATTGGATAGATGAGCTCCGAAAAGCCACCCTGCACTTTGTACGGCAGCGTGCACTACGTTGAAGGCTGCCAAGCCAACATATTGCAAAGTATATTTTAACAAACACGGACTTTTTTTTCCATTGCAAAGCACCATAATGCACAGATGGTTCAGATGGTTCAGATGCTACAGTGTAAACTCCATAGCAAACCACACTTTTTGTAAACTTGCTTTATGCACAATAGAGCCTGTGAATGCAACATCATGGGCACATATTAAATACTGTGGGGGAATTTATCTAAAGTGGAGCAGACAAAATCTGGAGCAGATTTGCACTGCAACCAATCAGCTTCTCTCTTTCATTTTTAACTCTTACCTGAGCAAACTGAAGAGAGAAGCGGATTGCTTGCCCTGGGCAACTGCTCCAGATTCTGCTTGCTCCAGTTTTGATAAATTCCCCCGTGAGCATATGATTTTCTTGACAGCGCACAACTTGTCTGCGCACATACGTGCATCAACTTTAGTTTATTTATACAGAGAAAGATAGACTCCCCGGATGTCTGTGCATAATTACATGCGCTGAAAAGGATCTTATTAATTCTTTGGAAATAAACAAAAGGTTGAGTTACAGTAAATACACTGTGAGCACTGGAAATGACAGTGGGGCTCTTACACAGACAAATTGTCACATGTCTGATGGCAAACCCCGCCTAGTGCCTGTGGTCTAAGGAGGTTTTATTGCTGCTGTCGTCATGCATACCTATTCTGTTAAACATTAAAATACGTAAATACGTTTGTATAGTTCATACATATTGTGAGTTACTAATATAAGGCAAATAATGATTCAGAAACCTCCAAGGTTCCCATTAAGTTACTGTGATGAATGCTAGTTTAATCCACTGTACAGCAACAAATCTATGTAAACATATTTACGGTTTTAAATGCTGGCATAAATGTTTGCTTTCTTGTGAACTTTGCCCTCCTCTGTCTGCTAAAAAGTGTTCATTGTTATATGGTATTCTGTCCTTTAATTAACTGTGCATAGGTTTTCTCATCTGTTTTTCTAAAACCCCCCGGCCCTCTTTCCGTTTTTCTGAAAGCCCCCGGCCCTCTTTCCGTTTTTCTCAAACCCCCCGGCCCTCTTTCCGTTTTTCTCAAACCCCCCGGCCCTCTTTCTGTTTTTCTGAAAGCCCCCGGCCCTCTTTCCGTCTTTCTGAATCAAACCCCCCGGCCCTCTTTCTGTTTTTCTGAAAGCCCCCGGCCCTCTTTCCGTTTTTCTGAAAGCCCCTGGCCCTCTTTCCGTTTTTCTGAAACCCCCCGGCCCTCTTTCCGTTTTTCTGAAAGCCCATGGCCCTCTTACCTTTATATAGGATCAGACAACTTAAGGCATAGCTAAACCCGAAAACAAAAATCTAATATATTGCAGCTTATCATCCTCAAATGTGGTAGCTGCATTTGTTTACTTTTTTTTAAGCTTTTTTTCCCCCTTTATTTTCACCTGGTGATCCAGCCAGTAACACACTTCCTGTCTTAGGAAGCCACCATATGTAAAGACTGGTAAGCTGCAATATATATAATGTTTTTATATACTGTATCCAGTATATATTGTGGTGTTGTGTGGAAATCCCACGATAGAACTGGGGGTTGTAGTCACCCAGGACTCTCAGCCAGAGGGGCTGAGGAGTTCCAGGATACAAATTCTGTTGCTGGGAAAGAACTGGCTTTGCAGTTCTCTCCCTAGAAAACCTGGATTTGGCATGGGATCCTGGAACTGGGAGATTTCAAAGAGAATTGGGAGGGATGAAATCTCCCCATTCCTGGGTCCATTGTTTAATAGTGGCCAGCACCTAATTGCACACCTGTGCACAGCACTAATGGGAAGGGTGCTGGCTAGTGTTCTGGGCTCCATCTGGGAAGAGGAACAGAGGTGTTCAGGAGTCATGTCACCTGTGTTTGACTCATTATGAAAGTACTTTGTTGTGCAATTCATAACTGACTATGGACATATATGTAGCAGAGTGTTTAGGACTTTTTCATGTGTTTCAATGTTTTCCTGCATCTCACTGAGGGATGGTTCCCCTTACTGGAGATAAAGGTCGGGGAGCTCAGACCACATTTCATGAAGAAGGCACAAACGGTAACTGGAAACACAAACTGACTCAGCACATCCCAAGTCCTACGGGTACAGCTTCCTGCTCCATGCGTCTTCTGCTCTGTTGTACTATAATCTCCTCTTGTGAAATAATGGTATCATCAGACGCTATATTAAAGTCTAAAGGGTTTTAAGCTATTTCAAATGCTGATTAAATCACTTACTGGCTCCTTGATGTTTAAAAGTTTTAGCTTCCTGCAGAATTAGCTGGTCCCCTGAGCAATGGCTCTTATATCCTGTTTTGGGATGTCTCCTTTCCCTTGCAGGGTCCTATGAAGCCACCCTTGTTTCTGCTAGTAAGCTGTATGCATCCCCACAAACACACAAGCATAACATAACAAGGCAAGGTTTCCTGGTCCCTGCTCCCTCTCGTTTTTTCCCTCCTCTTCTCCAAGCTAGTAGATGAACAGTTGCTGAGGACTCCCTTTTGATCTTGTACTTTACAGGAAGTTCAGGGAAGCTGAGCTGAGAGAGTTGGAGCTGTTCACAAACATGATGGCTGTAAGCGTTTGTGCACAAATAGAAAGAGCACATTCTTTGCCAGGCAATGTATATTTGTTTTGATCTGGATTTATAGTTGAGAAAAGTTCAGGATGTAATACTTCTTTAATTCCAGACTCTGAATGTTTGTTGTTGATCAGTTTTCCCATGTATGTGCACTGCTGTCCACAAACCAATAAATGGAAACCTTTGAAGAAGTTCTCTGTGTGCCTTCTTTTTGAACTTCTTTTATGTATTCAGTCCTATTTTCCGAGAATTGAACATTTTCAGAATGTATTATTGAATAAGTCTGCATATTATGTTATCAATTACCGGTATGTGTCTCAGTGGGCTTGATCTGTTACTATGGAATTAGCTGGTCCTACCCTGCGCAAATTTTGCTGACTTTGAGCTGTGTGTATGTGGCCCTGCCATCACCACTTCACCACTTTTGGAGTGAGCCAAGGTGGAAATTGTCAACAGAACAGTCAGATGCAGTCGCTATTCGGTTATTCTGATAGCCGTGGTCACCGACTGGCAGATTACAATAGCCCAGTAGGAGAGATTCCCCTATCCATGCTGTTTAGCAGAATGTGGGAACCAAACATTTTTTTCTCATTCAGTCCCTGTAGAAACATTATTGCATTTACACTGGCATATACACTAGCCTGGGGGGGGATTTTAGTGGGTGGACTAGTGTGTTGTGACACCTCCGGCAGTGTCTAAGCCAATTACACTTTTTACTTTGTTTTCTTTTTTTGAACTTTATTTGGAGGTAGGAGGCAATTAAGGCCCCTTTCACACGGGTGGCCCGGTCAGATCCCCCTGTCAGTTTTTTCAGACAGTCCTGGGCATTTTTACAGATGGCAGGTCGTATCCGGGCCCTTGGTCTGCGCGGAACTGCGCTTTGTTATGGCTGGCTGACAGTGGATCCATCGGTCTCCAAGACCAGTGCATCCACTGCAAGCCATAGTCCAGCGCAGGTCGGCGATCGGTTCAGACCACGTTTCTATTTTGTACTTGGTTGCTAGGACTACTGGTCCTATCTAAATAAATATACCAAAATGGAATAAAGGGGCCACCATTCACACCCTTCGTGATCTACCAGCATCAGCTTTGAGAGCTACTGGTAGATCACGATCTACCTAATGGGCACCCCTGCTCTATATGTCTTCATCGCTGAGCACAAAATGGATGTATACTATTAAAAAACAAATTGACACACACGTAGTTTGGACTGGATCAACCTGTGTCTATTTCCTACCTTATCTACTATGGAAGTAAATAATGGACCTGTTTTCTGCTTTTTGTACTGTAAATCTTTAGACGTGTCTTTTTTTAGGCCCTCAAAGTAAGGATAGATGTGAGAATATTTCACATTCCAGCACCATAAAGACATTGTGTTGTGGAACAAATCAAGGCCAATGAGACACAATAATTGATAACGTGTAAAATTCTGCTTATCCTCTACAGTCTTCAATCAATGTCTGGTCATGGACGTATTAACATCAGCACTGTGTAAAATGTATCGCTGTTCCAGTACAAAGGCTGCAATGTTCAATGAATGAAAGGTACAGTAGAGACATAACTCAACACTATCAGCTTTAGTGCTTCAACGCACGAACACGATTTGTGCGCAAACAAGGAAGCAAAACAATCTGAGGACTCATCCACACCACTTGCTATTGGGCTGTGCAACATGAATGCCTTGTCATGAATTACCTTGTCATAGATGGAGACCGTTCACACCACTGCAATCCGGTGGTGTGCGCTTAAAAAAGTAACAAAATTCCTCAGAACATTCGATAATTCCATCAGGGGCTTAACAAATGTGACTGGAAACTTAATTAGATTTTAGGCTAGGTTCCGATATGGGCGATCGTGCACAATTGCACACAGCGATTGCCGCTTGGCCCCATTGATTTCAATGGGGTTACATTCGCACGGCAATCTCTAAAAAAGGGTACTTTCATGTTTAATTGCACGGGCGGTATCGCGGCGGGAAACCTGCAATCTGCCCGGCCAGATTGGGGTGTCATTAGAAAATAATGGCACTGCCAGTGCGATCAGCAGTGGTGGGCGATTCCGTGACCGTGTGGCCATTCGTGCAGGATTGCAGCGTGGTCACGGATCGCTCAGGTGTGAACCTAGCCTTAAAGGAGAACTATGGGGTCAGTGTTTTTCCCCATAGTTCTAATAAGGGTGACGGGAGGACATAAACCAGCATCCTCCCATGACCCAAAGCTCAGTATATTGCAAGCTACAGCTAGCGGTATACTGAGATCGCCCTGGCCGGGACGGATCCCGACATTAGTGTTGAGATCCACCCAGCTGTGTGATTGAGAGCTGGCTCTGCCTATCTAGAGGCAGAGCCAGCTGTACCTGCCCCCTCTCCCATCCGTTCCGCCAGTCAGCGCTGGGGGAGAGGGGAATCCAGCCCCTCCCCCTGTCACGGCAGAGAGCCGTGACAGGATCGAGAGGTGAGCGAACCTGGTATGTGTTCGCTCACCTCCCGATCTACTGAGCCGACCTGTGACAGTCTCAACGCTGGAGGATCGGAGCGGGGAGGGTGGGAATCCCTGCAGGGAGCCGTGAGTGACAGTCTGCGGGGACATGATCGAGAAGTGAGCGAGCGACGGTATGTGTTCGCTCACTTCCCGATCTATTGAGCCGACCTGTGACAGTTTCATTGTCACACTTCGGCTCGAACTATGAGGTCGAGTGAAAATCACTCACCTCATGGTTCTCCTTTAACATTCAATTTTGGAGTCAATGGGGTTTCCTGAACGAAAACCAAATTCACTGTTAGGCCCCGTTCACACTAGGTCGTATCATGAACGTCCATCAATGCGCACAAAAATGCGTGATTCGATGAACGTTCACACTGTGTGCGCAAATGCAGAACGTGCTTGAGTTGCCTTTACTAGGTAATGTCACCCCAAGCACAGCCGGGCAAACACGTTTTTTCCTGCGGAACATATGTTGCCAAATTTGCGACATGTACTTCTTTTCGCGTTTCCAGGGATCCAATGGGGATGCATGCCAAATGCGGGTAACAAAGTCCCACAAACATGCGGTAATGCACGTTCCCGCGACGCCCTGGTGTGAAAGGGGCCTTAGAATTGTGCTTCTTACAGAACATTTTCCATGCTGCTCCTTCCCTTTGCATGTACTTTTTTTTTTAAGCAGGCACAACAATGCATAGAACTTAATGTCACTTGTGACATTTCAATAACGTTCTAGCAAAAAAAGAAACAGCATGATGCGGGTCGAACGGGTGCATCGGCACTGTCCGGGGACACACACACCAGCAGCTGTGTGGTTGAGCATGGCTACTGGTGTGAACAAGCTCTAAAGCTGGCCGTACACTGGTAGATTTGAGTATGAACTTCCTCAGAACATTGGATAATGCCATCAGAGACTTGACAAATGTGATTGGAAACTTCATTAGATTTCAACATTCGATTTAGAATGGAATGGAGTTTCCGGAAAATAAAAAACACATTCACTGTTAGAACTTAGTTCCTTAGATAAGATTTTCTATGCTGCTCCTTCCATTTTTTTCATCGCTACAGTCGGAAATGATCATCGGTTTGACCCCATTAATTAACAGAAAAACAGAACAAACGTTCCAAAAACATCTTTTTTTGTAAGGAAATTCTAAGTGTCTAACAAGCATACCTGACTGTACAGTGGATTTACTGACCAAGCAAAGTGATTCATCTAATCTTGTGCTAGCAATACTTCTGTTTTTTATTTCCTTTGCACATGATTGGATATTCAAAGTGAACTCAGCTCACTGTATTTATTAAGCTAAGTGAACATTTACTTAACAATGTCATAAGAACAAATGCAACTATGTGGTGTAATAAGCAATGGGAAGGTACCCTGCAGCAATCAGAGCTCTGTCCAATGTCATTCGCTGACTTACGGGTGATTGTTATGAGCCGACTCCTCTGGAAAACACACAAAATAAACTAAATGGGTCATTCAGTGTTTCCAATACTGGTCAGTCAGGTTCTGCTTATACAAGCTGTGCCCTGAGGACCTCTAATATTCATAAAAATAGTTTTCTTAAAGGGCATCTATAGTGAATATGAATCTGTATTTCTATATTGAACTTTTGTAAGATCTATCACACTCCTAATAACCATATCCATCTAGATGTTAGGAAACGTTCTTATTGCAGATGCCCATAGGATTTATTTCCTCAATGCACTGAAATGATTTCACTCAGTCCTGTGAATATGCACTTCCTTGTGTTACCACTCTTTCAGAGCCTGCCTTCTGAACTACAACTCAACAATGTAACACTGTCATTGCTTGCTGAAAGCAATGCATGATGGGCTATGTAGTCTTGCAAAATTGAGATTGCATCACATCAAGCAGCAGGCAAAGAGAAGCAAAGCACACTGGGAATCCAGGAAGTTGTTGAAAGTGATGGGCAGACAGAACACAGCACTCACTATATAGTATACAAGGAACTATTTCAAGTAAGCTTGGTTTGCATTATGAAAAACAACTCTATTTTGTATTCCAATTACAAGCCAGGAGGATGAGTCTTCTTTTGCACTCCCCTTTTACACAACATTTACACCGGTTCCGTGCGAGAACATAACATTTTGTGAGCATTTACACAACACGTGAAAAGCGTTTGTCATGCTTGCAATGGTGCCAGCAGGTTTTAACATGTAAAAAAAGTGCAAAAAGCGCAGGGTTGTGAAACAGGCAAAGCTCGCAGCTCAAACTGCTGCACAAGCTTCTTTGCCCATTTAAATGAACAGGCTGTCCTATGCTAATGCACAACAAACGCAGCAGAGTGCGCCAACACACATCACGTATTCACAAGCATGGCTAGTGTGAATAGGGGCATAGATCTAGACTATTTGTATTGAATTTGCTCATGTTGCAACCTTCAGCTTTACCTTCTTCCTGTGTCCTCATAGGACCTAGTAGAAATACTTTTCAATTTCCTGATGTCAAGGGGGGCTTGTAATGTGAAGAAGGCTCCTGATGTAAAAAGGGGGGGTACTTCTGATGTGAATTGGAGCTTGTGATATAAAAAGGGGGCTTCTGATGAGAAAAGGGCTCCTGATGTAAAGT
>NW_017306342.1:1989519-2017481 GCF_000935625.1 Nanorana parkeri
AGTAAGGTTTTTCAAATGAAGGTTTAGTAATACTGCCTTAGAGTGCCAAACCTGTCTCCACCCTGCTGGTGAGCACCACATGACATGAGGACGTCATAGATTTCAGAAGCAATGCGTTACTTCATACAACAACCCTTTGCATTAGTATATTATCAAGGCCAAGCTACTGTATGTGGCATCATTTCTGAAATACTTAAGATATCCGGGGGAAAATAAAACATGGCAAGCTTTTGTATAATGATTAGTCCTACCATGGGAATGTCTATGCCTCCCCGGCTTCTCAAACTACCGGAAAATCTATCTTTCCAGCCACTACAAAAACAGTGAATAGATTTATAAATAGCCCCTTTCTCTATGTGATAAAGAGAACAGAGGCTCCTATTTGTACAAGCAGAGTACAGGAACTTTACCTGGAATTCCACTAATGTTGCAGCTTATGAATTAGATTGTGGAGTTAATAAGGTACTTAGCTGGCAGGACTAAAATAACTAAAAACAAGCTATTTCTTGGTGATTTGCACCAGAAATATGGGTTGATGGATCAGAACCACAGAACACAAAGCCTTAAAGAAGACCTTTCCATGGTACAACAATCCTTCAATGATAATAATCAGAATGAAAATGCAGGCAGCCTCAAAGGCCTTCACTTACCTTGCATTAACCTAAGTAGCACCCTGGGAAAGCTGAAACCCAGGGCACCTTGGTAAATAAATCTTAATGCTGAACACCGGGAGAAGTAAATATTGTCTAAACCGAATTGGCATATGTATACTTTCTTAAATCTTGGTGAGCTTTGTGTATTACTTCCAGATCTGTGTAGTTATCCAATGTAAACCTTTGCCTCTGTGCAGGAATGTCCTGTAATAAAGACCAGTCTGGTACCCACCCCCAAGGCCGTCCCTACCTTATTCGCTGGCCAGGAGAAGAGGAAAGTGGTGGCCGGCCGAGCTGTCAGCCGGACTTGCAAAGGCATTTGGTGCACACACAGGAGATTTATATCCTTTGGGGCTTTTGAGGAATATATTTACATGAAATTTTTAGGCCAACAGTCAATGGATACTTCTTTCGCTCCCACTTCTTGCAACTCCCTACAGGTTGTTGCACCTAATGGGCACCCTCATCACCAAACCAGGAGATGCAGCACACAAAATAGGAAGGTTACTCTTTGACTTTTGCTGAGAAAATCAAGATTTGCACATCTACACACTCCTACAGAGCTCATGACGTCGATAAAAGGTATATGATGCCTGCATTTCATTCTGTCAATCAGTTTCAATGCTCTCCATTATACACCTCTTTACTACGCACACAATGGCCAAACCATTCATGAAAATCTGGCCGCGGTGTATAGAAGTCTAGACAACACGTTCTAAAATAAAAGATAAAGTTATGCCAATCCAGGACATCAGCCAGACAGCATAAATGTTATCTTTTATTTTAGAACCTGTTGTGCAGTCTTCTCCCAATTTATTATCAGCATCTAAGCCCTGATGAAGGGCGAGTGTTGGACTCCCAAAATGTGTTGGTTTTGTTTTGTGTCCACTTGTGCAAGAAAAAGAGTTACAGGACTTACACGTTTTCTGTGGTGCTCTCCTTCTCTCTACATTTCTTTGACAGGTCACATGACTGTCCTCTACTTACACTTTCTTGGCATTTTCGCAACAGAACTTTTTGTTCAGTTCTGTTGTACACTACCGGTTATAGAGTCCTGAAGCCAGTGGAGCACAGAGCATAATTGTAAAGCACATTAGTGCGGCCGTATTTTCAGGATACCCTGATTATGTAGTGGCCTTGCACTATTTCACTAAAAACTGTGCTTATCTGTTAAATCACCGCACTTCACTGGACAAATCATTTCACTGTAGTCACTGCGCTCATACATTACTGAAACAAAATTAATTTTCTAGGTAATGGGTCAGTTATAGAAATATATTTATATATACATACACCATTCAGCCACATCATTATGACCACCCACCTAAATATTGAGTAGGTCCCCCTTTTGTTGCCAAAACAGCCCTGATCCGTCGAAGCATGGACTCCACTAGACTTCTGAAGGTATGCTGCGATATCTGCCACCAAGCCATCAATAGCAGATCATTTAAGCCTTGTATGTTGCAAGTTTTAATTATTATATGTGTGTGTGTGTGTGTGTGTGTGTGTGTGTGTGTGTGTGTGTGTAAGTTCATAATAAGATATAGTTAAATTCAAACTTACAAGAAAGACCACAGGGTATAAATAGGGCCAGGCCCAAATCAGCAAAGAACCTCTGGTTGCAATAGATAAAAGTCTATAGAAACAAACTCATAAAATCATTTGGGGTAATACATTAGTAGTAACGCCAAGAACAATTGTGTATTGTAAGCCATACCAACCAACTAACGATAAGCTCTACACAGATGTTTGATTTCTCATTGCTTGCCATGAGTTTGCACCCTACACTATGTTATTAATGTATCTGCAGCAATGAGAAATCGAACATCTGAGTAGAACTTATCGTTAGTTGGTTGGTATGACTTACAAGAGTGCCCGGAGGAAACCCAAGCAAGCACAGGGAGAACATGCAAACTCCTTGCAGATACTGTTCTGATTGAGATTTGAACTAGGGACCCCTCCGGGCACTCTGGTTTCCTCCCACACTCCAAAGACATGCTAGTAAAGGCAGGCTCCTGTCTAAATTGGCCCGTGTACATCTGCATGTGTGATAGGGAGCTTAGATTGTAAGATCCTTGAGGGCAGGGACTGATGTGAATGTAAAGCGCTGTGTAAATTGTCGGCACTATATAAATACCTATAATAAATAATGAATAAATAATTTAAAGCCAAAACCTTTTCTGTTTTTTTTTTGTAAAGTAGGTTTGGATCTCTGTCTGTGTCCTAGCTAGGTTTATCCCCTCTATTTTTTGACCACTGTCACCAACAAAGAAAGTGATGGGAAATCCAAAATTGTAATTGTAAAATTGTAAGAGAAGAAATCGAAATGTTAAAATGGGGGCATATGTTCTGGTGGCAGATGTCTAAAAGGCTCTTATCTTGATCATTGAAAAATACCCATCATATGCCTGTGTGGCAGAGTTGTGGTTTTATGCTGGTGAAGGTAGCAACTGTGTATAGTTTGTCAATAAAGATCCAAGTATTATGGATCATTTTAAAGCGACACTAAACTCAGGAGTTACATAGATGTAGTGATACACAAATAAGGTCCAATATTGTTATTAGTTGAGGTACTTGAATAGATTTTTAAGATTTAACTCCTGAGTTTAGTGTCACTTTAAAACAACACAGTTCTTTGGTGGAAATCTCAAAGTTGTGTATCCATTTCCTTTTGAATAACACCCTACTACAAACTGTCTAGGGCCTCATTCAGAGAGACATGCAGAGCCGTACAGTGTGCACACCCATGCAGAAACCTGCACCCAGGAGTACAGCTATTGTGTGCAACTGTCTGTACAACTCAATCACAGGACGCCGTTGTGCACAGGTAAATGCAGATCTGAGCACACCCCTGGACTTACAAGTTTGAGTTCAGGGTCGTGCTTTCATACCTCTAAGGGTGTACAGGTTCAGATCGCCCTTTACCATTATGCAGCTGCATTCTGAGTTGTGCATGTGACTGAATGCAACAGCCAAACTCCCAAACACAGATTTCAGCTCTGCATATCCATGTGAATAAGGCCTAAGAGGACATTTGCCTCATTTTGGGTGATTTCCTTCAACTTCCTGTTGTGTAGACAAGAAGTAGAAGGAAATCTCTTGAACAGGACACAGATGGCAAAAAACAGGGGTTTTACCATGCCTTACTATATCCAAGATGAAGAAAATGTCTGGATATAATTTTTAAAAAAAGCTCACAGTCCTATATATTAAATGAACAAAATGTTTCTGGCTACAAATGATCTTTTCTATTAGGAAAGCATCTTGATTTCTAGTTGGTTGAGATTGCATCACATCAAGCAGCAGGCTGTCAAGAGACAGAGAGGAATCTGGAGAGAATCCATAGATATAGAGTGGAATCTGGAGAGAATCCATAGAGATAAAGAGGAATCTGGAGAGAATCCATAGAGATAGAGTGGAATCTGGAGAGAATCCAAAACGTCAGAGAGGAATCTGGAGATAATCCATAGATATAGAGTGGAATCTGGAGAGAATCCATAGAGATAGAGAGGAATCTAAAGAGAAAGCAGAATCTAGAGGGAATCATAAGAGACAGAGAGGAGTTAAGAGAGACAGAGAGGAATCCAAAGAGAATCCAGAGAGACAGAGAGGAATCTAGAGAGAATCCAGAGAGACAGAGAGGAATCCAGAGAGACAAAGCGGAATCTGGAGGGAATCTATAGAGATAGAGAGGAATCTGGAGAGAATCTAAAGAGAAAAAAGAATCTAGAGGGAATCATAAGCGACAAAGAGGAATCCAGAAATAATCCAAAGATGACTCCGGAGAACATCCAGAGAGAAATCCAGAGAGAATCCAAAGAGAGAGCGAGGAATCGAATCAAGAGAGAAATCCAGAGAAACAGAGGGAAACAAACAGGAACCCAGAGAAACCGAGGAAAATCCAAAGAGAATTCATAGAAACAGAGAGGAATCCAAAGAGAATTCAGAGAAACAGAGAGGAATCCAAAGAGAATTCAGAGAAACAGAGAGGAATCCAAAGAGAATTCAGAGAAACAGAGAGGAATCCAAAGAGAATTCAGAGAAACAGAGAGGAATCCAAAGAGAATTCAGAGAAACAGAGAGGAATCCAAAGAGAATCAAGGGAGACAGAGAGGAATCCAGAGAGAATAACGAGAGAGAGCAATCCAGATAAAATCAAGAGTGAAAGAAAGAAATCCAGAGGAATCCATAGAGGGATCCAAAGAGACTGAGAGAATCCAGAAAGGAATTCAGGGAGACAGAAATTGATTCTGAGAGAATCCAGGGAGACAGAGAAAAACCAAGAATCCAGAGAGACAGAGAGCAATCCAGAGAGGCAGAGAGGAATCCAGGGAGACAGAGAGCAATCCAGTGCTATAAGAGTGAAAGTTTGGACAAGTAACCCGGTCTACCTATTTGGAGACGAATCTCTCTAGTGACTAGTGCTTCTCAGTACTCAGGGTAAACCGTGGGCCCGATGAACACAGGATAACCGTCTTGCTGTAACCCAGAATGAAAGAGACAGTCTGCACTGAGTATATTTTGCAAATTCCCTGGTTCCCTATCCATCTAACAGGCTGACAGCCTCAGACAAGCAGCTTTTCTTTCCAATGTTAAATATTTCATTCAGCAATTAGTAAATGGTGCCAAAAACTACCTATACAAATACCACTATTTGCCTGCTGACGTTCATCATTGACACAAATATAAGCCATATAAAATCTGACAGGTATTACAGTCAAGGACATAAAGGAGGTAGGCCCTGTGCTTATTGCAAAACCAAGATAAGTATAGGTTCAAATGTTCTTTTTTTTCTTTTTGCCCTGTTCTCTCCCGATGAAAACACCCTATTAGTAAACAATGGCCATGAATGTGCCTCTCATTAGCAGAAATGGGAAGATTAATTGCCTGACTGACAAATAAGGAAACGCGCACACTGAAGTGGCCTGAAACTGACATTTGCGATGCCGAGTTAAATGGCCTCTTGGGAAGAACTCTGATCAAGGGTAAATGGGAATGCTATGACTGGGATTACGAATGATCTCCTTTTTGGCGATCGTTTTGCACAAGCGAGACGCTGTCACTTGGCAGCGCGTTAACCCTTGCAGCGACACATAGGCCTTCGCTGCAATCTAGGCCCCTCTTGTAGTGGTGGGTTATAATGTTGATGTACCATCCTGCTTGTTACCTTCACACTGGCGGTGTGTATCTCTGCCTCCATGATCTGGCTGTTCTCCCTCCTGTCTTTCTTAGAGGAATTAGCCCTCACCTTATAAGTGGATGTGTTAGAGGATTTAATGAATAATCCTGGGACTGAGTTGGTTTGCTGAGACAGTGTGTTGGTCTGGTGTGGAGAGTTGGAATCCTCAGACTCTTTGCCACTGTGATACACCACTCTGCTGTCAGAGATGTGAATGCTTGGAGCACAGCCCATGCTTTTGATGCCTCCTCGGCCAAATCCAAAACCAGTGGGTGCCTTCAGTCTGTGCTGCCGATCGATCCTACTGGCGATGCGTTGTATGGTGCAGCCTGCGATGTGCTGCCGCTCCTCTGCTGCATGTCCCTACACCCGGGCAATGAACCAGAAGGGTAAATCCCAGGGATCCGGTGCTGTGGCTTCAGGAAAAGCTCTGTGGGCTCGGATCCTCCCGAATGATGGGGACATCAGGATGCCTAGTGGCATTCCACTCGCTCCATCCAGCCGATAGTCTTCCGCTCTCATCGACTTTCCTGTGCAGCATCAGCATGGCAACATTGTATCCGCGGATCGATGGATGTGACCAGGCAGCGAGCCGAGCCGCCGTCCTCCACGCCCTGTGCCTTGCCCTTCCCCGGCTACAAGTCGGACATCAGTGATTTTCCTGGGGCTCATAGGTGGATGTTCGCCATAGATCGCCCTCCCTGTCCCCTCTAGCAAGTCTTGGTGGGGACCCTGGGACTCCTCCTCATCACCATCATCTTCCAGCGGAGGAGGAAGAGGCTTATTTACATTTGCACAAAGATTCCCCTCTCCGCTCCCGGAGCCCCGCAAGCCGGACACTCATACCCCGGTCACGGAGCAGATGTTGGGGTGTCACACAAGGATGCCCGGGTCCCCCGATCTGTTCCAATGATGCTGTGTGCAGGCTGGGTTACATCGCACCGCTCTCCCCTCCGCCTGCCGTCCTGCCCTCCTCACTCTGTCTCCCTACAACTCCTCACCGCCGCTGTCACATTGCCACAGCCAATGGCAGCGCCACGAACGGGTGACCTCCAGCCTTTACTGACGTCAATGGAAATGAGCTGAAGGCGAACGAATCAGCCGAGCTCACCGCCGGGGTGGGAGTGCTACGGGCACGGAGGGGAGTTTGAACGGTTCCTGGAGCTTGTGTGTGCTGTCAGTGAGGAGCAAGGCACATGTATCCCAAAAATCAGCTTCACTAACTGAGAGATCCGGGTTCTGGGGTCTGTGTGTGCTGTCAGTCAGGAGCCAGGTACATGTACCCCAAAAATCAGCTTTACTGGCTGAGAGATCCGGGTTCTGGAGTCTGTGTGTGCTGTCAGTCAGGAGCAAGGCACATGTATCCCAAAAATCAGCTTCACTAACTGAGAGATCCGTGTTCTGGAGTCTGTGTGTGCTGCCAGTCAGGAGCCAGCAAACATGTACCCCAAAAATCAGCTTTACTGACTGAGAGATCCGGGTTATGGAGTCTGTGTGTGCTGCCAGTCAGGAGCCAGGTACATGTACCCCAAAAATCAGCTTTACTGGCTGAGAGATCCGGGTTATGGAGTCTGTGTGTGTTGTCAGTCAGGAGCCAGGTACATGTACCCCACAAATATGCTTTACTGACTGAGAGATCCGGGTTCTGGAGTCTGTGTGTGCTGTCAGTCAGGAGCCAGGTACATGTACCCCAAAAATCAGCTTTACTGACTGAGAGATCCGGGTTCTGGAGTCTGTGTGTGCTGTCAGTCAGGAGCCAGGTACATGTACCCCAAAAATCAGCTTTACTGACTGAGAGATCCGGGTTCTGGAGTCTGTGTGTGCTGTCAGTCAGGAGCCAGACACATGTATCCCAAAAATCAGCTTTACTGACTGAGAGATCCAGGTTCTGGAGTCTGTGTGTGATGTCAATGAGGAGCCAGACACATGTATCCCAAAAATCATGTTTACTGGCTGAGAGATCCGGGTTCTGGAGTCTGTGTGTGCTGTCAGTGAGGAGCCAGACACATGTACCCCAAAAATCAGGTTTACTGGCTGAGAGATCCGGGTTCTGGAGTCTGTGTGTGCTGTCAGTGAGGAGCCATGCACATGTACCCCAAAAATCAGCTTCACTCACTGAAGTGCAAACAATAATTCTAGAGCCATTAATCACTGCTGACACTAAATTGATGAGCGGTAAAAGCTTTTAAAGCGTCGCCTATGGGGGCATTTTGGGTATTGTTTTTTTTTTTTTTTTTGCGATTTCATAGGCGCGCGCAATTTTAAGGCTTGACATGTTTGGTATCTATTTGCCTAACGTGACCCCGTCTTTTATATTTTACCCCAAAAATTGGGTATTATATTCTGTTTCTGTGCACTGAAATTAAATTTAGTGTATTTTAGCCTAAAAATACTGGTTTGATAAACATTTGCGCAAATATAATGCAACATAAAACATTGCATCTAGCATTTTTTCTATTCTGCAATGCCTCTGTGTTCAGAAAATATATCATTGTTTTGGGGTTTTAAGCTGTTTTCTAGCCAAAAGTTCTGATTTTATGACATGTGTGCAAAAATTAAGAAAGTTCTCCAGACGGCAAGTGGTTAAGGGACCACAATCTTGGAAAATATATGTATCCTGGTAACTGTATGTAGTTGGTACTTGTAATAATGGTATTCATAATATGCATCTCTTTTTTTTCATATACATTTAGGGGTCTATTCACAAAGCTGCAGAAGGATCTAGCCGTAGCTTCGGCTCATCCTTCGGCCCCAGGACCTATTCAATATAGCCCGTACAGCTCCCGAAGTTGGCCGAGCGGCTCAGTCGAGCCGAAGGCATATGCCTAGGCTCGACTGAGCCGAGGTGAAAGCCGAAGCTGGCCGAATGGCTGGCCATTGGCCGACAGCCTGCTACTGACAGCTGGGCGGAGCCAGCCGTCATCACACGGCTGCTTTGAGCCAGTTGCAGAGACAGATCAGGTTCCTTGGTAACAAGGGGACGCTGATCTGTCAGTACCATGAGAACTCAGCAGAGCCGGGTTTGATACAACTGCCGACTCAAACAAGCTCCCATTGTAATGACAGCTGGTTCAGGCCAATAGAAAACAGTTGGGCGGAGCTAGCTGTCACTGCTAGCTCCGCCCAATCTTTTTCACATTTTTTAAAAAACTGTTTTTCTATTCTGCTCGGTACCACAGGGGTACCGAGCAGAATAGCTGAGCCGAATATCGCTTTGGGACGGTTATTCACTCGGCTGCCTACGGCAGTTTTGTGAATAGACCCGTTCTATATTTCTCCAGATTCATGTGCAGGACAAGCTGTCCAGCAAAAGTAGTGACATATATAAATGAAATATAGAGATTAAAGTTATTTTAAAATTGTAATAAATTGATATTCACTGAGCTGTCAGCTGCTTTTATATGCAGATAGGAGTTTCTAGCGCAGAAGTTTTTTCTATTATAGATTGGCCAGCAAAGGTAGTGAAATAGAGAGTAAACAAACTAAAAACTGCCTGGATGCCTATAATGGTCACTCAGTCATTCAGAACATTTAAAATATATTTAATAATATTATACAGGATTTATATACTGTAAACAGTTTGTGCAGCTCTTTACAAAATAAGGAGACATTACAGTTACAATACAATTCAATCTTTTAGAATGTAAGCTCTCACGGACAGGCCCCGCCTAACATCTTGTCTTGACTTGGACTGTAAATGTAATGTCCTCCATATATTGTAAAGCGCTGCGTATACTATTGGCGCTATATAAATCCTGTATAATAATAAGGGTTAGGAGGGCAGCTTACAATCTAAAGGGAATGTCAAGTGATACAAAAGGCATTACCTGCGGGGGGGATGAGCTAATAAATAAAGTAACATTTCAGTTGTTAGGTTGGATTGTCTTTCCTGAAGAAATACGTTTTCATTGATAGCCAAAAGGACAGAGTAGGAGACGGCCGTACAGTTGGAGAGAGTTTTAGGGCTCGTGCACACTAGATGCTGTGCATTCCGGCCCGATTTCTCGCATTGCGGCCGCCTCACTTTTTTGTGGGGCAGGAGGGGGCGTGGCAGGCCATTGAAGTGAATGGCACCATAGCCACTGCCTCCGGGCCGCAAAACAATCGGCTGCAATGCCATTCAATTCAATGACCTGCCATGCCCCCTCCTGCCCCACAAAAGGTGAGCAGGCCACGATGCAGTGCGTTCTGGCCAGATTCGGGCTGGAACGCACTGCATCTAGTGTGAACAAGGCCTATGGGGATGAGAGAGGCTTCAGAGAAGTCCTGGAGACAAGCATGGAAGGAGGTGATGGGGGAGCTACACAGCAGGAGGTCTTGGGAGGAGCGGAGAAAACGTTTTGGGTGATATTTTGAGGTGAGGATGGTGAAGTCAGGGCAGAGTTGTGTTTGGTTTTGCATGCTGTTATTATTATTATTATTTTGAATGTTATTCATTGGGCGAGTGAAAGCAGAGTGATTTAAATAGCACTTCTAATAGTGTTATAGTTTGCCCCAACAAATGTCAGTTTTGCTGGACAGCTTGGCCTGCAAATGATGGTAGAGGGAAATTTAAAAAAAAAGGCCATAAAAAACAAAAAAAAGAAACATATTCTAGATATCACCATTCAAAGTCACAACCCCATACAGTTACTAGAATGCAATATTGTTCAACAAAGTGGTCCTTCAGCAGGTTCTAATAATAATCCTGTTTATGAGATACCGATGAGCACATCTTGGGCTATCACAGTCATGATGGAGGAGAACTTAACACGAGTTATAGGACTTGATTTGAACATTTCATGCTGCCAGCACCCCCAAGCAAGGTTCACTCTCCCTTGCCAGCAAAACAATGCTTGCTGGCCTAAGCACAGTCATGGGGCTAGCACAGCTCTGCTCTTAAAAACAATCTCAGTGATCTAGATTTTGTCAAAATAGTAAGGGGATTTAGTTAACAGACAACGCTGTAAAACCAACTAAACAATAGTTCCTTATAAATACATTTCTGCACACCAAAAAGTAATTATTTAAAGGAGAACTATGAGGTGAGTGCTTTTCACTCACCTCATAGTTCTAGCTGACCTGTGACAATGAGACTGTCACAGGTCGGCTCAGTAGATCAGGAGGTGAGCGAACACATAACGGCGTTCGCTCACCTCTCGATCCTGTCACGGCTCTCTGCCGTGACAGGGGAGGGGCTTGATTCCCCCCTCCCCGCTCCTATCCACTAGCGATCTGACATCAGAGCCAGCTGTCAGTCACGCAGCTGGGCGGGTCCCGGCACAATTGTCGGGATCCGCTTCAGCTGCGGCGTCTCAGTATACTGAGCTTAGGGTGACGGGAGGACGCTAGTTTGTGTCCTCCCGTTACCCTAAGGAGAACTATGGGGAAAAGCCTTAACCCCATAGTTCTCCTTTAAAATATATAGTGAAAGCACTAAAATAAATAAGTACAAATCACATCCACACAATACAGACATTTTACAAGTTATCAACGTTTACAGCAAATGTATTGTGAATATTGTGATGTAAACTTCCAAAATATTTATTTTAATTATTTGATTTTAATACCAGCTAACCGCTCTATTGATTTAAAGTGACACTAAACTCAGGAGTTCAATCTTAAAAATGCATTCAAGTGCCTTAAGTCCTGGTTCACACCTGGGCGTTGTACAGCGCGTTCCTACGCGCTGTAAAACGCTCAACATGTGAAAATCAATAATTGCCTATTGGCATTGTTCCCACCTGGGCATTTTACAGCGCGTAGGAAGTACAGGGGCTTCTTTGGTGCGTATTTGCCGCACGTATCCATTGGTATTCCCGAGTGTGGACAAAGCGGTAACCCCGAGCCACACTCAGGAATACAGCGTACAGGTCTTACCTTGTCCGCAATCCCCGCTGTGTCCTGCGGCGGCTGCCGACTTCCTGGTTCCGTCCCTTGCGAGCGGCCACGTCGCAGGGGGGTAGAGCCGGCGGGAAGTTTGAAAGTGAAAAAAAATAGAGAAAATAAGGGGGGAAAAAAAATAAAAAATCATACCACCAGTGAAACGCGCATTTCACTGAACGGGAAAACGTGCTAAAAAACGAGCTGGAAAAATTCGCCCAGGTGTGAACCCAGCCTAACTATTTATAAAAATTTATCTTATTTGTGTATCACTCGGCTGTAGATCCTCAAATCATCTCTGAATTGGTGATGACACTGTCCTTCTTTCTGGAGGGTGGCTACTTTTGTTCCCCATGGTCCCCGTGTGTTGTAAAGTAGCCACCGCTCCATGCTCACTCCTGTGATGGACTACAATCTCAATACAAATTAGTAAACTAAACATGAGGTTGAAGTCCATCACGGGAGTGGGCTTGGAGCGGTGACTACAACACACAGAGGGACCATGGGGAACAAAAGTAGCCACCCTCCAGAAAGAAGGACAGTGTCATCACCAATTCAGAGATGATTTGAGGATCTACAGCCGAGTGATACACAAATAAGATACATTTTTGTTAATAGGTCATTGAATGCGTATTTCAGATTTAACTCCTGAGTTTCATTTTAAAGAATTATAGTTTTCCACAGATCTATCAATGAAGGGACTGCCAGGTAGCGTCAGTATGTCCAAAAGTCAATTCGTTTAGAGATTCGGATTCGCACGAAATACAAATTTTCATTAATTTAGTTAGCGGTAGTATGTGCAAACTTTCGTTACGAACAACTTTTCGTTGCAGCATTGTGACATTAGACACAGTCTGCAGAAGAAGAAAAAAGGAATGTCAGGAGGGACCCCCCCCCCCAAAAACTAAAAAAAACGAAAAAAAATTCCGAGCGGCATTTGGGAGCTGGTGAATGCTATTCGGAAAGAGTTTTCTTTTGTTATATGAATGACAGCTCAGAATGTGAACAAATGGGCGGAACAAGCCCTATGACGGCACAGCTTGCTTCGCCCATTTGTTGACATTCATGCCGGAGCTGTAATTTTGCAGCGAGCCTTAGTCCGGTTCAGATGGGTGGGACGGGACTTTTTTTATTTCGGCGAGTCGGCAAGCGTCGTTCATGGTGATTGACGCAGGATTACATTGATGGATCAATTTTTTTCTTTTTAAATAAAGGACTTGTCAAAAACTGACTTGTTTTTTTTTCCAATTAAAGCACTTTTTCAAAATGTGTGATGTGTTTATTTACATTTACTTTTAACTCTTTAGTGAATGAGTAGGGCTACAAGTACCCCTTTCTCATTCAAAAGGGGGGGTCGCATCTGGGTGCCCCCTTAATAAAGGCAAATAGAGAGTCCCACCGCACTCCTGACCGAGAAGCCCCATACAATACTGCAAAACAGAAAAATGGTCACCAGCACCAGCACAGGTTTTCTTCAAAACAAAATTATTTTATTCATTCATGCAGGTACTATCACCATGCGTGGCAACGTTTCGGAACCTGTCCGGTCCCTTCATCAGGCAAACAAAAGTAAGGGGTATCCCGATACAAATAAGCCCCCCTGCCTGCAGACTCCCACAACCACCGAGAAAGAGGCCCTTGTGCACGTGGCCTGGTATGGCGCGT
The DNA here is from genome assembly GCF_000935625.1 of Nanorana parkeri. NCBI lineage: Eukaryota > Metazoa > Chordata > Amphibia > Anura > Dicroglossidae > Nanorana > Nanorana parkeri. The sequence goes on from NW_017306342.1 coordinate 2,002,879, forward strand.
GGGGGGGGCGCTTGATCGTCTCCCCCTTTCCTGCCCTGCCGGGCCTGTGCTCGGATCAAGGGTCTGGTAGAAAATGTAAGGGAAACCCCAAGTTTTTTTCTAAAAATTTTGGGGGGTTGGGTTCCCCATTAAAATCCCTACCAGACCTAAAGGGCCTGGTATGACTTTTGGGGGGAACCCTACGCACTTTCTACGCACTCCTAACATTTTTACCAGACCTAAATGGTCTGGTATCAATTGGGGGGGAAACCTTGTTTTTTTTCTTCTGCATACAGTAAAAAAGAAAAAAAATGTAATTGTTTTCCTCTTGTCTAATGTCACTTTGCTGCAACGAACATTCATTTCACAACGGCTAACAAAAATTTGGATTTTTATTTTTTTTCAAAGTTGATGCTTAACACAATAAAACTTCATTCAGGAAAGAAATTCAGATGCATCCGAAATTTTTGTTGACGGAAATTCGTCTTCATTTGCATCCGTTATTTCTGTCATTCGGAAATTCATTTATATTCGAATGTATGATTTTCCGCAGTTTCGTCCACATAACAAATCTTTCCGAACTGATTCCCACATGTCTACTGCCAGGCATATCACATACTTTACATGGTAAAGCAGGGCAAACATAAGTGCCATGACTGTGTATAAAAGTATGCCAATAGAATGTAATATCAGCCCCCCTATGTGATAGCAATGAAGTAAAGTAAAAAAAAATATAAAGAAAATACATTTTAAAATACAAAACAAATTTTAAAGTCTCCTGCCCTCACAAACGTGCGCATACTAACGTAAACACACATTGGGTGCACCTACGTATAAAAACGACGGTCTCACATGTTAGGTATCACCGCGTGTGCCAGTATGAAAGTCATTATTTGAGGGCCAATGTTCACTGTCAGCTCTAAACTGATGTCCTGTACAGGCTTTGCCTATGGACAATTTGGGGTACCATATTTTCCTGCTGCTTTAAAGGCAAATGCAATTTTTACCCTGTCATGTTGGGTATCTATTTACTCGGCACAACCTCAACTTATAAAAAATAGGTATTATATTGTGTTTTTGTGCACTAACATTAACTTCATATTATTTTTACTAAAATTTAGGTTTGATAAAGAGTTGCTCAAATACCATGAGACATAAAACTGCAACTGCTACCATTTTATTCTACAGGGTCTGTGCTTTCATGGAAATATATAACTATCGGGGTTTAAAATAATTCTCAAGTTTAAAATGTGGATTATAGCATGTGTGCAAAAAAAGTGAAAATATCTTGGCAGCAAAATGGTTCAAATACTGTGAGCACAGAAAAATACCTGTTAATTCTGCTAGAAATGCAGTGAACTTCTTACTTGAGCTAAAAACTCTGCTGGACTTCAGAGCACTCTAGGGGTGAGGAGATAGGGGGTGTTCTGTAGTCCAAGAGAAAAGAACTAGACAGAGCTGACAACGCTGCTTAAGATTTCAATGCAGCAGAGGCACTGTGTTATCAGCTTGGACAGGAAGTTAGGGGCACACTGAAATAATGACAGATCACATTACTATAATTGTAACAGTTTCCAGCATTAAAGGTAAAGCCTGCTGATTTTCATATATGTTCTTTCTATATGAATTAATCTTTCAGGACTAAAAAAAAAAGTTTTAATATATTTTTTTTTTAAAGTTAGGTTACCATGAACAATTTCTTATGCATATATTTTATTTTTACATTCATCCAACAAATAGAGTTAATTTTTCTTATGTTTATCTGTTGATCCTTATCTGCTCTGTTGCAGGAAGACTATTGTTTACAGAGATCAATAGCTCAAGCTAATATTTACACTCTGTATCAGGGTAGTGACTTATCCCCCCACCCCCCCTTCAGTATGGATACAAGTACTAAATATATATTTGTTTAAAAACAAAAGTAAAAAAAAAAAAGCCCTAAGGGTGATATCAGGCAGGCAAGTGTGTTGCTAGCAATCCCACTGGTGTTGATTTGGCGAAATTGCTATTGGCAGGATCACTAGGAGGCTAACTGTCTGTCTTCTCTGTAACGTTCAGCATAGATCAGAACAGGGGTTGCTCTCCGTTGTCATATAACCATGCGCAGAGCAATCAGTTTTAAAGATGCCTGCATGTAATTAGCTGCATGTTACTAAAACAAGATGCAGTCATCTTTAATGGCCAAGTCTTTCAGTGCTCATTGTTTCATTATTTGTTCTTTTAAAGTATTTCTTATGATAATCTTTTGCACATTCTGTATTCTAATGAACTACAACAAGTTATGTTTCCTTGTAGAACTAAACAGCTGGAAAAAGTTACCAGCCTGGAAAATTTAAGGCATTTGAGTGATTGTACTAATTGTGCAAGCAAATAGTAATGGTAAAAATTGTCCTTTTATACTTGTGTGTTTGCAAGTAATCAAAGAGCAAACATACATTTCCTGAAATATGATATATATATATATATATATATATATGTATAAAAAAAAATATATATATATATATATACACACAGCCCTGCAAATCATTTGGAGTATTATCTAGTTTTCTTTATTTTGATTGAGTAATAACTTTGTGCAACTTTAAAATAAGTGATACATGTTATAAAGAAGGTAAAGGGCACAATAAAAAATGGGTGCACTTTTAAAATGCCTTAGATTCTTTATTATGTATAGTCAAACCTAGTAAGTTTGCAAATGTAAACATAATTCCCATAATTTCCATCTCAGGTGGGGGAGGGGGGGGGGCATCTGATTGAATTTGCAGAGACCTGGGAAGCTCAATTTTCAGATGCATGGCTTTGGAAGGTGGTTTTCACTGGTTACAAAATAGAGTTTCATATTTCTCCTCTGCGGTTCTTTGAATATCGAAACGTAGTCCCTAGCGAAGGTGTTTCTTTTTTTTTTTTTTTAGAGAAAATAAATGATCTATTTTTTTTTTTTAGAGAAAATTACTGATCTTGTAGAATCTAGTTCGACCAAGTCACCTATTCTCTCAGAGAACCTGCATGAGAGTTCGGGGTTTGATGGTATCCACTTTCTAAGCGGTGCCTTTTGCTCAGTTTTATTCCAAAACTTTATACAGGGAACATTCTTACAGCGTGGCACAGGTCTCCATTATTGTTGGACAAGTTAATCATATTGAGTGCCCCGAACAGGAAGTCTTTGTTATGCTGGTTGACATCCCCTGCATTGGCAATGCGGGAGTCTTTGTTACCATAAAATGTAAACCTGTCTCGATGGATGCCAGTCTTGTGGAATCGGGTGGATCTTGGATCATCTTTCTGTGCAGGGTTGTTGGTCTTGGGAAGAACCCAAATTTCCAATTAATGTCTGGGAGTTGAGGGCGATTTGTTGACATTGTTTCATTGGACCTGCCTTCTGTCTAGGTGTACAGTTTGCATTTAGTCAGACTATGTTATGGCGGTGGCCTACTATCTCCAGGGTGGCACGTGGAGTGTGTCAGCGGCAACAGAAGTACATTCAGTCTTGGAGTGAGGACAAGGTTGTTTTATGACTGTAGGTTTCCATTTTTACCCAAGGTGGTTGTGGCTTTTCATTTAAATTAAGACATTGTATTACCTTCACTGTATAGCTCCTGTTCATTCTAAGAATATTTATCTTCATTGTTTCAGAATGTATCTGTCAGCTACAGCTCCCTTTAGGCATTGAGATTATTTCTTTGTTCTACCTAAAGGGTCTAGAAAAGGTTGTTCAGCTTCTAGATGTGGTATTTCCAAGTGGATTCGTCAGGTTGTCATCAAGCTTATGAGTTGTAGAATTAGGCTCCTCCTTTTCCTGTTTTCTGATCATTGGTCTAAGGCAATTAGTACTTGTTGGGCTTTTTTTAGAATCAAGCTTCTGTTACTCATACTGCAAGGCTGCAACTTGGCCTTCTGTTCACACTTTTCCTTTTCACAAGTTTAGGAAAGTTGATGTTTCTGCCTCTTCTGATGTTATCTCTGGTAGAAATGTTCTTTAGGTGGCTGTTCAAGTATTTGGGCTGGCTTTTATAGCTTTTGTGGTGCCTGCCATTCTGTTTTAGACTGCTTTTAAACATCCCTATGTCTCAGAATTTTTCAGAGCTGTATCCCTCAATGGACGATAGAGAAAATAGTATTTTGCCCTTACCGTAAAATCCTTTTCTGGGAGTCCACACAGCTCCCTCCTCTCATTTCCTTGCATGCTGGTTGCTACAACCCGTGGGTCGGAGGGGTTATGTCCTTAAAGTGGAAGGCTTTACATTTTTTTGGCTAGTGTCCATTTCTCCTGGAGGCAGCAGCATAACCCTATGTTTCAGCATTCTTGAGAGCTGTGTTCCGCAATAGCTTCCAAGAAAAATATTTTTTCAGTAGAACAAAATCCTTTTTTTTTTTGCTGTCTGTGTCCCTGTCAGGGAGATTCACCCAGTCTATTTGTCCTAGTGACTGTTAATACTGAAATCAAATTTGGGGTTGTCATCAGAACAGGGAATAGGAATTGGATTGGAAATCTTCTAGTGTGGACACTAGTAATGGTGACCCTGCTGGCCACCACAAATTTCCCTGCCCTTGGAGGGATTTTCTCGCACTTCCTGCGGTGGCTATTGGACTGGAAGATAAGGGAAGTCTCCCCAATGGGACACAGATGGCAAAAAAAGCTTAAATGGGTTATAACCCTCCCTTACTCTATCCAAAACAAAACAAAAGTTTTGGCTTTAGTTCTACTTTTATCATGTCGATACCTAGGACGCCTGTATCTTTTTTAATGAATAGTTACTATCCTGTAGTTTATACCCCCACAGTATAATGCACTGTGCAAACAATAAGGCTGGTAATGTATCCATGTGAATGACAATAAAATGGGCAACAGGCATTACATGATTATGTTTTTAGAAAGTACATTTGTGTGACTGCCGGCTGGCTGGAATTGATAAAGATTGGATTATCCTAATGAATGTTTTCATTCTGCTATTGGCTATAAACTAGTCTAACCTTGATGATGCTCCAGTACTAGCCACACACATCAATCCAGTTCTATGAAATGATTCTATTGACATTGTGATAGAATCTAGTAATGACTGATCATTTTTAACTACATTATATTAGCTTTTGACTGATCCAGCTGGTAAAAAATGATTGACTGGATTGAAAATTATCAATAGATTACATGCCAACTGTGTGATAAATGGAGCTACTGATAGATTCTGCAACAACTGGTTTGAATTTGTGTTTTCTTTTTGGATATATTTTCCCACTGAAAACAATCTGATTGGTGTAGGTGAATCAACTGTTTTGTACATCCACCAAACCAAGAACATGTGTGTGATTGTCGCAGATGTTTAAACTGGAAAGCATACAGGTATACATGTACCAGAGAAACTAGGTACTCACAAATGGCTGATCAGTATCACTCATAGTAGTAGCATGGTTTATGTAAACAGTAGCAAATTAATTTGATCCACAAATAATTACACTGGCAAGTCTTAGGAGAAAAATAATTACAATCGTACCTTGGTATTCCTGCTATAATTGGCATAGAAAAACATTCCCAGTCAACTAGTTTCTTTATTTGTAATTGTGTGGATTCTAGTTTATGCTGTATATAGACTCAAAAATAAACACTGCAATAAATAAATACTTTACAGCTGTGTTTTGTGCATACATCTCATGGCCTGAGACTCAACTTTTGTTTCCGTTCGAGAATTAGCCCAAAATAATCACATTTTAAAAATGAATTTAGTAATTACAGGATGCTGTATAGGTACCTAATACCCATAATTCACTTTAGCCCCTTGACTCCCATCGGCCCCTTAAAGGGTTCTGAATGACAGGAGGTGAGATCATGTGGTCGCTGTGATTGGATGTCATAGCAGTTATGTAGAGATGTCACCAGCACACCAAAATCCTCTTAGGATAGCAAAATGTTCATTTATTGAAGTTCCTTGTCATATAAACAAGCGCTTATGGGGCCGCACAGGGTCCCTTCATCAGGCTTAGCATTAGCATTGATTTGGTGAAGCCTGATGAAGGGACCCTGTGCGGCCCTGACAGCGCTTGTTTATATGACAAGGAACCTTAATAAATGAACATTTTACTAACATTTAGGTGTGCTGGTGACATCTCTAGATAACTGCTGATATTTGCGGCGCCATCCACTATCACTGCGGGCACCCCCCACTACAAGGGACTTTTTGGTAAGGAGTGTGACAAGGAAAAGTATTTATTGGCTGACATAGCAGTCACATGATTGGGAGCCCGCCCCACCAGCTTCTGATCATAAACAGTGACCAGGAGCTGTCGGTGATAGCTCAGTCACTGTGCTGGGATCACACTCGTGAGCGTGCACTCGGCACAGAACAGCAGGCCAGCTGATGCATATATGCCTACAGTTGTCATTAAGTCCCACCAACTGATGCATATATGTGTTGTGTTGGCTGGAAGGTATTAATGCAAACTTTCACATATAGTCATTACCCACCGCCCGGCTTCCTGATTGGCCGGGAAGCTGGCTCCATGTTCCCTCGCGGCACTGCCGGTCAGAGGAAATCTCCCTCTGACCGGAAGTTCTGGTATTGGAGCATTTCGGCGCGTACGAGTATTCGCCCAAATACTTGGTATCGGTGCCCATACCGATACTAGTATCGGTAATGGTGCATCCCTAGGCTCATATGACAGACCCGATTATCCTAGCTTTCACACATGGCCGTGCTGGTAAATGCAGGGTATTTACTTCACCTCTCAACACTAACAGGGCTATTCACAAAAGTGTGAAGAGTATGGAGAAGGCAGGAGAAGTGAACAATCTAGGACAACATAGCTGAACTGGAAAGTGAGCTGAATTGGAGAATTTTTTTCAAATGAGCTATTTTGCCCTAGATCGTTCACTTCTTCAAACTCTTCACCTACTCACCCTTTGTCTACTCAGAGTTCTTTTTTAATGTAAATTGTGCAGGAGAAGCACTCGTGGACATAATACTCTCACAAATAAAATTGTATTGTAAAGATAAGCATGCTGTCCATGGAATCAGTCATGTGCAAGTCTGCAATAGGAAAATGTTCATTGGAAATTGTTTGGTTTCTAGGACAATTGTCTTGTCCTTGTTGACATCATGTGCAGAATGAGAGGAAGAAATAAAGGATCAGCCTAATGGGTGTAACGCATATCACACAGGCTATTTTTAGTGACACGGAGTCCATGAAATATTATCCTTTGTAAAAGACCTGTCAAACAAAAAGACCTGTCATGTAATTTGTATCGTCCAAATGCACATTGTCTACATCCTGTGGCATTTCACAGTAAAAGCTGGGTCATATCTTGTGGAATGTGACTCTTAGAAAAGCTTCACTTGTTTCATGTAATCCTATTACAGAAACATTACCAATATCTAAAGTTTCAAAAACTTCTGGCATGTTTGCTCAAGGATTTTGCAGCAGAGTTCACACTCACAAAAATAGAAATAATGAATTAGTATGAATTGTAAAAGGCAAAAGAATCTGTACTAGTATAAATATTTTTTTAAATGCCATTAATCATAGGCTCATAGCACTGTATAACTAAAAGTAGACTCATGCTTCTGAATTCTCTTTATAGTATTGTACAGGAAACTATTTACAAAAATTTGAATATACAAATTGATATATCAATAAAGTGACAGTGCTTGTATACCAGGTGGCAAACACCATTTTTTCCTGACCTGGCTCTGGATATTGACAATCTCCATATTTCAAATAAATCTTAGGATCGAAATTACTTTGATAGTTTGTTGTTTGTTATTTGTTTTTTGCTTTTTGTGCTTTAGTCACTGGTCCAAATATGGCTGACTATTGGCTTCAGTCATGGGATGGCATCATGTCCAGAATACAAGAAACGCATTACGAACAGACCACACAGGAATGTGACGGTAATATTTTCTTTCTTAGACTTAGAAGACTTTTAGAAAGAAGATCACACCATCTAAGTTTTCGGCACCATGATATAGTGGGAACTGTTCTGTCATCCCAAGGTTCTACCTCACTTACTGATTGAGCTTTACAAGCACTGTCACTTTATTTTTCACAATGGAACTGTAGTTCATTACGGTAGCCACTTCTTGGATGTAGGGCAGGGTTAACAAGCCTGCTCACTAATCAATTACTTTTCATTATCATTATCAATTGGTGTTATCTATCCACATATGAATTTTTTGACACTTTTATAGAATTATAAAATTGTTCATGTATGTGCACACAGTTTCGTGGTGAACCACAATGTGTTTGACACAATCATGACCATTTTTTACATGCCTCAATTATGTACCTCTAATATACAAATCATGTGGAATGTTTTATAACCATTGCCTCTATCTCTGTACAAACTCTTAAGGTAGTCATACCTTGCTTGCGGGTTGGTGTTAGTGGAGAATTGATCTGCTCCACCCTATAACCCTTCAAGCATTAGCTATATAGATTTGGTTGATATATTGTGGATATCAGATGAACTAACACTGGTGATAAATACATCAACCCACTATTGTGGATGGGGAATTATGTGGATTTCCAATTAATATTGTTTTCTGTATCCAATCATGCTCATTAAGTTGTTATCTTTGAAGTTTTTGATAGGTAGACCTCCTGTCACTACATGCACTCACTACATGAAAGGGAACTTTTCAAGTCAGCTTTGATTGCAATATCAAAAACAACTCTAGTATGTATTCCTTTTACAATGCTGATGTTATAACAGGATAGTATATGCTGGGACTCTACAACTTTAAGTAAACAAAAAAACATTGTTTACTTTCCCTGACCGAGCCAAATTCTCCTTCATTTGTGTCTCACATGCTCTCCCTCCCAGACACTGCAACTCACAGTGGGAGGGTTTTATTCACAGAGGCCGTGCTGCCAATCCAGAAAACTGTGGGCAGGACTAGGTGTGGCCAGGTGCTTAACCCCTTCGTGACTGAAGACGTACAGTGTACGTCGCCACTCTATGGACAATTTTGGGTACTGCAGTTATTCGCCTTTTGACGGACGCACACAATTTGTAAACTGGGCATGTTGGGTATCGTTTTTATTTGTTGTAACCTCATCTTTCATATTCATTAAAAAAAATGGGTATTTTATTGTGTTCTGGGGCATTTAATTAAATTTGTCACTAAATTTTGGTGTTTAATAAGGAGTTGCGCTAATATTGCGCTACATACAAAATTTGCAACTACCACCATTTTATTCTATAGGGTCTTGGCATTCAGAAAATATATAATGTTTTGGGGTTTTAAGTAATTTTCAGGCCTAAAATGTGGAATATAACATGGGTGCAAAAAATGGAAAAATTGCCTCAGTCATGAAGGGGTTGAGCTACAGGCTTGTGAATCAACAGCGACAATGCTGAATGTGACACCCCTACAACTATTTTTTTACTCCCTCTGAAGTGTAAGCAGACACAGCCTACATGAGAGTGACAACCCTGCTTTGATTTCAGGAGCAGTGCAGTGCAGTTTCATTGTCACATCTTTACAAGAATGTAGCACACAGGAATAGAAAAGGTTAACAGTATGCGGTCACATACTTAGCAAATAACCTTTCCAAATAGAGATGGCTTTTGGGTTATGTCATATTTTATGTGTCAGGCCTTACAGTGAATGCCTTACCCACTTGATGTTAAAACAATTGAGAAAACACCCACTATGTCTTTGTTATGTATTCCTATTCACACAGAATAGCTAAAATAGTTCTTTACAAATGTTTTTTTTACCTTTTAGAGATTTCTTTGCAGGGGGCCTTTGTGCAGACTGAAAGCTATTCTGAACAGTCTGAAAGGGAGTCTCTCCCCATAGGAAGACTAGGGACACACTGCATGTCCTCTCATTACCATACCATACCATACCAGCTTTTTAGCCCTTAGTTAGCAAAGACATTGTTCAAATCTAGTTTACAACTGATAATGAGATCTGTTAGCACAGTACAGACAGGGTTAACATAGTATTAAACTCTCAAACTCTTTGTCAATATTGAATCCAGATCAAACAAATATACATTGCCTGGCAAAGTATTTCTTTACATTTTTGCCCAACCACTTACAGTCATCCTGTTTCTGAACAGCTGGATACAATTCTCTTAGCTCGGCCTCCTTGAACTTCCTGTCCAGTACAAGACCACAAGAGGGAGCACAAATCTCCAGCAGTTGTCCATGTACCTGCCTGAAGAAAGGAGGATGTAAAAGTGAGGAGCACAGAGCAAGGGAGTGGATTGGCCTCCTTTGCCTGTGTGCTCCACAGCTTATTAACACATGCAAGGGTGGCTCCATAGGACCCTGCACGGGAAAGGAGCCACCCTAAAACAGAATATCAGGGCTAGTGCTAGGGGGACCAGCTGATTCTGCAGGAAACTAAAGCTTTTAAACATCAGGCAAAAGCATTCCATATAAGTGATTTCATCAGTATTTGACATAACTTAAAAACCTTTTGACTTGAATATCACTTTCATTAGGGTAAGCAGAACTTATCCCATGCCCCTCCTTAAAATTATAAAGGGGTGAAGCTAAGTAGGATTTTTAAGCAAGCTAAAAGCAGGCAGCAAATGTGTAAGTGTATGCATGGATCAGAGTGATTCAGGTCCAAAACAGTAATTCTTATGCTTTGTTTTGTTACATCCAACAGTAGCATATTGTATGTTTACTAGAAATACATTTAAATAAAGCTTGGGGAAAAAATACAAGCAACAATTTTAAATTTTTTTTTAAGTTATGCTATGTGACTGGGAAGAAATGGGATCCATGTTTGGTTGGAAAAGTGGAAATACACTCTAAATTACAGTAAGATTGGATACGTTTCCACATGACACACATGGTATGGAAAATTTTGTCAAGCTGACCATCCAGAAAGTGACTGTTAGTCCCCTCTTCTAATGAACACATGGGTCACTAAAGAAAGATGTCAGCAGCCATAAAATATTTTAGAAATAGGTTTAGTGTGCTAGCACTTACAAGTCTCATAGGAGAACACATTCGGGTGACAGTTCAGTTCACTTAGGTTCATGTAATGATCTTTCTTGTACCTGTGAGAACATTCCTCAATGTGTATTAGCATTGTAAAATACCATATTGGTGTTTTACTGGAGGTGGTCTGCATAATAATAGGTTACCCCAAAAGTCAAGAAGACAGTTACTCATAATCGTGTTATTATCGCAGTTAGGTTTACCAGTGCACAATGGTGATAGTTTCTAGAGAGAGATAGAGAATTTTGCGGGAACACAAATCAGTCAGACAACCTGATGGTGCTGTCTTATTAAAGCTTATATTAAAGCAGAACTCCAGGGAAACCTTTCTTAACCCTTGCAGTGGGGCCAGCCCCATACTGCAAAAGGTTTAAGTGCTCATTTTTGTCTAAGTCCAAAAATAACAAGGTTATCACTCTTGCACCGGTCCATTCCACCTCACTCCCCCTCCGCTGCAGTAGTCTAAGGTCCCATGAGTCATCATGTCCACTACATTGTGTACAGGATAGGCGCTTGGTTCTCAACTAGTGGGTCGTGACCCAAAAGTGGGTCGCGACCCCGTGTTTAGTGGGTCGCCGCATGCCTTCCACTTTTCTAGGTGAGAGGCTCCTCTACCTCCCCCTAGAGCAGCATTGTCAGTTCTCGTGCCAAGCAGCCATTCAAAATATGCTGCCCGGCGCCAAGTGTCAGCTTGAGGTGGGATGGGATGGGGCTATAGCCGCGAGGGAGCTCCATCCATACATGCATTGCTTACAGCTCCCTCACATGTCCTATAGAGGTGCCTGGACTGGAGTGACATCACATTCTATTTCCTGGTATGCCTACAATTCTGGCAAGGGAGCTGTACAAGCAATGCACATATGGATGGAGCTGCATCACAGCACAGTAGCCCACACTGGACCCCAGGCTGAGGATCCACTCCAGTTCTCGTAAGGTAGGGAGACTGGGTAGACCTTAAACAAAAATGTAAATAATTAAAACATTTTTGAAGTGTGTGTGTGTGAATGTCTGTGATTGTGTGAGATTGTGGTTGTGTATGTATGTCAATGTTTTTGAGGGCCCGTTCACACTAGTGTGAACTTGCAGTGTGTTAATTGCATAGTACATAGTACTGCATTAACGCACTGCACCACACAATTCCACCTATAGTGCATTCTGGTGTGGCAGTTGTGTTGCATTGACATTTATTTGAATGGTACCCCAAACGCATTTTTCACCCACAGTTTGTACGCCTGGACCGGAATGTGCGGTACCCTAATGCCGTGTGTTCCATTGCAGTGCGACTTGGGTCGCAACTTAATGACCAGGGACAAATGTGGGTCCGGAGGTTACACAGGTTGAGAACCACTGGTATAGGCCATAAGGACACTGGAGGAGGAGAGAGACAGAAGGGTCAGGTCTAATAGTAAGCCAGCTGCGAGAATCACGTGAGTGTAACCTTGGTACTTCTGAACCTAGACAAAAATGAGCACTTAACCCTTGTGGTGCAGGGGTAATCCCACTGCAAGGGTTAAGAAAAATGTTCCTGAGTTCTTCCTTAAATAACATATAATATTATATATGTTCAATAATGTTATACGTTACACATCCTATAACATTATATATGGAAACATTTATCATTGGGTAAAGTGTGAATATCCCCTTTAAGAGTACTAAAGCAGTGTTATGTAATTACTCTCATGTGGATATTAGTCATAAGTTACTAGAATAGATATTTAAACGCAATCTGAACAATAATGTAATTGTTTTTTCACCTTTTTTTTCAATCCATTGCGTACATCTAAGCTACAGATGTATTGCATATTGATGAGGTCAAAGGATTTCACCAAACATGTTGAATGGATATATAAATATTCCTGTCCTGTGTCTTCTATAAACACATGATACTCGCCTATCCTAGTTACGTTACTCTAGATCAGAACACAAAATAGCCTTTAGCAAAATGCTCCAGTAATTACCTTGTCAGCCACACCATCCATCAATATGTGACTTCACACAACTTGGACCATATGAGTGAAAACAAGAACCACTTTGTGCGCACTGAACTTGCTGTGCCAAGAGGATCTGTCAAGCTGGGCAAAGCAGGCCTTCAATTGTTCTGCAACACTTTATTATGTCATAAGCTTACCTGCAGTGTGTGACGGATCATCACACATTGTTCCCGGGTAAATGATACATGCATTGGTCATTCTCTGATCTGATGCCTACATTCATCAAGTGTATCACCATGAGGATTTAGACTAACACTGTAACTGATCAGAGTGTGGTTCTGATATATGTCTGTACATTTACAGTATTTGGTAGGGTAAATCTAGCAGAGTATTAACAGATAAATATGCAGTTTAAAGTAAGTGATATTAGAGTTTAAGGTTTTTAAGCTCTTTTCAAATGCCGTTTAAATCGTCTACAATGAATGCTGCCCTTTGATGTTTAAAAGTTTTACCTTCCTGCAGAATCAGTTGATCCAAAGAGCACTGGCCCTGATATCCTGTTTTAGGGTGGCTCCTTTCCCTTGCAGGGTCCTATGGAGCCACCTTTGTGTGTGTGCTAGTAAGCTGTGTGTGACTTCACAAACACACAGGCACAGCAAGGTAAGTCACTCCCCTGCTCCCTTCTCCTCCTTCCTCCCTTCTACAATCTAGTAGATACTTGTACTGGACAAAAAGTTCAGGGAAGCAGAGCTGAGAGTATTGGAGCCAGCTGTTTGGAAACATGATGGCATATGCTTTCGGGAAATATGTATATTTGTTTGATCTGGATTCATTATTAAAAAAAGTTTGAGAGTTTAATACTACTTTAAAGTAGTTGGCGCCATGCATTGGGACATTTTGACAAGTACAAGTACTTGTCAAAATGCCCTGTATAGGTCCCGATACCGATGCTAGCTTCGGTATTGGGATATCCCTAATGCATACTATTATATTATATAGCATTATCATAGTATGTGACTGAACAACTGCAGTGGCAATAGAGAGAGGTCAGATATTGTGTGCAAATGACAAAAGTTTTGATGGATTCAAAAAGATTTGACCTGATTTACTAAACAGTGAAACAAATCCAAAAGCGCTAAAGTTGACCAACAGATGAAATTGGTGCAATCGAGGTTGACTAGGGGTGCTGCCCCACTTCAGCTTTGGAAGCTGCAACTCTATGGGAAAAGGGAAAAGAGAAGGGCGCCCACCCTAGTGTAGAAGGTTTTTTAATAACACGAATAAAAAGAGCAGGGTAAAAACATACTCACAAACGTAGATCAATGAAAGCTTAGAAAACGAGCTTAAAACGGCTGCACAGGTGCCTGTGTGTCAGCACTGGACTCCTTTGATGAATCAGTGAGTATGTCAGTGAGTATGTTTTTGTGGTACAATGACCCAAGGTAAATTAAAATAAATAAAAAATATTTGCAACATTGGTCATTGATGTCAGGAAGCTTTTGAAAAATGTCCTGTCATACTGCTTGGGGCATATGTCGCCCGTTCTTGGCTTCTGCATTTACGTACTATTGTTGCCCCCTTGTTCTAGCTGAAATAGAAAAATGTCAAGGGTATCTTCCGTCTCCTTTTTTTAAATGTCATATTGGAACCATTGTGTAATGATCTCAGCAGAAGAGCTGTACTTGGCCATCCAGCCTCTCGAGGCACAAGGCTGGGAGGTGCACAAAACAGCTATATAT
>NW_017306342.1:2017640-2034072 GCF_000935625.1 Nanorana parkeri
GGGGGGTTTAACTGTGCGGGGCTCCTCCCACAAACCCGGCTAACTAGTTAGCCTACCACATATATACACACAGGTACTAGATAGGTGTATCACATTCTTCAATCTCTCAAGTAGAGCTAAGACCCATCCACGGTCTCAAAATCCAAATGAAAAACACAATTTTACAACACCTTTTTTATTTTGCAAAATAGTTACAAAGTCCAATGCATTTGTTCAAAGACAATGGCACAAGTTTTGGGTTGCGTCATAAACCCATTGTCAAGCCATCTTGCAAATCTTATACAAAGTAACAAATAACATGTGTTCCCCATTAGAAATACCCACTCATCCAGAAATGACACCATCTCATCTAAACCTTAACCCTTTACAAGCCTTATCCCCAGCAAGCACAGGACCTCAGGCAGCTGCTTGTTTAAATTTTTAGTGCGGTGTTCTGTCGAGAACGCTGACCCAGTATCTGCGCTTGCGTACAGACAGGATTACAGAGGAAACCGGCATTTATTTACTAAGTATTCGTTTTTAATGGTTAATTGTGACTGTTAATAATATACCATCCATGGCAGTGAATGATGGAATATTATTAACAGTCACAATTAACAATTGAAACAAAATACTTTGTGAATAAATGCCGGTTTCCTCGATAATATTGGTCTGTGCACAAGCGCAGGTGCTGAGGTCGGCAAATTCGACCACATCGGCGTTCTCGACAGAACACCGGTATCTGCGTTTAGTATCGGGGCATTTTCACGAGTATAAGTACTCGTGAAAATGGCCAGTATTGGCACTGGTGTATCCCTACTTAATAATATAATGCATATTGCTGGGACTTGTAGTCCTACATTGTTGGTGCTATTCTGCATTGCTGTATAATCATCATACAGCAATGCAGAATACCAGCAGCTATGCGGGACTACAAGTCCCAGCAATACATTATAATAGGTCAACTGTGCAGAATACCAGCAGCAACCTCACCACTATAATGCATTGCTGGGACTTGTAGTCCTAGATAGTTGGAGCTATTCTGCATTGCTGTATAATCATCATACAGCAATGTAGAATGCCACCAGCTATGTGGGACTACAAGTCCCACATACATCGGCTAAAATCAGCAGAAGTTTGACTCAGCCAATCCAACATCTGGATCGGCTGAGCAGAAGCCCCGGCAGCTTACTCGCTGCTGTTCGCCCCTATTCTCATAGGCAGTAAATTAAAAGCCGAATGCCGCCGACAGCTAGCCCCGACCAGTTGTTATTTTTTAATGACAGATCAGCCTCCCCAGGTAATTTGGGGACGTTGATCTGACATTACAATTTGGCAGAGCGAGCCATGAGATCACGGCTGGCTCTGCCCAGCTGTCATTTGCTGATCTCCACGCTTCGGCTGCCACTTCAGCTCAGTCGAGCCTAAGCATATGCCTTTGGCTCTGCTGCTGTACGGGCTTTTGTGAATAGCCCGTACAGCAGCCCTTCGGTTCATCTAAGACCAAAGAGAGCCGAAGGAACAGCCGAAGCTACAGCTGTATCCTTTGGCTCCATACTAAATAACCCCCAGTAATGTTCTCAACTGGAAGAGCATAGTCTGATCATACCGTACCAATCCTGAAAAAATCGACATTCCCCATTCTAAAAGACTCTACATGGCGAACATGTCATCAATGAAGCGACCCCACATACGGCAATACTTCCTAAACAAAGAGTGAGGATAAACAAAACTCTCCTCTACCCATATCATGAGTACATTGGCATACAGACGAGCTGCGTTTAAACCCATTTCGGCTCCTTGAAGCGGCAAATAGTAATAATTTTTAAACAAAAATTTTTTTTTCCCCAGTATCAATTGCAAAATCTCCACAACAAACATTTTTTTCCCGCTGCAGTGTACTCTTCGGTATCTTCTAATAACCTACTCGTTGCCACTATACCAAAAGTATGATCTAAGATCTATGGAGGTATAAAGTCGAAATGTCCCAAGTGGCTAGAGCTGCATCATCTGGAACAACTAAATCCTTATTTTTTTTTTCCAGAAAGTCCCGATTATCTTTCAGATATGAATGATTAATACTAATCAGTGGTGTAACATACAATTTGCTAACGGACATAACACTGAATCTACACTGGTGACTATCGGCCACCCAGGGGGGTGAACAGGATCTTTATGCACCTTAGGCAATAGATATAGGACCGGCGTGATCTGAAGTTCTTTAATGAAAAACGTCTTTGTCTCACAATCTATGACACCAGTAACACACACATCGCTCACTGTTCGTTAAATTCCCCCCTATTCCTCAATAATAGGATTAGTAGACTAATCTGAAAGCTGTCTAATAATCTAATTCTCATAAAACTCTCTATGCATAACAACTAGGGATGCACCGAAGTTTCGGCTGCCGAAACATATCAGCGAAAATGGTACTTTTGGCAAAAGGGCCGAAAGTGCCATCTTTCAGACGAAATTGCGGTGTATCCATAGGTTCTATCCTCCCCGCTGGGCGCTGCTCTGTGTCCCCTCTGACACATAGCAGCGTCCAGCGGGGAGGAGAGTAACTGTCAGGAGGAGGCCGAGCGGTGTGGGGGAGGAGAGGGCTGTGAACACCCGGCGTATCACAGGAGGCCGGTCTCTCCGCCCGCACCGCCACCCTCAGCCTCCTCTAACTGATCAAAATGGAGAGCAGTGTGGGGGCGGAGACAGCCGTGTGCTGTCACAGGAGGCTGAGCCAGTGGTGTGGGGGGAGGAGTCAGCGGTAAAAATGGATCGAGCTCTCCTCCAGGAAGCTACTGCTCATCTGTGACAGCTAGTCAGGCTGGAGAGCGGGTACAAGCAGTCAGTGATCAGCTGATTGCTGACTGTTTGTAAATAACTGGACATAGTATGAGTTCCTGTTCATTCATTATTGTGTAACATATGCACCTCTAATAACAACTACAGAACCCCCTTTATCAGCAGGTTTTATAACAATATCCTGCCTTGCAGACAGGGTACGGAATACAGTAGATACCCCAGCCACTCGGCTTCTTTGAAGCCTGCTCCCTGTTTTCTGTTTAAACAGAGCCTGCGGATCTCCCTAGTGCCAGTGGGTCACTCAAGTGGCCCAGGCAATCCTCTCACCCTGATGGCAGTCCTCAGTCTGCACTCCTCACAACACACACCGCTCCCTGCCTCATGTCCCCTTGCTGCTCTCCGCACCCTTTATTTTCCCAGCTCCCCATACAACAAAGCCCACTCTATATACCAGTGGATGGGGATAAAATCTGTCCAGCCAATCACATTTTAGCTGCCCCCAGCCTGTCAATCATATGGCTGAGGGAGTGTCAAGCTGCATTGGTAATGTTAGTGCCCTGGCCACATGGCTACCGGTGTTTAAAGGGGCCATCAGCCAGGGCTACAATAGTAATGGTAAAAGCAGATCAAAATATTAGTTTAAAACTTTAGAAAGTCCATAAAATGATAATAAAAGTAAATAAAAAAACGACACCAAATCAACAAAAGAGAAATGTGGGGTAAACGTTTTAGCCCATAGTTCTCTTAAGGGTCACAGGAGGACATATACTAGAGTCCTCCCGAGACCCAAAGCTCAGTATATAGCTATTGCCCGCAATATACTGAGAGCGCCACAGCCGGGACGGATCCCGCCAATGCTGTCGAGATCCACCCAGCTGCGTGAGTGACAGCGGGCTCTGCCTATCTAGAGCCAGAGCCAGCTGTGTCCACCCCCTCCCTGTCCATTCCTCCAGTCAGCGCTGGCGGATCGGAGCGGGGGAGGGGGAAATCCCTGCGGGGAGCAGTGACTGACAATCACCGCTCTCTGCAGGGAGATAATCGGAAAGTGAGCGAGCGACAGTATGCGTTCGCTCACTTGCCGATCTATACAGATTCATTGTCACACGTCAGCTTGAACTATGAGGTTGAGTGAAAGTCACTCACCTCATAGTTCTCCTTTAAAGTATATCTAAATCCAAAAATATAATATATAATATATTGATGATTACCAGTTCTGAATAGCTTGCCTTTGTGCTTACACACCTGGAATGGCAGGTAATGCTCAACAATGGAAGATGTAAAGTACACCTCAGCCCTAGTGACCTTCTCAGTCAGACTTTGGTTTTCTGCTGGAAAGAACTTTGAAATACATGAGCAGCCTTCTCTGTGCTTAGCTTCCCTAATATGTAGAGGTCCCTAAAAGAAATAAAAGCATAAGGTGTACCCTTATACTATATATCTAAGTCTGGTTTGCAGAAAATCTGTGACATTAAAATATGTACTTAGACTGTCACTGAATATGTTTCTTAGACTATAAGCTCCTTTGGGCAGGTTCCTCCTCACCTATTGTTTCTGCATGACAATGATTCTTGTCAATATTGCTTAATTGACTTGTTTCACCTATTGTACAGTGCTGTAAAATATGTTGACGCGCTATAAATAATTCTAATTACATTGTAACTGTAGTATTCAGTATAAT
This sequence comes from Nanorana parkeri, assembly GCF_000935625.1. Lineage (NCBI taxonomy): Eukaryota > Metazoa > Chordata > Amphibia > Anura > Dicroglossidae > Nanorana > Nanorana parkeri. Next base: position 2,022,097 of record NW_017306342.1, read on the forward strand.
ACTATGGGATCTATTCACAAAGCAGCCGAAGGATCTAGCCGTAGCTTCGGCCCCAGGACCCCTTCAGTTCAGTAGAACCGAAGGGCTGCTGCACGGGCTCTTCACTATAGCCCGTACAGCTCCCGAAGTCGGCCGGGCGGCTCAGCCGAGCTGAAGGCATATGCTTTGGCTCGACTGAGCCGAGATGAAAGCCGAAGACTTATTTTTGACGGCAGCAGAACCGCCGGCCATTAGAAAACAGTTGGGTGGAGCTAGCTGTCACTGCTAGCTCCGCACAATCGTTTTTTATTTATTGTTTTGTACTTTTTAAACAATTTTTCTGTTCTGCTCGGTCCCACAGAGGGAGCGAGCTGAACAACCGCCGAATGCCGCTCAGCAGTGAGTAGCCTGCAGGAGGTTCGGCTTAGCCGATCCAGATGTTGGATCGGCTGAGTCGAACTCCTTCTGCACTTCGGGTCGGCCGAACATGCTGGGCATGTTTGGCCTACCCGAAGCCACGTGAAGCCACCCGATGTACGGCTGATTTCAGCCGACATACGGCTGAAATCAGCCGTACCAGCCTGAAGTGAATAGCATTGTGAATAATAGTGTTCGGCTCACTTCACTTCAGGTTGGTCATTCACTCGGCTGCCTACGGCAGCTTAGTGAATAGACCTCTATATTTTAATGCATTATTCAACTCATGGAGTAATTTGTTTTTTATTCAACAACTACTTTACACATATGAACAGAGAGTTTGGCCTCATCACCTAGACATGACTACAGTAGCTCCTTATAGCAGCTAGTTAAAATAATGTTAGCTATGCTAATAATGGGCAAATGATACATCACGGTGCTGTCATTCATCCATTAGCATAGCTAATGTTATTTTAACTAGCTGCTAAAACTGTATTGGCTGTAAAAGTGTCACACATATTAAACTCACCTCTGCATGTGTACCGTCATTTAACCCACCATGGGCAATTAACAAATCACTGCTGCAAACAGTGCAGCGAGCTACACTGTCATTGTTTATTACCCTTCTTATACATGGGTACACTTTAGTGTAGTCTGGGATGAAGTGCCTTTTCTACTTCTTTTTTTTATTTGACACACTGCCATGGCACTGGGTGGGTGCAGACACTATTTAAACCAAATTCAGTTTGTTTAACTGATCCTCTCTGAGGTCAAATATAAAGCCCGCCAAAGAGACACAGTGCCACTCTCAGGGATCCCAACCTGAAAGAAGCACTTTCAGGGAGGTGTCCCTCTCATTTCCGTGAGGTGCTCTCCCCCCCCCAAGCGGGAGACTCCCGGAGCTTCCGGGAGAGTTGAGATGTCTGCACTCTCTCTTTGGCGGGCTTAGTTGTCTCTGATCAACCAATCAGGATGAGCGCTGTCACTCTCTCAATATTACTAATACTGAGAGCCAGCATCGCGTTCTCAGTTTTGTCCATACCTGGACACCGTACGACAGGGGTGGAACCCAGAAGAGGAGAGGAGGAGTACCAAGCACAGTGCTGGCACTCAGAGGTAATATGATGACACCAGGTATCCCAGAAAGGTTTACTCTACTAGACTTAAAATATATAGAGCAGAGTTAACTTTTCCGGGATACAATGTTTCACTTGCGGTCATTAGGGAGCCGCTATCTAATAGCGGGAGACTCCCTGAAAGCCCGGGAGAGTTAAGATGTCTGGTATCTGTGCAACCCTAGCTGCTGCCATTATTCAGCCTAACTGCTTAACTAAAACTGCTCATACACTGTTCTATTTTTTTGTTTGAACCAGCGGGCTGAATGAAACAACTCAGCATCTGAACAATGTAACATGATCATTGCTTGCTGAAAGCAATGCATGATGGGATATGTAGCTATGAGAAATTGAGATTGCATCACATCAGGCAACAGGGAAAGTGACTCAAAGCACACTGGGAATCCAGGAAGTTGATGAAAGTGATGGGCAAACAGAAGGCCGCACTCACTACATAAAAGGTTGTTTTTTTCAAGTAAGCCTTGATTGCATTATAAGAAAAATGTATAGTATATATTCCTATTACAACGCTGATGTTATAATAGGGTAGAACATGCTGGGGCTTTATAACTCCTTTCAATGCAAAGTTTTAATCTTTTACTGAACCATGCCTTCAAAAATATATTCATTAAATTCACAAATAATAAAAGTCATAATTTGTTCATTTTTCAGCAATGAATGCCATTCAAATGACAAGAAACGTGAGCCATAATAAGGTCTCATTTATGTTGGAAAAAACGTGAGTGACATGGACAAGCTTCCACATAAATATGCTTGTTGTTCTAACAACTGTCAAGGCTGTTGGAAATGCAATTATGGAAGGTTTATTACAATGTTAATGATTTTGTAGGTAATAAAAGCAGGGTGTCTAAACTGTTTATACAGTATAAATTTAAAATGGCAGGTCTTTATTCCAACAAGTTAATAAACTACTCTGGATAAATAAATGTATAACTACTTCTCCGTGGCATGTACTCATCAAATAATTACCACATTTATCCAAATCATCACACCGTTATAAGCCAAACATACAAGCACTGATTGCCTTTGTTGCTTCGTGTACAACTTGTATGTGAATACAGTTCTGCCAAATGAGAATCATGCACAGTGTGAAGATATACCCACCATAAAAATGAATGAAGCTATGAAACAAGCTATGGCATTTCTCTCTGGACATTAAAACTTGATGGGCTGAAAAGAATAAAAACCTTTTTCATCCATGTCACGGTATCAATAATTATTTTTAACTTTGATCAAAAAATAAAGAATATATATCTCATGCTGAAAGGGCTATAGGGAGGAGACTGTTTTCAGTTATTCCCAAATGTTATTTTAAATATTTCCTCAACTGTTTTTAACATTTGCTTTTACAACCCCAATTCCAAAAAAGTTGGGACGCTGTGTAAAATCTACATAAAAACAGAATGCAATGATTTGCAAACCTCATAAACCCGTATTGTATTCACAATATAAAATAGAAAACGTATAAAATGTGGGTGAAAGGTCTGGACTGCAGACAGGCCAGTTAAGCACCCGGACTCTTCTACTACAAAGCCATGCTGTTGTCATAGGTGCAGTATGTGATTTAGTATTGTCCTGCTGATATATATGCAAGGCCTTCCCTGAAAAAGACGTTGTCTGGATGGGAGCGTTTGCTGCTCTAAAAGCTGGATATATCTTTCAGCATTGATGGTGCCTTTCCAGATATACAAGCTGCCCATTACATTCACACTAATGCACCCCTATACCATAAGAGAGGCAGGCTTTTGAACTGAGCGCTGATAACAAGCCAGAAGGTCCCTCTCTTCTTCAGTCCGGAGGACATGGCACCCATGGTTGCCAAAAAGAATGTCATATTTCGATTTGTCTGACCACAGAACAGTTTTTCACTTTGTGACAGAACAATTTAACCCCTTCATGTATTCCACATTTTAGGCTTGAAAATTACTTAAAACCCCCAAACATTATATATTTTCTGAATGCCAAGTCCCTATAGAATAAAATGGTGGTAGTAGAAAATTTGATGTTGCGCAATATTAGCGCAACTCCTTATTAAACCCCAAAATTTAGTGACAAATTTAATTAAATGCCCCAAAACACAACAAAATACCCATTTTTTTAAATGAAATATAAAAGATGAGGTTACAACGAGTAAAACGATACCCAACATGCCCAATTTACAAATTGCGTGCGTCCGTGAAACGGCGAAAAACTGCAGTACCCCCAAAAAGTCCATAGAAGACGCTTTAAAAGCCCCCACAGGTCATCAATTTAGAGATACCCCAAAATACTGGCCCTAGAATTATTGCTCTCACTCTGGCGTGCGTGGGGATACCCAACATGTGTAGCGCGTTCGTCGTTTTTATACGAACAATTTTACAATTTTAAACAATTTAAACAATTTTTTTTATTATTATATTTATTTTATTTAATTGTAAAAAACTGGCATTTTTAGATGGCAAGGCAAACTGTGTTCACAGACAGTGATATGTGGAAGTATTCCTGAGCCTATGCAGTGATGTCCATCACAGAATTATGACTGTTTTTAATGCAGTGCTGTCTGAGGAGCCGGAGATCACAGGCATAAAATATTGTGTTTTGGCCTTGTCCCTTGCACACAGGGATTTCTCCAGATTCTAGGAATCTTTTGATAATATTATGTATTGTTGATGATGATATATTTAAAGTCTTTGCAATTTTACTTTGAGGAACATTATTTTAGAATTGTTCTACAATTAGTAGATGCAGCTTTTCACAGATTGGTGAACCTCGGCCCATCTTTACTGTGAGGGTTATTCACAAAGTTGCCGAAGGCAGCCGAGTGAAAAAACCGACCCGAAGTGAAGTGAGCCGAACGCTGTTCGGCTATTCACTTCAGGCTTGTACGGCTGAAATCAGCCGTGCATCGGCTTTCTTCGGCTGGCTTCGGTTTGGTCGAACATGCTCGGCATGTTCGGCTAAGCCAAAGTGCAGAAGGAGTTCGACTCCAACATCTGGATCGACTGAGCCGAACCTCCGGCAGGCTTATTGCTGCCGTTCGGCCTATTCTCATAGGGGCCGAACAGCAGTGAGTGAATAGCCGAATTCCACCGAGCGGCATTCGGCTCAGCTATTCTGCTCGGTACCTCTGTGGTATCGAGCAGAATAGTAAAATAACGAAAAAAGTTGGGAAAAAAACGTACAAAAAAAATGTTTCGAAATGTAAATAAATGGTCAATGTTAAAAAATAAATAAAGTTTAAAAAAATAAAAGATTATTGAAAAAATAAAAATAAAGATCAATGAAAAAATAAATGATATGGGGTGATATGGGGTTGTTAGAGAGTGGAGGGTTGGGTATGCGACCATGCTTTATGTTACATTATAAATATGAGTTTATATATACTGTATATATCACCAGGTGAAAAAAAAGTCTTAGAAAAAAGAATGAAAGCAGCAACCACATCTAAGGATTGGGTTTAGATACTCTTTAAGCCTTACTACCATTAACTTCCAAAAGCACAGAATGCCTGTAAATGTAAATTCTATGTAAATTCCACCCTCTGTCATTTAATTAAACATATGGGTCTATTCACTAAGCTGCCGAAGGATCTTGCCGTAGCTTCGGCTGATCCTTCGGCTAGCCTCGGCCCCAGGACCCCTTCGGTTGAGCAGAACCGAAGAGCTGCTGTACGGGCTATTCACTATAGCCCATACAGCTCCCGAAGTTGGCCGAGCGGCTCAGTCGAGCCGAAGGCATATGCTTTGGCTCGACTGAGCCGAGGTGAAAGCCGAAGCTGGCCAAATGGCCGGCCATTGGTGGGCCGACAGCCTGCTACTGACAGCTGGGCGGAGCCAGCCGTCATCTCACGGCTGGCTCCGGCCACTTGCACAGGCAGATCAGCGTCCCTGATTACCAGGTAACCAGGGACACTGATCTCCAGACAGCCCAACTCTCCCGGGCGCTCCGGGAGTCTCCCGGAGCTGGATAGTGGCTCCCGGCTGCCCAGGAGAGAAACACTTTCTCCCAGAAAGGTTTAATCTGCTCGATCGAGGTCCCGTCTAGTGATTGACAGCAGCAGAGGGTGGGTGCAATAGCTAGTTTGCTATTGGCTATTGCAAATTGAAATAGCCAACAGGAATCTAGCTATGCATTCCTATGGTGATTTTTTTATTTTATTTATTCTGACGGCATTTTTGTATTTTATTTATTCTGACGGCAGCAGAACCGCCCAGCCAATATAAAACAGTTGAGCGGAGCTAGTTGTCACTGCTAGCTCCGCCCAATCATTTTCTATTTTATTTTTTGCTACTTTTTAAACTGTTTTTCCATTCTGCTCGGTACCACAGAGGTACCGAGCAGAACAGCCCAAGACGTCCCTTATGAGAGTCGGCGACCAGAACGGTGCTGCATACTATAGATGGGGCCGAACCAATGATTTATAAAGTGGAAGTATTATTCTTTGATCCCTTGCTACAATTCTTCTTTTAATACACGTCGGTATCTTTTTAGCTTTACTGGCAGCTGCTTGGCAATGCTTACTATTGCCAAATCAGTGATCTATGAGGACCCCCAAGTCTTTTTATATTTCTGACTTCCCTAAAGTAACACTCCCCCAAGTAGAGGTTTGTGCACATGTTCTTTACTCCTATGTGCATAGCCTTACATTTTTCAACATTAAATCGCATTTGCCATCTTGTAGCCCATGCCTCAATTTTGCTTAGGTCCTGTTGTAGTGCGAATATCTCTTGTTCGGAATTTATTGCTCTGCATAGTTTAGTATCATCTGCAAAAACTGAAACTAAGCTATATAGTCCAATCTCTATGTCATTGATAAATAAGATGAACAGGATTGGGACTGAACCCTGGGACACCTCACTCCCCACCATTGTCCAATTAGCGATGACCCATTTATCAATACCCTCTGGGTCCTTTCTTGCAGCCAATTTTCCACCCATGTACATACAATTTCATCTAGACCTATAGACCTTAGTTTATGGGTTAAACGTTTCTGGGGTAATGTGTGGAATGCTTTAGCAAAGTCCAGATACACCACGTCTACTGGTATTCCTTTGTCTAATTTAGTACATACTTCCTCATAAAATGTTAATAAATTGGTCTGACAAGAACAGTCCTTCATGAAACCATGTTGGTTACCACTTATGATACCAGTTATATTTGCGAATTCCTGCATGTAGTCCCGTATCATGCCTTGGAATATTTTACACACAATTGATGTTAAGCTGACAGGCCTGTAGTTTCCCGGTGCACTTCTTAATTATAGTGCAACTCACTCTGTTCTGCTGTTTTAGTGACTTTCCATCCTCAAACTGCTGATTGTCTGAGCAACCTTCCCTCTACAACTTCGAGTGCTACTTTACAACGGATTACAGAAGGCTGATTTCAGGACAGATTGGGGCACATATACTAGCTGTATAAAAAATACATATAATAAATACATGTATTTTTTTTTAAAATAAATAACAGCTAATTCCCCAGCGCCTGCCTTACCTTGGAGTAACAATAGCACTGCTATTGAAAAATCCATCCTACATAATTTCTTTTCCTCAAAAATAGGACGGACAATGGGTGGTCACAATAGACTTACTGTATGCTGCTCATTCACAAATAATCATTTTTCTATCTATATCTAATTTGCTGGATCAGATGAAGATGAAGACTTTATTTCAAAGAGCAGTTTTATTCTCTCTGTTTCCCTAACCCATCTTTTGCTTTCCACTGGTCTATGACAGTACAAGCTATATTGATGGGCAATAGAAATGCCATTTATCTTATGTAAGGATTAATAAATGTTGCCCTTGAGCGGCCTACCAAATGAGCAAGTTACAAGGCAAGGGTACACTGGAGGAAATAAACACACACACCAATGTCCAGGAACACGTCTCAATCCCCTTTCCCCCCTCGGACACTACTGAATGAAAACATCTAATGATTGTCTGTGGGTGTCCCCAACTAAGAAGCCTCATTGAACGGTGCCAGGTGTTGTCCATGTGCGTACGGCAGGTTAGTAGCAGTTCACAAACATAATCTTTTTGTAGAGCAGTAAATAATACTACTACTGGCAAATGGGTTTAACCTACTTTCTAAAGAGTAGGAATTACATATGAGGAATGCCAGATGCCGCCTGTAGGCAAATAGGTTTCCACAAAGCTTTTCATGTTCAGCCTTCTTCATTGCAAAATACAAATCTATGCCAAAAATCCCATTATGGAAATCCCAAACCAAAATCACTCATTTGAAGGCGTACAAAGAATAACTGTGCCTTTTTCATCTGTGTTGTTGTTCCTGTGTTAATACGCTGCTTGGTTCATGTCACTTATCAGATTAGGCTTTAAAACCAAACAAATTAATCAAATCTGTTTGGCATTTGACAGAAGCACGATATGAACCTTTGTGCATTACAGACAAAAGGGTCGGTGGCACTGGGTTAGGAGATATTTAAAAAGAAGTCACTGCCAAATTTCGGAATGAAACCTAAACAAGATTGTTTAACTTATATAAAATCTATTAATCCTGTGTTTTTTTGCTGCAATGAGGCTGATTTACTAATGGATATGTGAATATTCACGAAATAACAGTGAAAAGTCACTACATTTAACCATTCATGTGCAGATGAAATAAACAGGGATTTGCTTTTTATATGATTGGATAATTAAAGTGATTCTGCACACACTTTAATTCCTTTACTAAATCAGCCTTTCCTTTTCAGTCCTTGGTGGACCATATTTTCAATGTCATACTTTAATACATGTTAGCTGATGCACCTTCTATTGGCTTCTCACATGTCAGTCAACATTACTGCTGTGAACAAATCAGTGGCACACAGGATACCCCATATTGAGAAAATATTCCTCCCAGATTGTCATTTGTGAAGGTCAATGGATTCCACCTAGGACAGTCTATTAGCCATCAACCTTGGTTGTTACTAGACTTGTGCACAGCTAAAACAAAATGTATTTTCATTTCGTTTCCGTTTGAACCCCTTCTTTTTTTCATTTTCTGAAATGCGTATAAGTTTGACATTCGGATCGGTTCGAATAAAGATGATATTCCGAAGCAGAATGGTGTGCGGACAACATATCTTCTAAATTTTGTGGTTTCTGGCACCAAGCTGTTACTAGCAAGTCCTGTGCGCTGCAAGATGGGGTCTCCATGAATGGGCCTTGTTTTTTCAGCACATCCCGCAGCTGCTTATGTGGACTGAGATTTGGAGAATTTTGATGCCAAGTCAACATCTCAGACTTATTAATGTATTCCTCAAACCCTTCTTGAACCATCTTTGCAGTGTAGCAGGGCATATTACCCTGCTGAAAGAGGCCACTGCCATCAGTGAATACTATTTCCATGAAGGGGTGTACTTGGTCAGCATCAATGATTAGGTAGGTGGTACATGTCAAAGTAACATCCACATGAATGGCAGGGCCCAAGGTTTCCCAGCAGAACATTGCCCAAAGCATCACACTGCCTACACCTCACTTCACCTGTGCGTGGTCAAAATGTTACGGTATGGCTGATTTTTGTATATCCAGAAAAGCAAATGACTCACTGCTCCAATTCCACCAGACTGCAGATCAATACAGACATCCGGTGCAGGCTGCAGTGTGCTCCCACTTGTCAAACATTATCTCTCCAATCAGCCGCACAACACCAAGGTCCATAAAAATCCAACTTTATTGTTGTAAATTCCATGCAAATTTCAAAATACAAGGTATACACCACCATAGTCTCTCTCCCACTCCAATGCCACTCACGCGTTTTATCACCTGGGCTTACTCATAAAGATATAAATAAATAAAGTTGGATTTTTATGGACCTCGGTTTCGTGCAGCTGATTGGAGAGATATTGATCATTGTATATGCCATCCATTTTACATGTACAGCAGGGGTCTCAAAGTCCCGCCCCGCGAGCCGGTACTAAGTGGCCCGCAGCCAGCTGACAAGTCGGGCACACGGTCACGGACCGCGTGCCCGGCTTGCGGGAGCAGCTACACGGACTGCATCTCTGACGGATGCAGACTGCAGAGCTGCTCCTGCCAGCTCCGGCCGGAGCTCTGTCAGTTCTGAGCTCCGGCCGAATGATGGATCATTAGTAAGGTCTAGTGCAGACCTTACTAATGATCACCACTAGATAACCAGGGTATGATGATGCGCCTCCTCCCTGCATGGATGTAAGCAGGTGAGGGGGCTTGGAAGGAAAGGAGGGAGGGGGGCTTTATTAATATGTGTATATATGTGTGCTGTTTGGCTTGGGAGGGAGAGGGGAAGTTTATGATGTCTGCTGCGGGGCTTGGTAAGGAGGGGGGAAGTTTATGATGTCTGCTGCGGGGCTTGGTAAGGAGGGGGGAAGTTTATGATGTCTGCTGCGGGGCTTGGTAAGGAGGGGGGAAGTTTATGATGTCTGCTGCGGGGCTTGGTAAGGAGGGGGGAAGTTTATGATGTCTGCTGCGGGGCTTGGTAAGGAGGGGGGAAGTTTATGATGTCTGCTGCGGGGCTTGGTAAGGAGGGGGGAAGTTTATGATGTCTGCTGCGGGGCTTGGTAAGGAGGGGGGAAGTTTATGATGTGTGCTGGGGGGGCTTTGGAGGGAGGGAGGAAGTTTATTATTATATGTGCTGAGGGGCAGTGTATTAAATATGTGCGGGGGGCTCAAGAGGGGGAGCGAAATGTATTATGTGTGTGGGGGAGTGTATTATTTTATTTGTGCAGGGGGCGTGTACTGTATATGTTGGGGGGGTTGCATTTTTCTGTGTGTATATTAGGCCCCATTCACCACTATATTTCAGCTGGGATTCCTGTGTCACAAACTTGTGTTTTCCTGGGGCGGGCTCATGCGCAGTTCGGATTTTTGACTCGGAGACGAGCAGAGACGCAAGGTCAGTCTATGGACGCATGCACCCGCATACAGACACCGCGGGATCGGAAGTGCCAGCAAGGACAGAGGAGTCAGTGCTGGATCGGAGAGCTGCCACACCGCTGGAGGGACAGATGAAAACATCAGGAAAGAAGAGGAAGATTTGATTAAGGTCCATCATTTAAGGTAAGTGCTTACATTAACATTGGGGGTAGGGGAACAAAATTGACTTTAATGTGACTTTAACACTGGTACCGTATATAGTAGTGGCCCCCACGGGACTAAAAAATGTGTCCAGTGGCCCCCAACTAAATTAAGTTTGAGACCCCTGATCTACAGTATATCGTACAAAAATTTTGGTTTTTAAAATTTGGATTCAATAACGTCTAGGATGTGAGGGGGTTAAAGGCTTCATGAAAGTTGCTTGTAAAACCAAAGCTTTTTAAAAAAAAAATATTTGATAGGATGTCGGGGTGATAGAACATCTGAAAAGATTCACCCTCATTAATGGTCTTGGTGACCATTGTTTCCAGTGGAGAAGATAATGGGAAAGCAAAACTTTTTAATTTGTCACAGAAAGAAATTGAGGTGAGAGAACATCTTCCAACAGGGATACCTGTTCGGGTGAAATCAGTCTAGGAGGGGATATCCACTGCATTTCAAAAGATGTCCTCTTCTTCCTTACTTCCTCTGGTTGAAAAACTGAAGAGAAATCTCCCTGACAGGATACAGGCAGCACAAAAGAAACCTGACAGGGGTAATAATAATTTCCCACCCTACAAAACAAAAACATTTGATTTTACATGCACTTCAAATGCTTTACAAATGGTTGTCAAAACGGATGCTCTTCAGGCTAGAGTACACAAGCTGAGATTAAATAAAACTATAGGCTGTATACCTGCTGAACCCCTGCCTTAAGCCTTGACATTAAAAACATTGATAATCTGGCACACAGCTCCAAGCTGCAAAATGGATTTCCAATAAAATGGACAAGCAGTTCACATTGTACAAACCACTCACACATTTCAGCCCCAAACAGCCTCATTCATAGTTCTTGCCAAAAACCACCACTTAGGCCGCTACCGTCTGAAATGCGTCAGTGGTTTCTACAATGTAAACTGCTTGTACATTCATATGGAATTACATTTTGGAGCTTGAAGTTGTGTTCCGGATTATCAATGTTTTAATGTTAAAAAACTTAAAGTAGAATTAAAGGCTTTCAGTTTTTTTGGCATATATCTACTGCTAGCAATATGCCCCATGATGCCCCCATAAAAAAAATAAAAAATTAGGCAATTCCTATTTTCTTACCTGTTCCAGCACTGCTCGCTCCCGACAGAAGCACTCCCGACTCCTGAACAGCTGTGAAGAAGTGTGCCGGCTCATGCGGAGGGGAGATGAGAGAAAATTAAACTGGATGGAGACAGCCTGGCAGACACCATGGGACCCGAGGAGTCTATGGTGGATCAGAGACCCGGCCCCAGTGCTGGAGGGACTGTTGTAAATGAGTGGAATGAAGAAGATGATCAGATCAAGAGGCAACAAATAAGGTAAGTGCTTACAGCAGCATTGGGGAGGGGGGGGGGGGGGGGGACTTTGATGCCCCTGTAAGGTGG
>NW_017306342.1:2034109-2046093 GCF_000935625.1 Nanorana parkeri
GGGGGGGCGGACTTTGATGTCACTGTAAGGTGTGATTAAACAAAGCTGTATGTATGAAGCATAAAAACTTCATAAATTACTTGAAGTTTAGACTTACTTGCCATTTAAATGCACTCATAGAGACAATACCATTAACACCATGTTCCTCATCATATTTAGAATGGTAAAAAAGTCACACTGCAGCTTTCCACTGTAAGGCCTCATTCACACTGCTTAGAGTCGGCCTCTACAGATCTGTGTGGCATGCACGGGTGTATCGGGCCGTTCCCGGGAAGGACAGGTGCTGTGTGTGATTGTACGCAGCAGGCTGTTCTTCCGTATGGGAGGACGCCGCCGTACGCTCACCCGAACTGTGTGGGTGTCTGTGCTCGGACGCAGACAGGATCCATCGGTTGCGTACTCCCATAGAGAAGAACAGGCAACTGTGTACAATCACACGCAGCACCTGTCCTTCTCGGGTACGGATCTGTACGGGCCGACTCCAAGCAGTGTGAATGAGGCCTACATGTCACTTCAGCAATGAATAACTATTGAATCAAACCAAGAAATAAAACAGTTAATTTGAGAGATGTTCATTGTAGAAGGGCAATGCTACTTTTATGATATGATTACTTTTTGGATGTTTTTTGGAAACAAAGAAGTCTTAGAGCTTAGCACAGTTTTAGAACCCAAGTGCCCATGGCTCTCCTACTTCTCAGCTCCTATATAAGCTTTTGCATGCTCTACCAGGCTCCGAACTGGGAAAGCAAGAGGATTGAAATAACAGGAACAAGGTAAAGTCACATGACACTGCTCTGCCTGTTTGCAATTCATCTCTCCAGCAAGGTACAGCTTGACCTTGGGTGACTCTGGAAAAAGGAACAATTATGAGGCTCAAGGCAGAAAAGAGAAAACGGAGAAAAAAACAAGTGTACATTAAACCTATAGCAAGTCCAATGAGCATTCCGTGCTTTTTATATTTAAACTTTATACTGCATATTGTACATGGAGTTCACCCAGCTGCTGGGTACTGATGTTTATTAGAGCTCATTTGTTAATGAAATCAGGCAGCTTATCTACGGGAATTAAATTGACAATACATCCAAAACGTGCTAGCTAAATGTTAAAGGAGAATTATGAGGCGAGTGATTTTCACTCAGCCTCATAATCTGAGCCGACCTGTGACAATGAAACTGTCACAGGTCGGCTCAGTAGATCGGGAAGTGAGCGAACATATACCGTTGCTCGCTCACTTCTCGATCTATACCTGCAGAGAGCCGTGACTGTCACTCACGGCTCCGTGCAGGAATTCCCTCCCCTGTCCGATCCTCCACCGCTGACAGGCGGAACGGACGGGGGAGAGGGCAGGCACAGCTGGCTCTGCCTCTGGATAGGCTGAGCCAGCTGTCAATCCTGCAGCTGGGTGGATGTCAACAGCAATGTCGGGATCTGTTGCGGCTGCGGCGTCTCTGTGTGCCGCGAGCTGTAGCTCACAGTATACTGAGCTTTGGGTGACGGGAGGACGCTAGTTTGTGTCCTCCCGTGACCCTTAGGAGAACTATGGGAAAAGCCCTGACCCCATAGTTCTCCTTTAATTCCAGACAGATATGTAGCTATATACATGTCTGCTATATACTTTTGTTCTACTTTAGCAGCCAAGTTGGGATAACACCTATTTTATATGTGTTACAAGTTCCCATTCACATACCAGAACTTTAAAGTGACACTAAATTCAGGAGGTACATTTCAAAAATACATTCAAGTACCTTAACTATTAACATAAATGTATCTTATTTGTGTATCACTCAGCTGTAGATAATCAAATTATCTCTGAACTGGTGCTGACACTGTCCTTCCTTCTGGAGGGGGGCTACTTTTGTTCCCCATGGTGCCTGTGTGTTGTACAGCTCCAAGTTGGCTCCCGGGATGGACTACAATCTCCTGTTTAGTTTACTAATTTGTATTGAGATTGTAGTCCATCACAGGAGCAAGCTTGGAGTGGTGACTACTTTACAACACACACAGGGATCATGGAGAACAAAAGTAGCCCCCTGCAGAAGGAAGGACAGTGTCGGCACCAATTCAGAGATGATTTGATTATCTACAGCCGAGTGATACACAAATAACATTTTTATTAATAAGGTGCTTGAATGCATTTTTTAGGATTTACGTTTAGTGTCACTTTAAGAAAGATCTCCAGGAATGTTTTAAAATATCCTTGTTTTGCATATAGAGCTTCAATAAAGCAGAGACACTCACCTGATCCTCAGTCCTGCTGCAGTCATTGCTCACCTCTCTCCTCCTCCTCCACTCAAGCTGTTGAATGTCTCTTGGCATCCTCATGTCTATTGCAAGTCAATGGACCTGCATAAGAGATGATGATGTCAGCAGTCCTTAGCCTGCTGGAGCCCAGGAGAGAAGGGCCTGCAGGGACCAGTCTACCATCTCAGCAAGAACGTGGATCAGGTAAGTATATCTGCTTTATTTTAGTTTTTAAAATCTTTAAAAACAAAAGTTGCTGCTTACATATTACTTGTTTTCCTATATTACTATATCTGTAAAAAATAAATCAAGGCAACTGGACTTGCTGTATTTTTTTTGAAGATGTTTCACTGGTCATCCAACCAGCTTTCCTAATTCCGAATGACTTGTACAAAAATTATATTACTAGTTTTTCTCTAAATTGATTTTTACCTGGAATGCAAGGGGGAGGCCATGTTACCATAATTAACCCTGTCTATACTGTGCTGGCAGATCTCACTATCAGTTGTAAATTAGATGTGTCCTAACAAAGGGTTAAAGAATCATCTAGAATCATTATATGTTAATGAGAGGAAGCTCAGAGTGTCCCTAGTCTTTCTGTAGGGAGAGTCAGAGTTTTCTGTCACTTTGAAATTGCACAGAGAAGCTAGTAGTCTTACCAAGGGCCCGCTACACAGAGATGTCAAAAAGGTAAGAAATTAAAAAAAACAAAACATATTTTTCGTTATGCTGTGTGAATGGGAACACATAACAAACATATAGAGCGGTTTCTCAAATTTGACTGCAAAAGGAGAAATACACTTTAGGTTCCTATGTGTGCAAAAAGAAGATTTTTATTAACTCAGTATTTAAAGGAGAACTATGGGGTTAAGTCTTTTCCCCATAGTTCTTCTTAGGGTAACGGGAGTACACAAACTAGCGTCCTCCCGTCACCCTAGTCTCAGTATACAGCGAGCTGTAGCTTGCGGTATACTGAGACGCCGCAGTATACCGCAAGCTGCTGGCAGGTCGGAGCGGGGAGGGGGGAATCCAGCCCCTCCCCTGTCACGGCAGAGAGCCGTGACAGGATCGAGAGGTGAGCGAACGCCGGTATGTGTTCGCTCACCCCCCGATCTACTGAGCCGACCTGTGACAGTCTCATTGTCACAGGTCGGCTAGAACTATGAGGTGAGTGTAAAGCACTCACCTCATAGTTCTCCGTTAACTTCTCAGAACACCTAGGGGTGTATTTATAAAATGTTCACAGCATGATCAGCTCTGCAAATGCCTGAGTTCTAGATTCACATCAAATTATGACCACTCCTAAGCTCCTCGCCTCCAGACCCACGATGTGCTGCAAATCTAAAGCCCACATTTGCAGAGTTGTTCATTCTGTGAACGTTTTATAAATGCACACAGAACAGTGTATATTTGTCATAGGGTTGGCATAGGTTGGTGCAGGCTTTTTGGAAATGATTATATTTTATTAGTTAGCGTTATTCACAATGACACACTGAGAATTCAGATTAACAAAGAACATGGGAAGGTAGCTTTAAATCCCAAACTAAGTTTCTTACTAAAGTAAGTAGAACAATAAGGCCTGGTTCACACCTGGGCGTTTTCAGTTTTGCGCATTTTCTGCGTTTAAAAAATGCACGTTTCTCGCAGCATTGAGTTGCCAATGGGACAAAAACCACACGACATCCGCCTGAAAATAGCTCCTGCATCTTTTTGTGCAACAGGTGTTTTCCTCAGCGCGACGCAATGCTGAGGTGTGAACAGTCACCATCGACTTGCATGGATAAGTGTGTTTTTTGCTTTTTCCCCTCAGGTGTGAACCAGGCCTAATTGTGCAGCTAAAGGATTTTTCAAATGACTTACTTTTTAATCTGCTTAATTGAGCCAGATGACAGTAGACAATTGTCTTCCCCTGGAAGTAGGTATGGAAACCGTGGTCCCTCTGCAGCGATCCAACACAGCCCCTACTTAGTCAGAACTACAGCTCTGACATCAGAAATGCTTGTGGTATCTGGGAGCAGAAGCTTTGCTAAATGCTCAGAGTTGTAGTTGTTAGGAGAGGATTTAATACTGGTGGTGGGGCTCCATTAAGGAGATAACAAATGTAACACATTTACAGTTTTGCTATTTGCTGTACATTCAAATTATCCATATACTTTAGTAAGATACGCTAATTGGACTTGAACTGAAATGTTTTCAGTTCAAGTAAATAAAATATTACCGAATTCGCCTTTTTAGAGTGAATACTAACATTTGTTTCTACAATAACAGTGGAATTGCAGCACTAATGTTATAATTAGACACGCGCATTCAGATTGGGACAAACATGCTGATTCACGAAATTCGGTTGATTCGGCACTTTGTCCGAATCCAAACTAGCGAATTGTTATGTGCCCAAATATACAAAAAACTATATTCAGGCATATATTATTTAGTTTTTTATGGGCACCGGGATCTTGCTGCGTCCAAGATGGCGGCGCCCATTTATGTGTGTGACATCACCCGATGCCAGAGTTGGGTGACATTGTGTGCCCCGCCTCCAAGATGGCGCTCTACATGGTAAAATGTGCTGGTGACCAATATGGACACCGCTTGGTTTTTATTTTCTCAATTGTGCGCTTTTGGATTTGGAGGTTCATTGCTTCCGAATCCGAAACAGAATAATTATTTATTTCATCAAACGAAACGAATGAAAAGATTTTTCCCTTTCCATTATTTTCGTCCAAAACTAATTTTTATGCTGTGCACGAGTCTAGTTATGATATTACATTACTGCAAAAATAAAAAGATACATACAAAATACGTACAATTCTGTTCAACCTTGAGTCTTGAGATCCAAGCACCCAGCTCAGGAACACATCCAGATCAAAGACCTCACATTCCTATACTATAGTTTAGTACAGCTTGGTCACTGATCTGCCCCCAGCCTACTAATTGGACAATCAACGAGTATCAGCACACTGATGAGGTCATCTCTGCTCTATACTCTGAAGAAAAGGGCAAATATGGTGCAATTATGAATAGTGATGGCTTGCATCTATCCTGTAAATATCTTTTCAAGGGGTGGGGAGATTTACTAGGGCAATAATATACACCCTAGCATGTATTCACTTCACACAGTTTATGGAAAGGTCTGGTTACCTAGTACTTAGATCCTCACTGGATATTTTTTATGAACATGTGCTAAGGTTTAAGGTAATTTAAAATTTTAAAACTTTTTTTTACACTTAACTTTATTGCTATGACATAGGGGGATGCTAGCCCCCTACGTCATAGCATATTGCTGATGACAGGTCATCTTTAAGGAGACATCAGGAGTCTGATAGACCCTTAATGTCACCTGTGGATCTCAATGAAGCACGCCAAGCACAGATAGTGCTTGATCAGCTTCTTTCCTGACCACAGTGGTCAGGAAATGACAGAACAGATAATAGAAGTGACAACATTGTTATCACTCTCGGGTTCATTCAGAGAAGGGGAGATCAGTGAATCTCTTAAATATACTTTTGAAAGCGTTTTGCTTCATCTGTTCATTAAGTGCAAAATAATACCCGTTGATACTGACAGAAATCCAGAGCTGTCCTGTGTGCTGTGCACCCAGCAATCTTATCTAACTCTGTGAACTAGAGAACACCACCCCCTATGTTATAAAGATGAGGAAAGGGGAAGGTGTTCTATAGGCCCTGACATGCTTCCTATGGTGGCAATGCTGCTTTTCCATATATACAGTGCAGTGAGTAGGCAATGTGTGTTACTGACAGCATCATCAGGTGAACATAAAGGAAGAAAACCCAAATAAAGAAAACTAATGAAGCCACCACATCTAAGGTAAGCTGCAACATATAAATTATTTTTCTTGGGTTGTGATACACTTTAAGCAGACTACAGGTTCACTTTAAAATGTCTCCAATTGATAAGAAGCAAAAAGGTGATCAGACTTAATTCTGTATCAAGAACTGAGGCAAATTGAAAAGGAAATGCCATTTAAAAAAAATAAAAGTATCTATGGGGAATGATATCAATGTGAACTAGTGCTCACTTCCCCTATTTTCTGATTCCCAGCAGGACTGCTTGTACAAATGTGTGCCAGGTTATACAATTGACTAGCAGCTTTATCTTGAATAATCAGTTGCCCTCCCTCCCTCCTCCACATATACGCAATGTAGTTAGGTAGTTTCTACGCAGCACTAAGTACCTATGTAAAGGGAGGATCATCAAAGTTAAGCAGTGATGAAATGATTAATCCAATTAATCAAACACAGAGCGTTTGTGCTGATGAAACTGAACCTATTGGCTATGCGTCATTAACTTGTAAATGTTATGACATGGTATTGTCTAACGTCTTCCGCTCTCTACTTGTTCATCCCGAAAAGCAAGTTTATGGAACATGTCTTACACAAGCGACTGCCTCATTGTGAACTGAAAGAGAACATGTAAATATGAAGACATAAAATAGAATAAAAACATAAAATGAAAACTACCCTTTATTTCATTCATGCTGTAAAAAAGTTGAACTGAATTTATAAAGTAAAGGTTTGCTATGTTATAGGAAACATCTAGAAGTGTAAATGGTGCCAAAGCAGTACCCTGAATTCACCCTGAAAATGGAGCACTTCCTGGTATATGAGGGTGCCTATACACTCCTGCACCTACAGCCTCAAAGCTGTGTATCTGCAGTGTGAGGTCTTAGGCACTGCTGCCTCTGATTGCTAGTCTTAAGAGATTTGGAGTGAGATTTGATGATGTCACTATTGTCACTGAAAGGGCTAATAAGAAAATTACCCGGAGTGCTTTTTTTTGAACATTTGAACATTGAGCAAATATAAGTGTCTGGAGTCTACGTATATATTTTGTTAACTTTTTGGAGGCTAGCGCAGTTAACATTTATGAAATATTCTTGTTACAAGAAGGCATAAGTACTCTACAATTTTTATAACACAACTCTACATTGCACAAAGGTTCCAAAGTACCTTAAAGCATATCTGACCCCAAAACAAAAATGTAAATACTGTGGCTTATCAATCCTTAAATGTGGTGGCTGCATTTGTTTTCTCTTTTAGGCTCTCCCCTCCCCCCTTTATTTTCACCTGATGATCCAGCCAACACACTACCCGTCTTAAGTTGCCCATACACTCTTCGATTTTTGTTCGGAAATCTTCCACGAATAGCCTTTCAAATAAAAATCGAACAGTTGATGGTGCACCAATGATTTTTTTTACTGTAATTCCAATCGAATTTTCTCGAACGGTGATGCTGGAAAACATTTTTCGAATTGAACGAAAATCGATGGATTAGTGACGTTTTCATACAAAAAAAAAATCTCAGCAAGAACACTACACATGCGCAATTGAAAACTCGTTCTGCCAATCCACAAAATTTGATCAATTAGTATTGCTTACGAACGATTATCAAATTATCAAAATCGACATTTGTCTGTGCATGCTGGGCTATTTGAGCTAGAATCAAACGAGGGTTCTTGGCAGCAAAGAAAATTTCCAATTGAAAATCTATAGGCGTATGGCCAGCCTTAGGGTGGCTCCACTCTATGGAGGAGCAATCAATCCACCCTTGGCCAGCAGCATTATCATCCTGTGGGGAGAGTAGTGTTAGATGGACTCTAGTAGGTTTAGATTGATTTGACCAACAAATTAAATCTGAACTCAGATAACACTTTTTAAGCAGTTTTTACATAAAATAATAAAATCTGACCATTGGAAGCACCCCTGTTAGTGTTAAATGTTTTGTCTAAACCCTCTATCTTAGTAGAGAACAGGAATCACCAGCACTCAATAAGTAGTTTTCAAATAGTAAATATCCATTTAATCGGACATAACGTCACAAACGAAAGAACCAACGTTTCGGGTAACATTGTTGTGCGGCCCCGAAACGTTGGGTCTTTTGTTTGTGACGTTATGTCCGATTAAATGGATATTTACTATTTGAAAACTACTTATTGAATGCTGGTGATTCCTGTTCTCTACTGTTGATGTGCACGGTGCCATCCGTGATTGTCACTACAAGCACCATTATTACAATTTGGGCCAGGAACGCTATAAGGAGTGCAGAAGGACTCTCTATTCTTCACGTTAAACCCTCTATCTTATTTTTTTGCTGGAAAGCTCGGTCTGTCAAGGAAGTTAAGAAAGAGACTTACTGGCTGGATCACCAGGTAAAAATGAAGGGAAAAAAAGACTAAAAAAGAAAAGAATGCAGTCACCACATCCAGGAATGGGTAAGCTGGATTTAGATACACTTCAAAAAGGAGTTTTCTTCTGTGGTCACACAACCAAAATTGCTTCTTTCCTGTGTCTCTTCTGCAGGGAGGGGGGCCATGATTATGATAAGCGTATTAACAGTGATATTCCGGCCACAAACCCGGTCATTTAGGATCTGCAGGGCTGGACGGGGCGATGTTACAGGCTGTCAGTACAGTGCTGCAAAAATCCCAATGAAAGGAGCAATGATGCAAGTAGCTCATGTACTTTTTCAAGCAACAGACGTTATTCTGCTTGCGACAGCACACTCAGATGTGAACAGTGGCCATAAAAATTAATAGGATTCCTTTCCTAGGAGTGAACAGCGCCTTAAAGTGACATTAAAGACAGTCTCCCCGCCCCAATGCTGCTATAAGGACTTACCTTATGTGATGCCTCTTGATCCCAACAGCTTCTTCCTTCCACTCGTTTTCCACCGTCCCCCCAGTGCTAGTATCTGTCTTTGGTCCAGTGCAGACTCTTCGTGTCCCACGGTGTCTGTCCATCGTGCTCGCTCCCAGCTGTCAGGCTGCATCTATTCAGTGTTAGTGTTGCTCTCCTTCTCTCTCCTCCGGTGATCTGGCCTGCGCATGTGCCCGCCCACACTTCCTTCTTCACAGCGTTCAGAAGGCGGGACTTCTGCAACCGGGAGCGAGCAGCGCTGACACAGGTAAGTTAGTTGTTATTTGCCAACTTTTTTTTTAAAGAAAGTTTGGGCATATATCTACTGCTTACTAGTAGTAGATATATGCCAACAAATTTACTTTTGTAATACTTTAATGATCACATTACATACAACATGCTTAGTGTAACAATGTAGCACAAAGACAATTTTTTTGGGGGGGACAGGTTTTATCCTTTTCTAAACTGCACAGCAAACAAAATTGCTCACAGAGTACTACACAATACTACAGGCTAGCATCTCTTTAATAAAGATACTATAATACAAAATAGAACTACAGAACAATAACAACAAACTGAAAGAAATAGCACTACAAACAATTTGTGCCTGTACTTTATTATACTATATATTTACATACAGAGAATTGTTGGTTCAATTCTGGAAATCATTCAGCATAGCAGACTGTAGAATTACCTCTACTCAGCAATATTTCCCGAATGTTTCTCTTGTTTTTCTAAGCAAGAGGGGCCATTTAAAGACATAGTTGTGTTTGCAATTAAGTGCAGTTTGAATGATGTCCCTTTGAAGCATGTCTGTCATCAGATGTTTTCTCTACAATGGTATATTAACCCTACTCAGGATTCATGCTGGCTGTTTGTCCAATAAATGTCTACACGTAAGTAAATCTATTCTTCTACAGGTAGCATTTCTTGCCTAATACAGAAGACCACATGGCATAGGCTAGCCATATATCAGCAGATGTGACGAAAAGCCTGACGTTTGTCTGTTTTAACTAGTCAACACAAGAACTCCAGCTAGAAACCTATGTCCTGGTCCATATACATCACTCCCTCAAGCACAATGTATTTAGGCAATGGACACATCCTTGCCACGCCTTCAGTTATGGGGACCATTAGGAATAAAAATGCCAAACATAATTGGTTAAACCTAGAAAGGCCTTTTTTTCACCATTACTTTTCCTTTATACTGGCTTTTCAAAATAGCAAACAAGATAATTAAGAGATAAGATAAAGGTGTAGGTGCAGAATAAATTTTTTGGCATTTATACAGTACATATTCATAGGCATCTGTATATCTAACCAAAAAAGAAGGAAAACTGAGGAGGAAAGAGGAACAGAGCAATTTGGTTCTAAATAAGGGACAGTCCCTACAAATGATGAACAGTTGATAGGTATGCATAAATAGCTGGCCTTAAAATCTTTGCAGTTAGGCTTCTTTGTTGTTAAAGGAGAACTATGAGATGAGTGATTTCCACTCACCTCATAGTTCTAGCCGACCTGTGACAATGAGACTGTCACAGGTCGGCTCAGTAGATCGGGAGGTGAGCGAACACATACCGGGTTCGCTCACCTCTCGATCCTGTCACGGCTCTCTGCCGTGACAGGGGGAGGGGCTGGATTCCCCTCTCCCCGCTCCGATCTGCCGGCGCTGACTGGCGGATCAGACGGGGGAGGGGGAGGGTACAGCTGGCTCTGCCTCTAGATAGGTAGAGCCAGCTGTCACTCACGCAGTTGGGTGGATCCCGACATCCATGTCGGGATCCGCTCCAGCTGCGGCGTCTCAGTATACCGCGAGCTGTAGCTCGCGGTATACTGAGCTTAGGGTAACGGGAGGACGCTAGTTTGTGTCCTCCCGTTACCCTAAGGAGAACTATGGGGAAAAACACTGACCCCATAGTTCTCCTTTAATGGTCAAATTTGCAGAGCCTTCTGAAAGCCTACTGCCACGCTGTTCCTCTGTTGAACCTAGCAGCTTCATCCTGTATAAATTCTATGTTGGATGGTGTTGAAGCTGACACAGGGTTGATGATGTCCTCCTTCTCCTCACATGAAAGTATTCAGGACTGGCGATTGGCCATTAGGGCCCAAATACTGTATCCAAGGAGGAGGTCACTTGCTCATTCTGCATCCAAAAATTACACGAGATACAGTGTTGCCAATGGATTAACAGTAGTCCACCACACTTGGCAAAGATTGGTTACACATATACATGTGTCCTACTGTCCTATCCTATCCTATATATCCTATCTGGTAAGCTGTGTTTAGTAAAAATGAAAAACAATTTAAAATGCATTTGAAAAACCACGTGACAAATAAGTGTCTGAATCAGAATGAATTGCCAAGTATGTGTGGTTCTGCAGTCTTTGAAGAACAAGCAAAAATCAGAACTTAGATTACATGAATAAAAGATTTAAAATGTATTGCTAAGCTTTGTTTAAAACTATTAAAAACAACAGCAAGGCATTTTAAGAATGGCATCAACCCTAAGCAAATGTGACCTTTAGTTCTGAGATAACAATTGTCCATCAGGCTGTTTAATACATTTTTTCCTGGTGTGGCACCAGAGGTTTCTGCTTGTATCTCCCCATCACTCTTCATGGACAAAAACATGAACACTTAATCAAACCAAGCATTTATGTTTATGGAAGTGACAGATGTGTCTGACAGATCCCTGAGGCAGGTTAGATCATGCCTGAATGTCCAACCACCCTTTCAGGTCTATGGACACCTTTAACAGGGTTCATATGCAGAAGACAGATCATATGCACTTGTGCACCACACTCTGTAAAGAACATTCTTCCCGGCAAGTACGTGGACAGTACTTTTCCTTTTAATCTCTTCTATATAATGAAATGATTGCCCATCATAGCCTTATCTGTAATATTTACAGAACAATCTGCTTTCTCTCACAGAAAACTATACAAAACAAATACAATTTTCCAGCCTTGGAAATACAGTTTCCACAGTGCCTTTCCAGCTCAAAATACTACAGATAAATAATGAAACCTTGATATAATACAATTTTAATTTAAATGAAGAATAATAAAATGTACAAATTGTTCACCTTCG
>NW_017306342.1:2046158-2059444 GCF_000935625.1 Nanorana parkeri
GCGCGGGGGGGGGGGGGTGTCTAAGTGCTGCTCCAGAGTCCCATTCCAGAGTCCCACTCACTGCCTCTGCCACCAGCAGGTCCGGCAGTGTAGTAACAGTACAATGAACTGCAGTAATGAACTGCAGTAAAGTCTGTGACACTGAGGGACACAGCTGTATGTACCATCTCCGGCAGCCACATCCTGCTGTGTGGGTCATCGTGAGGACCCTCTCCTGTGACCCCTCCACTGGCCACCAAGTCTGCAGGACAAGAGGTGCTGCAGCCTTCAGCTATTAGGTGAGGTTGAGGAGTGAAACAAGGCGTTTGCCTCGGGCCGCAGATTCCAAGGGATCGGCAAAAATGCCAGGGTCTCATTATACCGGCCCCCGGCCAGTTGCGGCCCGCGAGTCGGTACTTTGTGACCCGCAGCCAGCTCAGAAGTGACGTACCCGGTCTCTGTCGGATGCAGACCGTGTAGCTGAGTCTGCGCCGGCACTCGGATCCTTTCAGCCAGCACTCTTTTAGTGAACGCTGGCCGAAAGGATTGTGAAGGATCGCTTGGTAAGGTCTGCAGCAATCAACCTTACCAATCAACCACGGAATCACCAGGGACTGACGTGCTGCCTCTCAGCCTCCTTCCTATCCCCTATAGCCATTACTATTCTGCATTTTTCTGTCGAGACTATTGCTGAATTGTAGTCTCCTATAGTCGTTACTATTCTGCATTTCTTTAGAGAGTATTGCTGGGAGTTTTAGTTCTCTATATCCGTTACCATGCTGCATTTCTGTCGAGGGTATTCCTGGGAGTTGTAGTCCCCTATAGTCGTTACTATTCTGCATTTCTGTCGAGGGTATTGCTGGGAGTTGTATTTCTCTATATCCGTTACCATGCTGCATTTCTGTCGAGGGTATTCCTGGGAGTTGTAGTCCCCTATAGTCGTTACTATTCTGCATTTCTTTAGAGAGTATTGCTGGGAGTTGTAGTTCTCTTTATACCTTTCATTTTTATCGCTTGCATTTTTTCTCATTATGGGCCTGAGTGGGGCCTCATTTTTAAGTTTCGCCTAAGGCCGCGCAAAGTCTAGAGCCGCCACTGGCCGGCTGAATGTGTCAGACGCGGCAGATGGAAAGGGGCGGGACACCTCTCCCCATGTGCAACGTCGGCCACACACAAGCACCGCGGGAGGACAGGCGCCGCGCCTCTAGGACGCACTGGAATGTAACCCAGCCGACTCCCTGCGTTCAGGGGCAGGAGGGAGTGTGGGGTTGTATTGAAGTCTATGGCACCGCAGCCATGCCCCCCGCCCACAGTACGCAGGCACATTAGTACCTGCATTCCGTTCCAGTGCAATCTGCAAAAATAGTGCTTGCAGCATTTTTCAGGAAAGCACTGGACTGGAACGCAGGCACTAATGTGCCTGGGTTCCGGGTGCAGGCGATCACACTGTGGGTGAGGGGCCTCCCAGAGGTGCCTGGCTGCGGTGCCATTGACTTCAATGCACCGCCACGCCCCCTCCCACTCCTGAATGCAGGTGTTTTTTCGTTGGTAGATCTCATTGAGCTCATCATTTGAAAAGTAGATCTCCAGACGGAAAATTGTGGGCGCCCCTGATCTATGTTGTATTGTCAGGTCAGTTGTGAAATCCTTTGGGGATTCCAAGGTTCAGGCTTCAAGGCAAATTCTTGAATCTGCCCTGGTTTTAGCCATTACAAAGCCACATGATGGATTTTTACTGCACTGCTTCTTCGTGATGTAACATATACTTCAGCAAATTGAAATTGCAACATATATAAATATTATCAGAATTGTTTTAAAAATATTTTATAAATTATTGCTCCAGGATATGTATTTAATTAAACACCAAAAAGTGAATCTCATGTATTTTTCGGTTCTACGTTAAAGTGACACTAAACTCAGGAGTTAAATCTTAAAAATGCATTCAAGTAACTTAACTATTCACACAAATGTATCTTATTTTTGTATCACTAGCCTGTAGATTCTCAAATCATCTCTGAATTGGTGCTGACACTGTCCTTCCTTCTGGAGGGGGGCTACTTTTGTTCCCCACGGTCCCTGTGTGTGTTGAAAAGTAGACACTACTCCAAGCTCGCTCATGTGATGGACTACAATCTCATGTTTAGTTTACTATTTGTATTGAGATTGTAGTCCATTACAGGAGTGAGCTTGGAGCGGTGACTACTTTACAACACACACACGGACCAAGGGGAACAATAGTAGCCACCCTCCAGAAGGAAGGACAGTGTCAGCACCAATTCAGAGATGATTTGAGGATCTACAGCACATCTACAGAGTGATACACAAATAAGATACTTTTTTGTTGATAGTTTAGGTACTTGAATTAATTAATTTTTAAAAGTTTAGAGTCACTGTATATTCAATTTATATATTCTTATGTTTAAAGTTTTCCACAAATTGATTATTGAAACTGGCTAATCATCAATTCCACTGGTAATTAGTAATACATTTTGAGAATACAAAAAAAGAAGAAACCCATATAAAAATGATCAGTGTTTGATCAGGCCTGAATTAAATTAAATATCTGGGGTATTATGGGCTGGCTTAACCCCTTCATGACTGAGCTAGTTTTTAGTTTCTGTTCCTAAATGACTGACACACTTTTTACATTTTTGCTGTGTGATTCTTCCACAGCAGCAAGTTTTGATTATTATTATTATTTTTAGAATGTTTTTAATAATAATTATAGTATACAAATATATTTATATATAAAAGTTTTATTTTCCTAATTTTTTGTACATGTTGGATGGGCTTTAACTGAGACAGATGACCTCAGCCCAAATAAAGTATCTGGTCACAACAGTCACTTGTACACTTACCAGTGATTTGTTGGAAGCAGGACTTTGAGGCTGTCTCAGAACATTGTTTACCTCTTCCACCAAACCAGTGAAGGGAACAGTTGACTTGATGAGGGACACTGATAAACTGGACAAGTGGAAGGGAGTTGAGCTTATTTATGTGTAGTGCCTTGTTTGAACCAATTTGACCAAGAACATGTCCAAAACAAAGCTGGTAAAAGGACTGAACCTTCAGTGATTCCAGATTGCCACATTTGAGTTGCACCGGACACCCACAGGTATCAGACACTTTCTTGGTTGTAATGACACAATTCATGAACACAACTGTTCATGACTCCTTGTTTCAGTGACTTATTGCTTGATTGTAATGCAACCATCACTAAAAAAAGCACTGGGCACAGTGAGACATCAGAATAACCACTTTTATGATTGTCTTTCAATTCTTCACAACCAAATTATAGAAACTGAGGTGGAAAACAATTGAAAATGTTTTCTGACCTAGTGGTGGGTTTAATTTATTCTACACCACAATCATTTCTTGAAACCAAGGAAAAATTGAAACAGATGGTGGCAGATAGTTGTGGAACTTTTTGTTGAATAATGGAAAGCGTTTACAGTTTCAACAATATAGCCAAAAGCATATTCAGCTTAACAGAATTATTATAACTGCATGCACCCTTATTCTGGCTGCAATTAAAATATTGTTGGAAACGGGAATAAAAACAGCCCAATCATTTTGAGCAATTTGGTAAACAACTGACATGTATTTTGGCAAATATTTTCAAATGAAAACAGCAGCCACGGGCAGCTATGTAAGTGGTTTGTTGTAACAAGAGAGGATTAAAGTGAATTTGTAGCATGGTTACACTGCTTGGTTTTTTTTTTGTCTCTAACACCATGGTTAAGGTTTCGTTGTGGACTGCCCGCATGACGAAGTCAATTACAATATTTGAAGTATTGTCTATTTCTATTGACAAAATCCTGAAAGGTTGCAGACAGCTTGAGACATTGACGTCATGCACACCTTGTAATGATAAACTAGGTGACCTTCAGCTGTTTAGAGCAAACCACAGCAAGGAATTTGACAGCAAACTACGAAAGACTTACATCATGGTGCCTTCCTTCATGGAATACATCAGTGACATGCTCTTACATGTTCCAGCAGAATTACTGATTTATCTCACCCACTAATGATGTATGTTTTTCTGTCCAGTGTTTTAAAGTCCGAAAATATATCATCTACTTAAATGTTAGGAAATGCAAAGATAAAGCTGCCTTGTATTGTAGACAATCATTAAAGTTACCCTGATATTTCCTATGCTATCCCATTTAACAGTACCTGTGACCAAAGGCTATTGTAAGCACTTCTTTGCACCTTCTCTCCTGTCACAGCTCTCTATCAATCCCTATACAGCAGATGTGAAAACTCCACATGTAACTTCAGAAGTCTGATGTTTATGAGATCTGTCCAGATACATTGAGATACAATGACATAATCGCTCCTTTCCTGACTGACTTGAGTTATTATTTTTGTCTATTGGCTGACTGCACATGTAAAGGCAATATGTACATAGAGTTTTCACAGCTTCTATCTAGGCATTTTTAAAGAGCTGTGATATGAGAGAGGGGCAGTAAAGAGACTACACCAATCTCAATGCACAGGTATTGTTAGATGGGATAACATAAGAAATAATAAGGGTGGGCACTTACAAAAACTGCAACTACATAATAACTGTGATAAGGTTATAATGCTGACAGAGCCAGTCAATGGAAGGTATAAGGGGAAATATGTACCTATCTGAACCTAATTTTTTTTCCCGTTCTGAATGTATAGTCATATGGATTTAGTTAAATTCGGATAGTCGAATGCATCCTAATTTCCAAATTTTGGCTGTTCGGGATTGCATTACAGGCACGGTCCTTGTTGTGGTTCATTCCGAAAAAAAAATTTGAACAGATACAAAATCCGAATAATGAACTGAATCAAATTTCGGATTTAAAATCTGAAAAACAAAGCAAATAAAAATCTGTATCGATCTGAAAAACAAAACTAAACCATTTTTTGCGGGACTGCATGTCTATAAAATACCAACTTGACCTTCAGCTGCAGCAAAAGATTCACTTTGGGGCATCCTGTTAGACACAGCCTAGTGACCCTGATGAGCATATTTCTTGATATCATATGTTATCCAAGCTGTTTAATGATATGCTGTAATCAGTTTGGATTTGTTAATAAGATACAATAGGAAGTGAGGAAAATCTTCCTGTTTGTTTGCTGGGTGTCTGCCAGAACAGCAAATCTGCATTAGACTCTCTAATAAAAAAAACAAAAAACTACCCTTGTAATGAAGCTCTCTTATTGTATCATTAAAATGCCCTTTTACTTACTTTATCCCTTGCTCCCATAGGCTCCTCCTGACATGTAACCGGTCCACTGAAGCCACTTCTCTTTAGCGTTCTGTCCAGTGGTTGTACTCTGAGCTCATCACATACAATGCAGAACCAGCAGTCCTGCATTGTAAGGGAAGAGGCAAAGGCCTGTCCACAACCCAAAGCGTATGAGGGAAGAAGACAGCACTGGCTGCCAAGGAAGCAAGAAATAAGATAAGTAAAAGTGTTTTTTATGTTACCCTGGACAAAAACAAGCATTTAACCCTTGCAGCGTCGGGGGAGCTCCACTGCAAGAGTTTTTTAAAATTTTTCCTGGAGTATAGCTTTAACAGAAACATCTCAGCATCAGGGGCAAACACAGCATCTAAATACTCAAAAATGTTCAAATCATCCCTCATTCTATCTAGAACAAGGATTGGCAACCTAAGACATGCACGCAAGGGTAGGCATGCAATGTCATCAACATGTGGCATCCGTACAGGCTCAGACTGGCCTACAGGAGAACTGGAGCATGCTCCAGTGGGCCCATGTTCCCTGCAAATACACTTGTATACTGTATTTGACAGTAAACTAGACAGTCAATTGCAAAGCCTGCCCTGCTCCCAAGGCCCACCCACCTGTGGCCCACCTACCTCCAAGACATTTCAAAGAGGCCCGCCTGATGTCACTAATGTTCAGGTACTGGCCCTCCTCCTATTATCAACGTAGGCCTGCAGATGTTTTTAAGAAAAATTACCAAGTCTGCCTACCCTCCTCCTCCTCCTCCTAGTGGAACTGCCAGCTGCAACAGGTAAAACTTCTGAATTTCTAATGGTGCAGGAATTGAAGCTGATATTGGGATGCTGTGTTAGCTTTGTACGATAGGGCACATTCCACGACCACACGAAATACCCCTTCCTTGGCTCTCCTGACGCTACTCTCTTCCCCGATCTCAAGGGCCAAGAAATCCCCTTTGTGATTCTTTCTTTTTGCGGCCAGACAGGGTATTGCAGGTCACTGGAAATCCACCCAGAGGACCCCATTGTCGGCCTGGCTGACCTGTCTAAATGATATTATGCGCATAGAGGAAATGGTGGCCTGCTTATTTTTTTCTCCTCGTTTACATATGCTTTCTGTTTCTATGTATTGTTTTCTCATAAAACTAATAAACTTGATTTGATCAAAGGGTAAGTTCACTTTCTGAATACAATAAACAATGCAATCAAGTGGCCTCAGTAGGTTAAAAAACACTGCACAGCTTTAAAAACTTCTGCTTAAATGCCATACTTAGAGGCCATGAGTGGCACCCCCCAAAGCCTGCCTGAAAAACTATAAGAGATCAGCCCTGTCCTGCCTAGAAGCCAGGAGGCCCCAAACATTTAACTCTCACTCCAGCATCACAGGAGCGTTTGCTCTCCCACGTTTAAAACCTATGATCAGTATGCTCTCCCTCCCACTGTTGCTGAGCTGGGGGGTTGTTTTGACTAGCAAATGATTAACATTTCTGTCCATCCACTTGTGAGATTTACACAGCTCTGCCATGTTAGCACAGCGCTAACTGGCAGGGCAGAAGACCTGCATTTTCTCTGCTGCAGTTTTGTTACACTTAAAGGTCTTTTACCACCCCCAGCCTGTGACTAGGCATTAAAAGGAGAAGCAACAAACTAATTAGCTCATCTCACTCAGCTCCTATCAGGCTGTCACTCCACTCCTTTTAGGATGTCATTCCGCTCCTATCAGGATGAGCCCTGCTTTGCTCCTCCAACTCTCAGCTATAAAGCTATAGTGGTGCCACTGACTGAAAGGAATATATAACCTGTCATTGCTAAGCTCCCCTTCTGAAAATGCTAATTGTCTTGCAGTCTTGGTAAAACGTAGGTTTCAATATTTTCTTAATGACGGGACATCCACTGTGTGACATCACTGCTATAATAAGGAAGCAGTGCACTTCCATATAAGATAACACAGTTCACCCCGCAACTTCCTGGACTAAAGACTTACTTTTTCCAATTGCCTCCCTGTGCTCCTGTGTCTCATACAGGTCCACCAGCCTCCCAGCACAGTTCAGATGACTCAAGCGCAGTGGCGTCACAAGGGGGGTGCGACCCGGGTGACACCATTGAAGGGGTGACACCAAAATGACTCACAGTCATTTTGGTGTCACCCCCTCTAAAAAGTCGGGCATTCGGTCATGGACCGAGTGCCTGAGAGTGTCAGGAGAGAGGAGGGGACCAGGCGGCATACCTCATCCCGCCAGGTGAATGTCCCCTCCTCTCTCTGCCGGCGTCCATCACCATGATGGCCGCCGGCAGGCGTCAATCAGATGGCCAGACGACACGGCGGGGTGTCACCCGGTCTAGAGACCATGTGACACCAGGCCTCGGGACGCTCCTGCTCAAGTGGTCATGCCGCTCACCGTCCTGTTACTTAGGCAATGTGGTCACACCTGGGGCTTGTCCACCTGGCTCCCCATTGGTCACAGGCTCCTGCATTCCTGCAGTGTGCCCATGATTCACTCTCTCGGTGCCCTGGTTGACAGATAGCACTCCCTGCATTTTCCTTCCTTCATCCTCCTTATGAAAAGCACCTTATTGAAGCCTCACTAACCCTGCATCCGAGGTTTCTTACCTATGCTCAACTAACTGCCATTTGATATATGATGTCATATGATCTCCTACTGACCCTTTGCTTATTTCTGTCTGCCTATTGCCTGGACAGACCCTTTGCCTGTATACTGACCACATTTCTGTATGCCGCATGAAATGACACTCTGCCTGTTTGACAACCACATCTCTGCCTGCTGCCTGAACTGACCCTCTGCCTGCCAACAGCATCTCTGTCTGCCGCCTGAACTGACCCTCTGCCTGTTTGACAACCGCATCTCTGTCTGCTGCCTGTACTGACCCTCTGCCTGTTTGACAGCCACATCTCTGTCTGCTGCCTGAACTGACTCTCTACCTGTTTAAAAACCACATCTCTGCCTGCTGCCTGAGCCAACCCTTCTGCATGTCCAAATGCCTATGGCCGAGGCACCAGTCGCAGCTATCTTCTGCGGATATCTGTATTCCAGGTACCACAGGTAGTCTTTGTTCTACTCTTGCCTAACCTCCTGCACATCCTAGCCAGTGAACATAGTATTGTGTATTAGACATGTGCGATTCGTTCCGAATCGAAATTCGGACGAATTTTTGGACATTCGGATGTATCCAAATTCCGAATTACAGACATAACGAATGCAAACGAATCCGAATTTCCATTTCCGAAATTCGGTAGCGGTAGGTCGAATGTTCGTTTCGTTTTCTGTTCTTATTCGTTTCTTATTCGTTTCGTTCGTTGGAGCAAAGTGACATTAGAGAAGGAGAAAAATATTTTTTCCCCCTCAAATGTCACTTTGCTGCAAACGAACGAACGAAACGAATAAGAACAGAAAACGAAACGAACGTTCGAACTACCGCTACCGAATTTCGTCCAAATCCGAATTCCGAATCCGAATTGACTTTCACACCCGAATCCCACAAAACGAAATAACACAAATCCGAATGTAAAACGAAACAATTTTTTTGGCAGTGCACATGTCTATTGTGTATAGGTGCTGGGGGGCAACCAAGTACAAGGGCTGCTGTCGATGAAGATACACTAAGCCAGCTATAACCACATCACATCAAGCAGCAGAAAAAGAGAAGCAAAGCACATTCTGGGAATCCAGAAAGTTGGTGAAAGTGATGGGCAGACAGAAGGCAGCACTCACTACATAAAAGGGATTTTTTCAAGTAAGCTTTGATTGCATTATCAAAAACAACTCTAGTATGTATTCCTATTACAATGCTGATGTTATAACAGGAAAGTAGATGCTGGGACTTTACAACTCCTTTAAAACCCATGGAAAACCAATTATAGGGATGACTGATATCAGTATATAGAAATGACCGACATTCTGATATGACTTCTGCAAAGGGTCAGTTTACCCTACAGTAATATTTCAGATATACAGTATGTGGCATTTGGCAGGCTGAGTCACGCCCATAGTATATGTCTTGTGGATTCCAGAGGGGAGATCTACCTGTCATAGTTGCTAGTGGTTAGTGCATAGTGGTTCCTCACTCACACTATTTCTTGGGCATTTTTGCTACTTTTAATATATTATGCATAACAAAAAATAAACTTCAAAGGGATAAAGAACACATACAGAGATCTTACCACCAGACTGAGGGATATAGGTTATTAACCTTCCCTGGTCTTTTAAATTAAAATGAATTATTACATTTAGGCAAAATTAAAATGCTTTTTTTTTAAATTAAATTCAAACAACTTTAGCTATACAGCATCTACCCAAAACTTAATGTGTATGTTGCATTTATGGTGCCACTATTTGTTAATGGCACCCCAAATCATCTTGGTGAATACATTAATGTGCAAGAAACGCATGAAAGTGCATAATTACAAAACGCAGGAAGCTCACAACTCAAACTGCTGCACGTGTTTCTTTGCTGCTTGTAAGGCAGCCTATATGGATCACACCAGGGCAGTTCAGTCGCGTGGATTTGTCCACGCTGAACCCCCAACATGAACAACCCAATTCATTCCTATGGGGACCGTTAATGCAATTGCGTGGCTCCGCGCGATCTGAACTGCCTGCTGCCCACATTGCTCCCAGAGCTACTGTTTCGTGCTGCTCAGCACGTTTTCCATATAGATTTCAATGAAAACGCGCTGATCAGTGCATTTGTGTGCGTTTTTAATTGTGTTTCAGAGTTTAAATGTGATTAAAAACGCCCAATGACGCCCTTTCAAAAATTGTGTGGAAACCATGCTGAAACCCTTCTGCCCTGGTGTGAATGGGGCCTAAAGCTGGTCATATACTGGTGTTTTTTTTTTCTAGTTCATTCCCCCATCCACGCTTGGGCTGTTATATTCTGATAGCAGTTGGTGTGCCGCTGTCAGAATACCTGAACAGTGACTATACCTACAGCTGCAGTCATTATACGGCTGGGCATTTTTTACATCAGCTCCTTCGAAAAAAGGCAATTGAAACATCAAATTTAGTTGAACATGGGAAATCGGGAGAGTAGGGGGGGACACATTTTCAAATTTCAGCCAACTCAGCAGGATTGTATGACCAGCTTTACTGTTCCACGTCAGTGTCTCATGGTACTGACGCCAAATAGTTAGCATGAAAGGCAGCCAACTAGTAATTTCATCAGAAGTTAGAGAGGAGGTGAGAAAAGGAGAAGAGTTTTATCTCAGATCTCAGCGTGGGAAGGGGTCAGGTTGGCCGTATTTGATATTATCACACAAAGCCCAAAGATAGATTAAGGAGACATTGTATTACCGTTTGTTAGTTGCCGATGGTTAGAATACCACAAAAAAATTTCCAACATACTAGTAAGTATATAACATCACCAAACAGACTTCTTTGATCTTGGCCATAGTTTATTTATGTAGCTAATAGGATAGGGGTGGGCAACTCTGGCCCCCCAGCTGTGCTTTATCTACAAATCCCAAAATGCCTCTGCCTCCGGGAGTCATGTCTGTTCCTGTCAGTCTTGCAATGCCTCACGGGACTTGTAGTTCCACAACAGCTGGAGGCTCAGAGTTGCCAACCCCTGTACTAGGATAAACGTGGGACAGGGGTGGGCATGGGTAACAGGGTATGGCATCAACCACAAGAACAGAAACCATTTAAATAACAAATATATACACAGCAAAGGAGATGTTAACCAGGTGTAAGATTTGATGAAGAACTGTTCATAAAACAATTGCTGTGTTTTTTTTCTTTCAGAAAAAGCAGTTTTCACCTTATTGTCTATGCTTTTGCATTTCAGCACTGCTGATCTTCTCGGTTCTCTTTACAGCCACTTCATGTCTACTGATACTTGCTCCAGAGCTGTGTGTCGTTGCTCAAGACAAGCTTCCTAATGGTACATGCTGCTTATAGTCTCCATTGAAAATGCATGTGACAGGCTAACAACATAGGGCAGCAACTGGGAGACAGGAAACAAGTGTTGTCAGTTCACAACAGGAAGTCCCTGAATAGGAACCTTCATGGCAGAACCACCAGGTATTATTTTAACGAAAGCTGCAGGTTTAAAAGAATCGAAAACAACTTTTGAAAGTGCATTAATAAAAGACTAAAAAGGAATCTGTATTTCCATACTGAATTTCCATAAGTTCTATTCCACTTCTAATAACCATATGGATTAGAAATGCACCGAAAGTTCGGCCGCCCAAAACATTTCGGATGAAAATGGTACTTTGGGCAAAATGC
Source organism: Nanorana parkeri (assembly GCF_000935625.1). NCBI lineage: Eukaryota > Metazoa > Chordata > Amphibia > Anura > Dicroglossidae > Nanorana > Nanorana parkeri. The sequence continues at coordinate 2,057,610 of NW_017306342.1, forward strand.
CAAAAGTACCATTTTGTGGGCGAAAAAGCAATGTTCCTCTAGTTTCCCCTATGACACAGCGCAGCACCCAACAGGGAGGAGAGAAACTTTCAGGAGGCTACGCGGGGTGGGGAGGAGAGCACTCTCAGTGGTTGGTGCCACAGGAGGCCAAGCTCTCCTCCCGCCCCGCTCGGCCTCCTGTAACAAGCAAATCAGGAGGACGAGCCGGCGGTGCGGGGGAGGAGAGCACGGTCAGCGGTGTCACAGGTGGTCAAGCTCTCCACCCGCCCCGCTCGGCCCCCTGTGACAAGCAAATCAGGAGGCCGAGCCGGCGGTGCGGGGGAGGAGAGCACGGTCAGCGGTGTCACAGGAGGTCAAGCTCTCCACCCGCCCCGCTCGGCCCCATGAGCGGTGTCACAGGGGGTCAACCCCTCCCCCCGCCCCGCTCGGCCCCCTGTGACAAGCAAATCAGGAGGCCGAGCCGGCGGTGCGGGGGAGGAGAGCACGGTCATCAGTGTCACAGGAGGTCATGCTCTCCTCCCTGCACCGCCGGCTCAGCCTCCTGTGACAATCAGGAGTCAGGATGGAGAGCGGAGTACAAACGCTCAGCGTTCAGGACTGATCAGTGAGTGCGTGTACATGTGTAACTATCTTTAATGTGTCCTCATTTTTAAATGAGCAGGAAGTGCTCTACATTACTTCCTGCTCATTCACGATTGTGGACATAGTAACTCATACTACATCTACTGTTTATGAATGGACAGGAGCACCCAGTGTAGAGATTTCCTGTTCATTCATAACAAGGGTGCAGAAAAAGAGATTGAGGACTCTGTGTCCTCAATCTCTTTATCTATTTCAAAAGGGGTCATATCAGGGGTCTGTATAGACCCCTGATATTTTGCCCAGAGCAATCGACAGTAAAGTAAATAAATAAAAAAATATATATATATATGATAATTTTATAAAGGATTATTATATTATTTTCGGTTTCGCGCTGACTAATGTTGAATTTTCCGTTTCGGTCTGAAAATTCCATTTCAGTGCACCTCTAATGTCAATCTAAACATTTGTAAACTTACTTATTGAAGTTTGCAGCACTCACTACATAAAGCTTACTTAAAGTAAATTGCTTTTGATTCAGTGGCGGAACTACCACCATAGCGACCGATGCGGTCGCTATGGGACCCGTGACAGAGGTGGGGGGCCCGAATCCCCGCTGCTCTCCCCAACTTGTATGGGCTGAGGCAGCACGGATCCAAATTCAAATGGCAGGGCGGTGGAGGCGGAGGAGCGAGCCGCTCAATCACCACGATCGAGCAGCATGAGAGAGCGGCAGGCGGGGAGGAGAGCGGAGCCACTGTCATCCTGTCAGCGACAGCGGCTGTGTCCGTGGCAGAGCGGGGGATCAGTAAATATCACAGATATTTACTGATCCTCCGTGTGCAGCACAAACACTGGAGCGATCGTCTGATCACTCCAGTGTTTGTAAATAACTGGGGACACAGAGTACTATGTGTCCCCAGTTATGAATACATTTCTGAATGGGGAGTAGCACTCAGTACAGACGCTTTTCCCCATTCAGAACCTGTTGATAGTAAATATTTTACTATCAGCAGTTTCTGGATGAATGGGAAGCCTCTGTACTGAGTGCTTTCCATTCATTGAGTGCTGAGGTTGCAGAAAAAGAAATTGAGGACTCTTTGTCCTCAATCTCTTTTTCTATTTCAAAAAGGGAAATGTCAAGGGTCTGTTTAGACCCCAGATATTTCACGGTAGCCCCCCCTCACCCCAACAGTAACAGGGGGTGGTGTTTCGTCATGGTTAGGGGGGGGGGGGAACACAAAATTTTCTTGTGG
>NW_017306342.1:2060023-2090915 GCF_000935625.1 Nanorana parkeri
TGGGATGGGGGGGGGGGGGGCATACAAAATTTTGCTGTGGGGCCCTGGGATTTCTAGTTACGCCCTTGCTTTAATTGCATTATGAGAAACAACTCTAGTATGTATTCCTATTACAATGCTGATGTTATAACAGGATAAAATATGCTGGGACTTAAAATATTAAATTAAATCTCTAGTGAGATTTTGTTGATTGGGTTTACATTGACTTTACCCACACCTCACCACACAGGGTCTCAGATATTGAAGTGTCTGGAGAAGAACGGTTCTCATTGTTCCAAGCACCCAATTGAAGCAGCATCCTGGAAAGTACTTTATATGCATGTAGTCACTGAGGATATTCAAGCAAATGTCAGCCGGCCCAGACAGTGAAGCACTGGAGTTTAAAAGCACTTCTTTTTTCCACTTATATAACCGTCATTTTACATTGTATACAGCTGAACGAGGAATGACTATTTATGAGGCTAGAAAACAGATTTTGCTTCATTCACATTTTGTCTCTCTCTTTCTCTCTTCAAATATGTGAACAATGTTACATAAGTGCTGTAGAAACCCCTGACTATTCACACAAAGCTTTTTATGTGCAGCCTTTAGCATGATGAAAGTATCATTTGCCTGGGAATGAAGCAGAGGACATGAAAGAAGGCGCACAGTGAAACACAGTGTGAAATAAACCAGTGTGCCTCAACACTCAGACAAAAACAATCCTTACTCTGTATGACTTTACTCATCTTTCCATCCCCATTACAGTATGATCCACAAGCTAGAGTTTTTAAGGATATCTAGCACAAAGTTCATTCGGAAGAGACAGTCTTCTAAGTTCACACCACCCCGTTGAGATGCGTTGGGTACATTATAACAAAGCATCGCAGCGCACCTACGTTGTGTGCTATCCATTGCCATGCAGTGTGCTGTGAACCCTTCAGTTGGCGATACACTGCTGTCTAGGCAATATGTGCCCTGCATGCAACCTCTCATGATTTTTCAACCGACTTTCGATGATGGAGCCGAGCTGAAAATTCTCACTTGAAGTGACTGCAGCCAATCAGCTGTTCGGGTATACTAAGATGCCACACTCATCACCGTCAGAATACAATAGCCCTGGCTCGGATGGTAGATTCAAAAGTTTCAAACACAGAGTGTATGGCTAGCTCAGCTTAAAAGAACCTGACCTTTTTATCCCATAGTTCTCTTTAGGGTCACTGGAGGACATGTACTAGTGTCCTCTTATAACCCAAAACTCAGTATATAACAGGCTAGGGCCCACTATTTGCTGAGAGCACCACAGCCGGGACAGATGCTGACAATACTGTAGAGATTCACCCCGCTGGCTGATTGACAGCTGGCTCTGCCTATCTAGGAGCACAGCCAGCTATGGCCGCCCCTTCCTCCTGTCCGTCCCTCCAGTCACCACTCTCTGCAGGGAGATGATCAGGAAGTGCAGGGATCTCAAGTCTCCCTGATGTTCAGGGAGTCTCATAATTATTCAGCAATGGAAAATGACAAGCAGCAATCATGGATTTCTGAGATTTGCAGTCCTCTATTGCCATTCTCTATTGCTGTATAATCATTAACCCCATCAATCCATGATTATACAGTAGTTATACAGAGCTGTGTGCGGTCTCACCAGGGCTGCATTTGGATCTCACCAAGGCTGTGTGTGATCTCACCAGAGCTGGGTTTGGGTCTCACCAGGGCTGCATTTGGATCTCTCCAGGACTGTGTGTGGAGTACTTGCACTTTATTTTTCTATGTGTACTCTTCTTGTACTTTTCAGGAGTACAAGTACTCCTGAAAATGCCCTGTATCGCCCTGTAAATGCCCTGATACCGATACTAGTATCAGTATCGGGACATCCCTAATATAAATATATATAGAGAGAGGAAGCACTGTGACTTAGTGGTTAGCACTTCTGCCTTGTAGCACTGGGCTTTGAATCCCTGTCAGGAGTTTGCATGTTCTCCCTGTGCTCGCGTGGGTTTCCTCCGCAAACTCTAGTTTCCTCCCACACTACAAAGACATGCTAGAACGCTAATTGGCTCCTGTCTAAAGTGGCCCTCATATGTATGCATGTGCAATTGGGACCTTAGAGCTAATGGAGAACTTTAAAGGAAGCCTTCCGTAAAATAAAAAGGGGGCTGTTTGGACTGTAATCCTGAAGCTTACTTCACAAAGCTAGTGAATCGCAGGTCTAAAACAATCATGCAGAACAAGAATTCAGACTTTTCATATTTCACTGGTTGCTTGCTTGTTTGATATCAGTGACTCACAGGGCTAGGATCAGGAAACCTGATCCACAAGATAAGACTCACTAGCCAAGTTTACAAAGGACGCTCCCATGTTCTTTCCTAAAGGGTTCACTTTAAACATTCTCTATCCAGAATTGGCACCCTGGAGCGCCTCCTGGCTTCTTCAGGGGTGCCCCAAATGTTCATACAGCCTTTTCATGGTGAAGGCAGGCTTCTGATATGAAGGCAGAACACCCATGAGAAACAGAGGGACTCTGATATGAAAGAGGGATTCTGATGCAATGGGGGGATTCTGATGTGAAAAAGATCTTCTGATGTGAGGGGGCCTCTTGATGTGAATGAGGGATTTCTCATGTGAAGAGGGGGCTTTTGATGTGAACGGGGGACTCTGATGTGAAGGGGGGGACTCTGATGTGAAGGGGGATCTGATGTTAAAGGAGCAGGCTCCTGATCTGCAGGGGGGTCCTGAAGTAAAAAGGGGATCTGATGTGGAAGGGGGGATTCTGATGTGAAAGGGGGGACTTTGATGTGAAAGGGAGGGCTCCTAATTTTAAAGGGGTGCTCTGATATGAAGGAGGAACCCATTTTGTTTGTGTTTTTGCATGGGATCCCTCTTTAAAATCTATCCCAGACCCCTATCTCGGATTAGGGTCTTGTATGCATTGTGGAGGGGCCACACGTTGCTTTTTACATTTAATTTTTTAGACTTTGGACTGGGATTCCTCAGGATTTTGCATAAAATGTAAAGGTTGCTGTGACTGAAAAAAGGTTGAGAAACACTGCCATAGACATTAAAAGGAAGATTCTCAATTAGGAATGGAAAATCTGAAGAGTACACGTAGAAAAATAAACTACAATATAGTACACAATGAGGGGAATTTATCAAAACTGGAGCAGACAAAATCTGGAGTAGCTGTGCATGGCAGCCAATCAGCTTCTCTCTTTCAATTTCAAAGATTAACTGAACAAGCTGAAGAGAGAAGCTGATTGGTTGTGTGCCATAGGCAACTGCTGCAGATTCTGTCTGCCCCAGCTTTGATAAATCCCCCCCCCCCCCCCCCCAAAATCGAATAGATTTCAGAGGATTTTATATATTTTTTACATTTGCTTCCTTCTACATGACAGTACTAATGCTTGTCAACCATAGAAAGTCTATAGGGATTCATGAGTATCAAGGGTATCAAGAGTATCAAGGGTAGTGGGGACACATTAGGGAGAGTTAAGATATCAAATAGATTTTATGAAGGCCACCATAGAAGTAAATGTAAATGACACACTTGTATGTTACATTGGTACAAACTTTCCTTTCCTGGAATTCTACTATAAAAGCTACTTTTCTGACCATGTTACCCCCATATTCAGTATATAAGATGAAACATGGTAACATTCTCTACACTTCACCCCCATCCTGCACCTCCCGCTTACCTGTATTGTGGGGTTCTTCTTCAAACAGGCTACTGGGATTTTTTGAAAATGAGGTGGCTGTGCATGGCTCCACCCACACAGCAGGATCTGTGAATGGAGAAACTACAAGTACCATCAGCCACCCTGGCAGAGGAACTTAGTTCTCAAAAGAATACAAGTGCAGTGATGTCAGCGCACTTGTAGTCCATTCATTCTTCCTCCTCCTCCTGTGCATGTTGCTGAGTGTCCATATTGATGGGAGGAAGAATCTGCAGGAGCCAGAGCATTGCACCCGCCATCCACTGATCCACTGATTGCAATGCATTACTGGCTCCAATGCACAAAAATAATAAATGCACATTTTTCCTTTTATGAAGACTCATTTTCTATATATGGACCATGCCAATTTTTACTTTTTATGCCAGTAATGTTGTCATTACTTATAATACAATATTGCAAATACATCTCCTTGGTACAAAGTAGGCTTTTTTAGGTGGGATTATTACATTGTTTGGATATATTTTAGAGGCTACATTTAAAGGAGGGGTGCCCATTAGGTAGATCTCAATCTACCAGTCGATCGCAAAGCGAAAACTGGTAGATCCCGATCAGCTCACTGACCTGTGTCCTGTCTTCACGTGGTGCTCGTGCGACTGAATGTGTCAGACGCCGCAGATAGGAAGGTGAGAGGAGACTTTGAAAGCTGCTGCAGTGGAGGTAAGAAAAGACAGACAGGAGAGAGACAGCAGAGAGAGAGAGAAGAGACAGCAGATAGAAACAGAGAGGAGAGAGCGCGAGGAGAGAGAGAAGAGAGGGCCAGTTGACTGCAATACACTGCCACGCCCCTGAATGTTTTTTCGTTGGTAGATCTCATTGAGCTGGTCATTTGAAAAGTAGATCTCCAGACGAAAAATTGTGGGTGCCCCTGGTTTAAAGGGTTATTAAACCCTCAGCGGTTTCTGGATACATCTACTGCTAGCAAGCAGTAGATATATGCAAAAACATAAAAATAAAAAAAAACGTTTAAAAAGAGTTTAAATTTACCTGTGTCTGCGCCGTGTGCTCCCGTCCGTACATCTGAAGAGTCTCGGGCGGCTGCAAAGGTTGATGGGGCGGGTGCATGTGCAGTTCAGATGTTCGGCCAGGAGACGAGGAGAGACACAAGGTAAGTCTATGGAGCAGCGTGCACCCACACAGACTCCGTGGGACGTCAGCGGAGAGGAGGACATAGGAGTCAGCGCTGGATCGGGGGGCCGCACCAGCGCTGGAGGGACAGCTGAAAAGGACAGTAAAGAAGAAGATGATCGAATCAAGAGGCATCATTTAAGGTAGGTCCCTACAGCAGGATTGGGAAGGGGCAAAAAAAGTTTGACTTTAATGTCACTTTAAATGATGTGCCCCCTGGGTCACTGCTGCTATGACTACAAAATGATTTGGCTGTCCTGTCCCATTTAAACTTGGAAAAGATGCACATTGGCAGTTTATACAATTACTATTCATTCAGATACAAAGTAGAATTGTTGTTTTGCAGCTTGTCCTGATTATAATGCTGCTCAAAATATGTTTTCGGTACAGTTTTTGGTGGTTATTTACCAGACACATAAAGGCAATTATTTCAATAAATAAAACGTATTATTTACATTTCCTGTATTTGTGCAAATGTAAATAATACCTACAAAGTGAAAATATCTCAAATTAAAAAAACTCATGATTGTAATTAGTAAAAAAAAAATCAACGATGGAGTAAAGTTGTGAATGGAGCTAATTAAGGTTAAAGTGACACTAAACTCAGGAGTTAAACCATAGAAATACATTCAGGTTCCTTAACTATTCACACAAATGTATCTTGGTTGTGTATCACTCGGCTGTAGATCCTCAAATCATCTCTGAATTGGTGTGACACTGTTTTCCTTCTGGAGGGTGGCTACTTTTGTTCCCCCATGGTCCCTCTGTGTGTTGTAAAGTAGCCACCACTCCAAGCTCACTCCTGTGATGGACTACAATCTCAATTCAAATTAGTAAACAAAACATGAGATTGTAGTCCATCACAGGAGTGAGCATGGAGCGGTGGCTACTTTACAACACACATGGACCATGGGGAACAAAAGTAGCCACCTCCCAGAAGGAAGAAAAGCCCAGATAGCAAGCAATTGAGCTGCAAGTTTGAAAATGACTTGCTAAACTATTGCCGACTTGCCAAGCTTCACAATTTGGTTGCACAATTACAGCAAGTCTGCATTGCAAGTCTGCAGAACAACGTGCTTTGCAAAAGTGCTGTACACTTGCAGAGCTCTTGCTAAGACCTGCAGGACTCTTGCTGTAGACTTGCCAAGCAAATTTGCTACAAATTCAAAAAGTGTCAACTAGAACTTGTGCTGCGAGTGTTCTGCAAGTCTACAACTTGCCAGGAATTTGTGCAGGAAGTTAGAAAGAATTACAATTTTACCCCGCCACATGTTTGTGGCATGTTCTGCTTGCTATCTGGGAGTGTCAGCACCAATTCAGAGATGATTTGAGGATCTACAGACGAGTGATACACAAATAAGATACATTTTTTTAAATAGTTAGGGCCGGTGCACACCTACGCGACACCCCACCACGCGGCAATCGTGCACGATTCTGCGCGGCTTGCCGCGCGTTCAGGAGTCGCCCAGGTGTGCACCGATTTTCCAATGGCACCCCAGTCGCGCCGGGCGGATCGTGCTTCTGAACACGATAAAACAGCCGTCCGTCGTGTATCGCAGAAAAAAAGGTACAGGTACCTTTTTCTGCGATACACAACGTCCAGTGCGTTACTAGGTCCAGGGTCAGGTGCGTTGCTAAGTCCTGAGTCCAGTGCGTTACTAAGTCCAGAGTCCATTGTGTTACTAAGTCCAGAGTCCAGTGCGTTACCAAGTCCTGAGTCCAGTGCGCTACTAAGTCCAGAGTGCAGTGCTTTACTAAGTCCAGAGCGTTACTAAGTCCAGAGTCCATTGCGTTACTAAGTCCAGAGTCCAGTGTGTTGCCAAGTCCTGAGTCCAGTGCGCTACTAAGTCCAGAGTGCAGTGCTTTACTAAGTCCAGAGCGTTACTAAGTCCAGAGTCCAGTGCATTTCTAAGTCCTGAGAAAAGTGCGCTACTAAGTCCTGAGTGTTACTAAGACCAGAGTCCAGTGCATTGCTAGGCCCTGTATGTTAGAGCTATATAAATGTATAATAATAGTGTGAGAATGTGGGGGGACCACAAGTACCAGCATGCCATTAGCGGGGGGGGGCCTCCAAGGCCATGCCATTAGCGCTCTAGCCATGTATGGGGCTCCATTATTTCTAATGGCGGCCCTGATGGCGAGTACCATGGTTTTTGCCTATTAGGGTGTCTGTGCACACTCTTACTTGTTTTAGCTCAATTTACTGTGTACTGAAAAAAACAAGGAAATAAGAGCAAGTCATACTGCCACTTCCTGATATTTGCCTGACTATTATATTGACTAAATGGTCACAATACAATCTAAAGCTGACCATACACTTAACATTTGACTTTACTTCACGTTTTACTTCACTTTATAGGTCGCAACTAACAAGGCAAGCAGAATACTCTCACACATTAAAAGGGTATTTATTCAACACACAGCCTACATGAGAGTGGCAAGCTCTCATTTCAGGTGCAGTGCAGCATCATTGCCACACAATCACAGGAAGCTGCATGAGGTGGACTTCACTGGCAGGATCAACAAGTATTTATGACACTTTGCGGAGGGGCTAACAGAAAGATGTAATTGGGGATGCACTTATTATTATTAGGCACTACAGTACATAGTATGTTAATGGGAAGCCATAGTTCTAATTTACAAAACTATTTCACATTGTTTAAGTCACCTGAGCTTTTATTCAGCTCTGTACTCTTGCATTAGGACAGTTGTTCATAGCTTCATGAAACATATCCTGTTGTGTCACATCTACTACATCCCTTAATACAACTAAGCTTAGGACAAATCTCACCGTCTCGGTAGTAAGTCATGATTTTCATAGATAAAGCAAACATTTGTCATATTTGTTTGAGATGGCTAATTACTGCGTTACTCAGTGGAGGCTTGGTCTCTAGGTGGACCTGTATCTTAGAGCCAGCAGGGCAACTAATCCACATGGCTGATGGGTAACCCATACTTATCCCATCTTTCTGTCCTCTAAGTGCACTCACATGACCTTCCAAATTATAGCTCTAAGATCAGTGTTGACTTCCAAAGGTTTCCTAGCACCTACCACACTGTACTGGCAGATCCTGCTGTCAACATCTTAACTGCATGGAGCTCAGCAGTAAAAATAAATCCTTACTCCATATGGTCGCCTTGATTCTCCCCAGTCTGTACTGCTGTCTTCAGCATGCTCTTATTGGCTTATTCAGTAAAGGAAGCTCAAACTGCCCTCCTGATGTACAAAGTGCAGCAAAACATAGCAAATAGTAAAAACATCTTGCGCTGGCTACAGCAAACTTAAATCAGTTGCTATGGGTCACTACAGTATGCACATCATCATTGCTTTTTATATTGTCATGTTACAAGAGCGTGAATGTGCCTGGCTTTAAAAGCAAAGCCAAATCCCAGGTTTAGAAGGTTAGCCTCTTGAAATGTCTGCCCCTGGAAATGTCCCTGGTGCTCAAGGCTGAGCAGCTGTGCCATTTCTGTGTGATCAATCCCTATTTTTAACCTGACTTCATCCATTCTGTGTGTAATCTTTAATGATCAATATATATAAAATAATTTCAAAATGTTGGCAACTCTGCAAAACACAGCTAAGCTTTGCACTGGCAGCCAGCACCAAGCCAACCCACTCACCCACGTCTGTCCTGCAACACAAATGCAGCATTCTAGGTGCTGCCTGGACTAGATCTCCTCCAAACAGCAAAAAGGTAAGGCTGGCAATGTGCATAACACACAGCCCCATCATAGTGTGTAATGAGCTTTAATTATACTCCTGAGGCAATCATCAGTGTCCATACATGGATTGCAGATCTATGCATCAACCCTTCATTAGCAAATGAAGCATACACATAAACCCTGCGAGGAGGTAACATGGATCTGTGGCTGCTTACCTGATGCACAGGACCATTGTGCGATCCTCTGCCCTTTAAACTTTCCACCTTGCACTCCATCGCCTTGCTCTTTTTGTTGCAGTCAGCACTGCAGGGACGATTCCACTGGCATTTAGACAAGAGTATAAAACCAAGCCATTGAGAGGAAGGGAATGGGTGAAGCAGTCACAGTATCCCAGAGTGGAGATTCATGTCTGTGATGTGAAAGTCCTGAGCGATCATCAAGCTGCTATCCAGATCTGACAGCTCCTGGAGAGCGCAGGCTGCGAGCAGTTGTCCCTCCACTATATTGCACATGAACACTGGCTCTTGCAGCACTGCTGGAAAATACTTGGTGTCTACAGAAAAAAAGAAACTTGACAGACCAGTGTTAATTCAATTTTGTAGCCACTCCCTCATCTCTCATGGCTTGCCTAGATCATAAAAACCAGAGGCAAGGTCACCAAGCAACCAGATTTCACGTCATACTGGCAATAAAGTCAGCAGCTCCTATGCAATGTATTACCTGGCTGGCTGCTGCTGAGAGTAGAAAGCTCAGACCTTCTGCTTTCTTATCTCTCTGATAATTCAGTGTACATTACAAGGAAAGCTCTATCTATATGGATGATGTTTATGGCTCTGGATGGAGGTGTGCCTCCAAGGCTTGGACTGTGAACCTGGACTCCTGAGAAATCCATCCTGTGCTCCATCGATACTGGGATTAGACTCTGGACTTTATTGTGTACAGTATAAAATGGACTAGACATATACTTTATGTATACAGAGATCCCAGAAAACATGTGTCAAGATAGTTTACAATGTTACGGTTGTGGTATCCTGGATGAGGATTAGATGATCCCTGGCTGCTTCTACTGATTATAGCAGTATCAGGCAATGATCTTGGTATCTGCTGAAAGTAAAGAATATGGATGCCCAATTACTAAAGGGAAAGTTCCCCTTTTAGCCATGTTTAGGGTGTAACATGCAACGTGTAAAGTAAATGTCACCAGCACACCAAAAGTATTTCAGCAAAAGTCAGTTTATTGACACATTGCCATTCAATTGGGCCCGAAAGCGCTTGTACTGAGAGTAAAGTATATGGAAACCCAATGACAGAAATGTTAAAGGCTAACGCCACCTTTTAGGCCTTGTTCAGGGTGTAACAGAAAATGTGGTCACTGTCCGCAGTCCCCCATCCCCAAAACTGCAACCCCCTCTTATTCTATCAGGAAATGATCTTGGCATCTATGATCCTGTAGAGCAGCGGTTCTCAACCTGTGGGTCGGGACCCCTTCGGGGGTCGAATGACAATTTGTCAGGGGTCGCCGGGAGTCTCCCGCTATTAGATAGCAGCTCCCGGCCGCCCGGGAGAGAAACACTTTCTCCCGGAAAGGTTTAATCTGCTCTGCTTTTTTTAAATTTTATTTCTGACATCGGAGCCCCGGCCCCCGTAAGTCAGAAAAAAATAAATAAATCAGCATTGGAATGCATAGCTAGATTCCTATTGGCTATTTCACTTTGCAATTGCAAACTAGCTATTGCACCCGCCCACTGCTGCTGTCAATCAGCAGAGGGGGACCTGCAGTTCTCCATCAGGTCCCCATCTAGTGATTAGAAAGCTGACACCCTCGGCTTCTGTTATATGGTTTGCCATTTTAGCTGTTACAACAGTGGTTCTCAATCTGTGGGTCGCTGTGTGATTTTTTCTGTGCTAGGTGAGAGTCCTCCTCAGCCCTCTCCTAGCGCAGCAGTGTCAGTTCTCCCGCCACGCCGCCAGATGTCGCTGCAGCAGCCGCGTCAACCCTAAATTTTACCGTTGGGGGTCACCACAACTTGACAAATGTTACCAAGGGGTCCCGGCCCTAGAAAGATTGAGAACCACTGCTGTAGAGAGTAAAGTATATGTAAACTCAATTGCTAAAATGTTAAAGGCTAACTCCACCTTTTAGGCCATGTGTAGGGTATTACATCAACGCGGTCACAGTCCGCAGCCCCTTACCCCCAAACTGCACCCCATCTTATTGTAGCTCAGGTGCTTCTCCCCAGCAGGCTCTTGTCTATATTTTAATTCGGTGTGGTTGCACCGTCGCAGAGGGACTTGTAAGTCTCAATGGACTACAAGTGTGGTGATGTCACTGCAATTGTAGTCCATTGACAACCCTGTAACCAAAAGTCTGTACCTTAGTATAGACAGGGGCTAGAGGAACAGTCTGCAGGAGCCTGGGCATTGCACCCCAGGTTTTTTAAAGTCAATGTATGTCCATTTATTTTATGTTTTACTTTTTGCAAAAGGTGGAATCCCAGTATCGATGGAGCACAGGATGGATTTCTCAGGAGTCCAGGTTCACAGTCCAGTCCAAGCCACAGTCTTGCCTTCAGGTTTGCACAGATGTTCCAGCTCCTCTCTTGTACTGAAATTGAATACTTTGATTTCACTGCACACTGACATTCTCACAATGTCCATTAGAAGCTGCAGCAAGTCAGATAGAGCCCATCTCATTTCCTGGCTGGATGACGTCCAGCATTATCTAGGTAGGCAAACCCTGGCACTTCAGCTGTGTTGAAACTGGAAATCCCATCAGCCCTCTGCCTCTGGGAGTCATCCCAGTGGGTGTGAGAGTCTCTTAATGTCTCATGGAATTTGTAGATCCACAACAGCTGCAGGGAGGGAGTTTGCCTACCCCTGTTCTAGGGCTTTGCTCCCAGCCTTACTGTCCCTGACTTGCCTTTCATTCATTGGATATTAGTTCTTTAAATCTCGGAGGCTTAGCATCAAATGTGGGCATTAGCTAGGGCAGTAAATGCAATCTGTCTTGCAATGCCCACTCCTCCAGAATGACATCCATTCATCAAAGCATTTTGATATTTCAATAACTCTTCCCAAGAACCAGCCCACAGCTTGCATCAGGGCTGAGGGAATGCAGCATTTCTGCAGATCGCACTGGACTGGAATGCAGGCACTAATGTGCTATGCGTTCGGGTGCAAGCGATCACACTGTAGGCGGGGGGCGTGGCTGCAGTGCCATTGACTTCCATGCACCGCCACGCCCTTCCCGCCCCTGAATGCAGGGAGGCGGCCTGGTTGTATTTCAGTGCGTTCCAGAGGCCGAACACTCTGGAATGCACTCTTTATGGTGTGAACCGGCCCTAAAAGTGTACTTAAACCCAAAATCAAAAAGTTGCAGACTAGACTGTAAACATAATGCTGTCTTTTTTTTATTGATGAACTAGAAGGCAGACTAAGTACCTGGTGATCCTGTAAGTCCACTCATCAAAGAGGTACTTTACCCATGTCTTCAAAACAACAACAAATGAACAGAAATGTTTAGTAATGACAATCTACAAATACATACTTCCAGATAATTGCCTTTTTTTCTTTGCATTCCTTATTTCTCTTTTCCTTTTTGCCTTTCCCTGAGATCTCGTGAGATTACAGATGAGATTTCCCAGCAATGCTCTGCTGATGTAACCTTCCCAGGATGCAATGCTTGGGCACATTACATCATTTGTGCCAAAGAGAACCAGGAAGTAGAGAGCCAGAAATTGTAAGTAAAATAAAAATATGTTTGTTTAACTAATGAATGTAAGATGATTTCATATCAGCATGCAGAGCTGCATGCATATATGATTTTTAGTCAAAGGGGGTAAAGGTCCGCTTTAATGTAGGGCTTCCTGTTGTTTCCTTGCCATGCTAATTATAGTATAAAATCCATGGCACTGTAGTCAGGTTGCATCCCATTTCCTTTGCTGAGACCTGTCTGTGCTGACATTCAGCATGCCTATAGTGCCATAGTGAGCCTGTGATATCACTGACATACACGTCCCTTGCACAGTGCGTAGCGCCACAAGACGACATGTGCACGTATTTTGGCACACATTTGAAAGCCTATGGTCATGACTATCTATATATAGTAGAAATCTAAAAATTGCTAGTCCACAGGACAAGGGATGGGCAACACCAGCCCTCCAGCTGTTGTGGAACCACAAGTCCCATGATTCATTACTGAGAGTTACAGGCATAATTTCCAGAGGCAAAGGCATGTTGGGATTTGTAGTTAAAGGAGAACTATGAGGTGAGTGCTTTTCACTCACCTCATAGTTCTAGCCGACCTGTGACAATGAGACTGTCACAGGTCGGCTCAGTAGATCGGGAGGTGAGCGAACACATACCGGTGTTCGCTCACCTCTCGATCCTGTCACGGCTCTCTGCCGTGACAGGGGAGGGGCTGGATTCCCCCCTCCCCGCTCCGATCCTCCAGCGCTGACTGGCGGAAATGACGGGGGAGAGGGCGGGTACAGCTGGCTCTGCCTCTAGATAGGCAGAGCCAGCTGTTACTCACGCGGCTGGGCGGCGTCTCAGTATACTGCGAGCAGTAGCTTGCGGTATACTGAGCTTATGGTGAAGGGAGGACGCTAGTTTGTGTCCTCCCGTTACCCTAAGGAGAACTATGGGTAAAAACCCTAACCCCATAGTTCTCCTTTAAAGCACAGCTAGAGGGCTGGAGTTGTTTACCCCTGCCATGGGGGGTGTACAGGTGTGAGAGCTGAACTGTTTAAGGTACTTATGTAGGGAAAGTGTAAGAAATACATTTCCTCTAAATATCATTTCTGTATTTAAAATAAAATAAGGATTGTGATTGGTTGCTATGGGCAGCAATAAATGTTCTTGTTGGAAGTCTTTTCATGTATCAGCCCCAAAAGATGCTAGCATGTTCCCCATAGCCACAGAAAAAGTTTTCTATCCCTTGCAGGTATTATTCTTGATAGCTAACATTAATAATAATGCACCACCTAGAGGATGATTACCCACTAGCAATAGAGGTCTGATACCTGCAGTATTGACAGCTGTAGATAAAAGACGATGGAGGGTCTAATGTCTTTAGTGGTAGAAGATACATTCAGAGATGCTGATATTGGTCTTTGCAATACATGTAGCGGTCGATTTACTAAAGGGTTACAGAATATTCACTTGGCAAACTGAATGTTTACTTAGCTTAGTAAATAAGGTGACGCTGTTTCACTTCCATCCTCCAATCATGAGGAAGCAAAACCCCTGTTTTTTCATTTGGATTTGGTATTGAAGCCTCACCCTATTCACTAATCTACATAACAATCCATTTGCTTAAGTGGTCTGTGCCACTAAAACTGGAGAAAATGACCACTAAACTGAAGTTGTAACCTGTATCAACCAATCATAATTCCTGTTTCTTTTTGCTGTAAAATAAAGGGTAAAAAACCTAACTGGTTTCTATTATAAACAGCTCCAATTTTGTGCTATTTTTTTCTGCAGTTTTAATGATTCAACCCTGTAAGGTAGAAAGGTAGTAAGGTATCTGCTCATGAAAATGTCAGTAACATACCTTTCACTGTGTGGGCCCAATTGGTAGATGATGTCATCACGAGTGTATCATAATTACATCATCACGATGTTGCCAGTTTTCATTATGCACACTGAGAGACAAGAGAGGTAGTAGCTATGCTGCTGATGTCATATGAAAGGCAAATCATTCAGTGGTCCAGTCATCACAAAATGATCAAAGCTTTGTCCAGCTATACAAAGGTTGTGGCAATAGAGACAAATAACTTTTCTGATGTTCATTTTGACTGTTTAGTGGCATAAGGGGGTTTGCAGAGTTTGGGTGACCTGGGTTATCTTTGTTTTAAAGTCATTAGAAATGTATTTTCAAAATGACTTACTTAAACATATTTATGTAATTAATTACAAAGTAGTAATTTTATTTAATGAGTCACTGTCACTCTGCCCATTCAGGGCTAATAACCCCCCAGCAAAGTATTCTTACATATGTGTGCTCCTTATCACCTTCTCGCTCCTTTGCTTTGATGGAGCTGAGTTTTTAGGAATGAGTGACCATGTGGCCTTCTCCCCAGTTGACAGTGTTTAGCCCTGAACAGCCAATGGCTCGGGCCTGAGCAGGGGGCAGCGATGCCATCCACTCATGTAAGCCTCCGTTGTGGAGCCTATCCAGAGTGGACTCCTGCATTTGGAAGGAAAAATGTAGTTTCCCTTTAACGCAGGTCTGCAAAACCCTTGTCGTATAAGCTTGCCTATAGACATGTCTATTCACCGAAAATGTTGCAAATAAACAAATCCATTTTATAAAATATAATCACCTGAAATGTATACAAATATCACTGCTGTGTAATTTCTATAATACCTCCAATATGTGTTTTCAATTAGAATGCACACGGTCACTAGCAAGGCTTTTGTAGCTGGCAGAGCTGTAGGACAGCTGAATATATGTCTGTCTAAGCCACACTGGAGGCCTGTAATTTTTTCACATTACCATGGTTGCCTGACATTAATTAGATGGTTGACCAAGGTATAAAGAAGGGCCAACAAATCTTAAAAATGCAGCGATGGTCTTTTAAGTGTTTTTCCCCCTTAAAGATACTATAACATTATTATAACATTTAAACCCAATACTACTTGAAGTGGCATTGTTTATAGTATGTGCAACACTTTTCATGACAGCCCTTCTAACCACATAGTATAATTTGGACTGCAAGTACGCTGTCCACGAAGCAAATCATTTTACAGTTTGTAGCATTCTGTATTTTCATGTTGTTCGAGCATTCTGTAGCAGAGTGTGTTCTATTATGGATAGTTCATAGCCTAGCCAAATCAGTGGGCCTGGAGAACCTGCTGATGCATGTTGGGAAAACTATTAAATATCTGGGACACTTCTTGTTCTGTCTCTTCTCTTTTGCTGTGTGAGGATATCATCCTAGAAAACTTCGCAGGCCTTGGGCTTAGGAATAGAAAGATGGTGGCTGCTGGAGATAAGAGTGTATGGCCTAGAGAAAACATGCTGTGACTGTCCCCCGTGTATTGAAAAGTGGTGATGACTGGTGGGAAGCATACACAGGAACCTTTTCATGTTAACCTGCTTGGATACCACTAGAACATGCCAAGGAGCCAGCACTCTGTAAGAATCTATCCAGCATAGTTTGTGAATTGAAGGCACAAAGAGAGAATTTGAAATGATTTAGAAGAGATAAAGGCCTTCATTGAAGTTGGAGATCTACTCTATTTTTGGGAATATCCAGACCCATACCTCACCTTCCCTCCTATATTGCCATGTGAAATAAACCTGTTTACTATTTTAAAACTAACTAAAGCCTCACATTTACATTGAGAGCTTGTCCACAGGCCACATGCCATTTTAGGACTTAATATCCATTTTCATTTTTTTTTTTATAAATTCTTTATTTATCATGTACAACAATACAAAAAAGGGAAAAAATACAAAGTCAGGTCACACAGTGAGAAACGAGTATAAGTCAAGAAAATACCAACAGCACATGAAAGTGATAACAAATGCAGTCTAGAGAGCATCTTCACATACAAAGAAGAGATTATGGCTAATGGAGAAGGATCAGCGGATCCAACAAACGCAAAATAACCCTACCAAGTGGTCTACAGGTCGCTGGTTCTTTAAAGAAACATATTTGGTAAAACATACATTTTTGTATAATATTTACAGAACGAACCAAATAACCATAGATACATGAAGAAAGAACATGTGGGACAGAGAGAGGGGATAAGAGATAAAAAAGTAAAAGAAGGATAAAGAAAAAAAAAAAGGGGGGTGGGGTAGGGGGGTTAGGGTTGAGAGTCATTAGACCCCCTCACTGGAGAATCATGCAGTAGGACTCTGCTGGTAAGGGATGTATAAAGGAGATAGTTTGAATTCAATCCAATAAATAAAGGTATTCCAAAATATTTTGGAAGTATCTTTAAGGGTGCTAGTGATCCTTCATGGTCTAGATCAGCGGTTCTCAACCTGTGGGTCGGGACCCCTTCGGGGGTCGAATGACAATTTGCCAGGGGTCGCCGGGAGTCTCCTGCTATTAGATAGCTGCTCCCGGCCGCCCGGGAGAGAAACACTTTCTCCCGGAAAGGTTTAATCTGCTTGATCGAGCAGATTAAACCTTTCGTTGCAATCGTTTTTTTATTTTATTTCTGACATTGGAGCCCGGCCACCGTAAGTCAGAAAAAAATAAATAAATCAGCATTGCAATGCATAGCTACATTCCTATTGGCCATTTCACTTTGCAATAGCAAACTAGCTATTGCACCCGCCCACTGCTGCTGTCAATCAGCAGAGGGGGACCTGCAGTTCTCCATCAGGTCCACATCAAGTGATTATCATAATTATTATTAATAAAAGTTGACACCCTCAGCTTGTGTTATATAGTTTGCCATTTTAGCTGTTACAACAGTGGTTCTCAACCTGTGGGTCGCTGTGTGATTTCTGCTGTGCTAGGTGAGAGTCCTCCTCAGCCCTCTCCTACGCAGCAGTGTCAGTTCTCCCGCCACGCCGCCAGATGTCGCTGCAGCAGCCGCGTCAACCCTAAAGTTTACCGTTGGGGGTCACCACAACTTGGCAAATGTTACCAAGGGGTCCCGGTCCTTGAAAGGTTGAGAACCACTGGTCTAGATGCCCTAGACTTGATCAAGCCAATGTGGTTTGGTTGGTGGGGTGAGGCTTTTCCTCAAGACCGGGATACAGGCTCATGCGGCATTAACCATGTGCATAACAATAGAGCGCTTATAGGCTTTCAAGGAGATAGAATTGTGACGCAAGAGGAAGGAGGTCAGGTCCTGCAGGACTAGACAGTCTGTGAACTTCTGAGTCAGGGAGTGTACCTGATCCCAAAACTCTTGAAGTGTGGGGCAAGACCAGAACCCTTTTTAATTTATCAAACTGTGTAGCAGGGCACAGTGTTTCCCTTGCAGGGGTTAGGTTTAGATTAATTTGGCACCAAAATCAATACTGGACTGTTGTAAAACAATAATTATAATGACATATTGGCTTCTGAATCTTCATCATGTGACATATTTCTGGATATGACAGATGCCTGGTCTCCAGGGTGCACTGTGGTTCCACTAGCCCCTATGTCACTACTATGTCCTGTAGAGATGTGTCAGCTGGCAGAAGGGACTACAAAGTGCAGAGGGACACGAGGCATCTCACACTTAAAGAAATGTCAGATGCTGAAGAAACTTTATGAAGTTTAATACTTCAATACAGCGGAGATCAGTCACACAGGTATTTGGGCAGGTAAGTATTAACTCTATTCATTGCAGGGAGCTCTGAATTTCGAGTTTTATTCCAGCAACAGAGTCACTTTAAGAAGTTAAATATTATAACTATAGTAGAAAATGCATGTCTCCAAACAGTATCATTTCACTATACTGCAATGCATGGTTTATTGTGACTCTGGAAAAAAATAGGACTGTGTGTCACAGATCCATATTCTTTACACAAGACTCATAATGAAGGACCATCACATGCTGAAAAAATATCTGATTCATGCATTCTCCTCTATGATAGCATAATAAGCCTCAGATGGTTTCTTTATTTGGATGAGTATGGAACACATTTTCTTGTTTTGTTCCTTGTTTGGTAGTATTCTTTCATTTATTTGAGCCCACAATAGTTCCTTAGTCTGGTCCTTTGGATTTCTTGGATTTTCAACCTAAAGCGGACCTTGCAGCACGATGCAGGGTCAGCATTTAATATCTGGACCTCCTTCCCCTTAAAAAATCACCTAATATAAGTAGTTCCAAAATGTACCTGTAAAGAAAAAAGTTAGATAAGCTATACTTATTTATTCCTTACCCCTCGCCTTCCGCATTGCTGGACATGAGTGTGACGTCACCATCTTACCAGGAAGATTCCTGGGGAATGCAAGGAAGGCCAAATCTCAAAAGAATATACTTCAGTACATTGCAGTAGCAATGTCTCACTAGATTTTGGCTGCACTTTATTCCCAACGATTTAGCAAGAAGGAATGTGAGATCATCCCCGTCTAGGTTTCACAGGTAGAAGATGGAGGAAAGGTAAATATAAATATAACATTATGTATCTACTATCCTTAGGTGTTTTGTATAGAGTAGGTAATGGTTAGCCACTTGTCAGTCCTTCTGGCTGTGTCCCACTGGCTGTGTCCCATTGGGAGGAATTCCCATTACTTCCTATCCCAGGAGCACAACAGAAAGTGAGAGGAAATCCCCTTTTATAGAGGAATATGTGTATCCATTGGAAGAAGTGTCTGGAAGATTTCCCCTCTATTCCTGTTCTGGTGATAACTGTAACTTTTTGAGTTCCCTATCGCTGTCTTCTGTTCCAGAGACAATGGTCACCATTGATGAGAAAGACAAACCTGGCAAGTGTTCTAACCCTTCCTTACTTTGATACACTTGATTACAAATTATTCACTTTTCTAGCACAAACATATTCAGTAAGATACATCCATATGGACAGGAAGGGGCCTCATGGGGACTTAAAAACACCCTTCAGACATATGATATACTATCCAAGTTTAATTGGGCATTTACCTTTTTGTATTGGACCCAGGTTTATTAGTAATCAAAACATGTTAACAAAAACTTTTTACAGTTGCTGTTATTTTCACCATGATACATCAGCGCCAGAGGTGTCTGCAGCAAGTTTTTACCGCTTTATGATGCCACCTGAGGTTACTGTTCATGTTTTGGAACAAATACTCGAGAGAGGTCAGATTGTTAGGGTAAAACACCCTCCAAACCACTTCTAGTGTCTATGGCAACTGTAGACATGTAGCAGATATTTTGGCAAATGTTCGAATGCCCACATTGTCATTCTGGGCCCTAACAGAGGAGATCATTAAAGATTACAATGTAACAAAAGTACTACTTTTGGTACTAAGTACCAAAAAAATTTTGTATGTAGGTGTAGTACATCATGCTTTATGTGTTTGTCCTGGTGACCGTGATCACTAAAAGTGAAAGTGAAAGAAAATCCCAAATTTTGTGTTGACATCAGAACAGGAATAGATGGGAAATCTTTCAATTGGGACCCTAATTCTGCTGACCCCCAGGGATTTTCCTCTCTTTGGAGGGATTTCCTCTAACTTTCTGTTGAGGACATTGGGCAGAAAGGGAAGGAAAATCTTCCCAATGAGAAACAGGTGGCCAAAAAAAGCATCTATCCAAAACTAAAAAATAGAGTTTTGGCTCAAGTTCTACTTTAATCACCCATGCAATCTGGATGTAAGCTACATCACTGAGTTTGTCCATTGACTCAGATGCATATGGCTTTTTGTGTTTGAGATCTTGCATATAGTTGCACAGGACCTAGGCCTATTCACAACTCATTTTAGCCTGTTGAGGCGTGTTGTGTTGAAGCGCAATAGACAGTCCTCTCAAAATGATCTGACTGCACACTGTGAGATGTGGTGCGCTGCAGTACAGGTGCATTATGGCTGTGCATTGGGGTGCCATTTAACATGACACATGTACTGCAAGTTACTGCAACAAGCTGGTATGGTGTTCTGCAGTTCACAGAGGTGCACATGGCAGGACAGTAAACATTGCTTGAGATAACACTGCAGAGTGCCTAGGAAAGGGAACAAATAAGAGAACTTCATGGTAAGGGTTTATACACACTTTAATCTGGAACTACGTGACTCACTTGTCTGAGAACAGAGGACTATTTGGAGCACCGCGACACTAGACACAGGGGCAAAGCCTGTGGACAGGCTGCAGTACAGGGTGCAAAAAGACACTAGGGAAGGAGTATAAAAAATAGAGTTAAGGGACACAAAGGACAACAAAGCGAGACAGCGTAACAAGGCTATCCTGGAGTTTTCAGAGGAGTGAGGCTGCAGGACAAGCAGCCACACAGGAGGAAGACAGACAATCAGGTCAATCAAGTGCAGGTACAAGAGCTCAATGAGAGATAACCAAACACCACCAGGACAAGCAGAATCTCACAGGGAGCACAAGGAATCACAGCTCACACTGGGAAAGTGTATAGCAGGGAAGAAGCACACAAGGGATGGTGCGAGTACAGGGCTAGGATACAGAGTGTACACGCAGGAAAAAGACAGACACGGAGAGACTAAGCGGAGGGGCTACATGACTGGGGGGAGGAATAGTCCCGGGAGAAAGGGTTAAAAAAGAAAATGGGAATAGCTGCTCTTACCTGATTGGACGTGGGAGTCAGGTGTCCGGGAGGAGCCGCATGGGAAGGGACTGCGAGGGCTGAGGGACGTCCTCTTTCTGGAAATCGACGAAGGAAGCAGGTTGTTCTTTTTTTTTTTCCCTGTTGGAAAAGACATAGCCTTATTAACATGAGTGACCTGGAGTCCCTATTGGCGCAGGTCAGGGCAGCTGCTGAGCTAAAGGGCCCCCAGTGGCTCCAGGAGCAGCTTGCTGATGCTTTAGGGGGTCCAGGGGAGGTCCCATCCAGCCCCCCTGTCCCAAAACGTGCTAGGAGGTCTAGGCCTCCTGAGCGCTACATAACACAAAACTACAGGCACTCTAGGTGATATGGACAGGGGAAAGTACAGGAAGACTCATATAGAAATACACTGAAAGCTGTGCAGATGGAGACGTGCATAGCACAGCCACAGATGCATTGGGCACCGTGCACAAAGGATAGCACTGGAGAATGTGCATTGCACTAGAAGACACAGAGAAGGGGATGTGAACATACAAGCAAGGTAGGAGACCAGCACTCAGAAACAAACAGGAACCACAACAAATGGGAACACAAGAAACAAGCAAAGGGCAAATAGCCAACAGGGAGATCACAAGCAAAGAGGGGATAGCCAACAGGGAGATCACAGTAACATTAGAATCAGCACAAAGAAGAAATCCAAAAAGGTAAACAAGCACAGGAGATAACAGGAACCACAAGGGGTCCAACAGAAGAAATGAGACTTGTTGCTCGGGGCAGGGCAACAAGTGAGATAGTGGTAAATAGGGGAGGAGGTGTGCCGATTGGCTGCAGCCCTGTGGAACACCATAGGCTGACAGCCAAGCACCAGGGACCAAAGGGAAAATACGGCATGGAGTGCCGGACATTGTGATAGTATGGAATTACCAAAACTTTTGCAGGTAAAATAGTAAACATATGTATAAGAACCGTGTTTTTATGTTTAACTGGCTGGCAGCGTGTGCTCTTGTTTGCCAAATCAGTTCCAGAATCTGCAGCTTCGGGTGCATTGCTATGAAAATTTTTTTGTTGAAAATCTCTATAAGCAAGCATTTGAGAACCCTTTGTGCGTGCATCAAACCGATTCTGTTCTCGGTCGGGGAAAAAGTTGTGACCATTTCAAGTGCTCAGTGAGCCATGAAGATTGATAGGTGTTCAGCAAGCTTTGCCCATCCAGCACCAAAAATTAGTTATGAAGTCATGTATTCTGACTGCTATAAGTTGTACGTGAGAAAAAAAACAATGTTAATGCCATAGGAGATAGGCACACTTATCCTGAGGGCAGAAGAGGCATTTTGTAGCAGAGATTATTCAATGCCACACATTGCTATTGCCAGCCATTTCTGTAAACTGATGTAATCACTGGAACCTCTAGCGATTTGTCACTGGAAAAGTTAACAAACTATTGTGCCATGTTTACTTTCCTGGTGTAATTTCCTCTTGGTGTTATTCTTCCTTCATTCACATTAGAGGTTTAGCTTTTTTGCTTCATTATAATTTTAGCTGTTTTGAATGTCAATCAAATCATGCAGCAAACTAGCAATTGTATGTACTAGGTACATACTTTGACAAATGCAAAAAGAAGAAAGGGACATTTCAGACATCTATATTGTGATTAGGGATGAGGCCGGGCTTGGTGCGAACACAGTTCGCCTGAGTTTGCCTAAACTGGCTCAAAACTGTGACTGCCTGAAGAATTATCACTTTGACCCCTCGAGCTCAGACTGCTGTTGAAGATCAGCAGCGTGCGCGGCTTCGGCCTGTTCGGGGGCCGTGGCTTATGCGGCGGCGGCGGCCTGTGCGGTGGGCACGTCGGGAGCAGCGTGTGACGTGTGACATGCGACATGCCGCGTGCAGAGCCCCGAACAGGCTAAGCAATCGATAGCCGACGAATCGACGATCGAAAACGTTGCCAACGTTTTCAATCGTCGATTTTAATCGACTTAATCGATTAACTGTTGCAGCTCTAGACTGACACACTTTTGACACTTTTGCTGTGTGATTCTTCCACGTCAGTAATATACTTTCTTACAAAGTGCACCCACACATATTATATATTGTTTTTTAGAGGACAGATAGGGCTACATATTTATATCACATATGTGTGTCTAACGCCTCACTTAGGACAAATTAAAATATAAAAAAATGAGGAAAAAACGTTAAACAAAAC
Organism: Nanorana parkeri; assembly: GCF_000935625.1. Lineage (NCBI taxonomy): Eukaryota > Metazoa > Chordata > Amphibia > Anura > Dicroglossidae > Nanorana > Nanorana parkeri. The sequence goes on from NW_017306342.1 coordinate 2,082,897, forward strand.
ACTTTTTTCACAGTTTTGATTTGTAGTATTTTTTAACAAAACCAGCACAGCTAAAAAAAAACAAAACGCAATAAATACATTCATTTATTTGTCCTTTATTTTTATTTTTTTTACACTTTTTTTTCTTTACACTTTTCACTACAGTAATACCTTGGTTTACGAGCATAATTCGTTCCGGAAGCATGCTTGTAATCCAAAGCGCTTGTATATCAAAATAATTTAAATTCAGATGATTTGTTCCACAACCTAAAAACAAAATGTTGTCTTATTGCAAGACATCGCTTGTATATCAAGGCAAAATTTTTCAGAAATGTTTGCTTGTCTTGCAAAACACTCTCAAACCAAGTTACTTGTAAACCAAGGTATTACTGTATTTTTATTTTTTTTACACTTTTTTCACTATTTTTTAACATTTTTTAAAATGTTTATTTTATTTATTTAATTATATCAAGCAGTCATTGTGAATTAATCTCACTATTACTGCTTGATAAATTAATACATTTTTGGTTATTATTAGCCTGTTTCAAACTTCAGAACAGCCAATAATAAGTTAGTGACACTGATCCTGCAGCAGTTCAGGATTCAGCTGTCACTAAAGGTTTTCTTGAACGTTCCAACAACATTCTTCTTTCAGGAATAGATACATTATGTATCTATTCCTGAAAGTGAAAAAAAAAGCCAGTATACGAGAGATATCTCTAGATCTATACGAGCTGTCAGAATGCCAGCAAAAATGTTTGCCCGCTCTGCTTTGACTCTCAGACACCCGATATTAAGGTATCAGGTGTCTGAAAAAGGTTAACCCTTTCATTAATAAATGCCTCTATACTGAGGCATCCATTAATGAATGGTAACCGCTGATTCTCAGCGGTTACCAGCCCTCTAATGCAGCAAATAACTCGTCACGTACAGTGTACGTGACGAGTCATTTGGTCCCTTTGTGGCGGGACGTACAGTGTACGTCTCCCGTCACGAAGGGGTTAAGGCTAAAAATTCTATCGTTATCTAAAAAAAGACATGTCTCTTATGGTAAACTTCATCCAGCATCTCATCTGTGATAGTTCTATGTGGGAACTGTGTATATAGTCAGTACAAGACGACTCACCTGCCTATCCCTTTACTTTGATTGGTTTCAAGTTTTTTTTTTAAGTTCTAAAGTTATTTAAAGGTTTTAAGTCCTTTTCGTAGTCTTTAATAGTGATGCACCGATACAATTTTTTCAAGACCGAGTATGAGTGCCGATACTTTTCCTCAAGTACTTGCCGATACCAATCACCGATACCTTTTTTTTATTTTTTAGTGTCATTTGACAGTATTTATAAAACAATACAGATTGATGATTTTAGGACAGTGGTGGAGCGCCAGGGCCTGAACGCATCTACTATACCAGGAACTACAAATCCCAGCAATACATCATATAGCAATGCACAATACCACCAGCTGTAGAGGAATAAAAATGCCAGCAATACATTATATAGCAATGCAGAATATGAAGCTACATACTCTGTGTTGTTCGCCAGGGCTGTGGGCAGGGCCTCACCAGGGCTGCATGCAGGGTCTCACCAGAACTGCATGCAGAGTCTTACCAGGACTGCATGCAGGGTCTCACCAAAACTGCATGCAGGGTCTCACCAGAACTGAAACAACAAGGGGAGTAAGGAGTTACGCTATAAACAGATTATAATATGTGATCTATATCAGTCTCCAGGGTTTCCGTAAACAAATTCAAAAAAGAAGGTTCCCCAAACAAAGAAATCCCTATATTGGAGCTGATCAGGTAAACAGGTGACACAAAATGGTAATGATGTATAAAAAATATATATTTAATGTTTGGGGAACCTTCTTTTTTGAATTTGTCTCACCAGAACTGCATGCAGGGTCTCACCAGGGATGCATGCAGGGTCTCACCAGGGCTGCGTGGGAGGGTGACGGGAAGGAGGAGGAGATGTGTGGCTGGACTGATGCTGTAAACAGCCGCCACAAGGTCCCCACAAGGGTGCCACGCAGATCCCCAGCAAGCGCAGGACCTTGTGGCAGCTGCTTGTGTTTAAAAATCTAAAGTGCTGGTATCGGGGCGTTTTCACAAGTACTTGTGGAAATGCCCTGTATTGGCACCAATACCGATACTGGTATCGGTGCATCCCTAGTCTTCAGTAACAAATGAGCTTTGGGTTCAGGTCAACCATGAGTTTGACCTGAACCCAGTCTATTCCATGAACAGGCAAACAAAATGGCCAGAATTGCATGCCCAAACCCTGGCTGATGCAGCCAGAAGTCATCCATTTAGCAGCAGTATCACTGCCACCTCTAAATGGCAGCTTCCCAACGCTTGTTTCACATTGTAAACAAGCTGGTGGGTATCCTGGGTATGGTAAAGACCATATTTTGTCAATTATGTCACCCAAGGACCCCAACTGTATTGTTGAGATTCAGCAGCCGGCAAGGGACAATCCATGGGAGTAGCAATGGGCTGCATCATTGTCAGGTCATCCTGTCAGCTGGTCATAAGGGTCTGGATTTGGAGGAGGTATTTTAAGGTATGGATTTTTGAGGTGAGGACTCCACACAGATGTTTACAAACAGAACAAAGCTGCCTGGAAATTGTCATTTAATGGCAGTAGTACATTGTACGGGTTTGTAACTTCACCTGCAGGTTTTAAGGCATCCCCTTAGCATGTTCTTTAAAGGATTTGGGTATTTTTAATGTTGCCCTTTAAGCCACTTAAAAGGACTGCTCACCACTGAAGAGTAGTTTATAAAAATGTTGCATTCATACATCTCCCCCATGGCAGTGTCCAGCTACTGATGACCTATTTTTACCAAAAGCTTGCAAACTGGCCATGAAAAAGGCCAGAATCAAATTTGGCTCCCATAATGTACTTTGTGTACTTTATTTGGGGTTTGCATATTTCCTGCTGCACTCGGTTAACGTCCAGCAAACCGAACTTTGCTTGTTTTGCTAATCCCTAGTCTTTATTAGTATTGTAGTTCTAAAGTATTCCTATAGCTTCTCTGCCTTGGTTTGAGACCTCACACAAACTGACCACACAGACTGAAAAGACAGATATAGACTGGAAGAATTTGGTGTAGAAGCTTGAACTGGAAGAACAAATGAACAGAAGCATCAAACAGTTGCGTTGATTTTAAATGGGTTTCCATTCTAAACAAACCCTTTGCTTGATCATTGGTCAACTCTATTTTTGTTTCAAATTTAATTTCACCTAGTTAATCAAACATATTGGCTTAATGTAGAGGGTTAGTCCACCCAAAACCATCTTACGACGGAGGAAAAAACTGCAATTACCGTACCCTATGTCAGTCTATGGGGAATCAGATGTAAATGGACATGTGTCCATCTACAGTACATCAGATTGACCCCGATCCAGCACAATCCGGTCTGGCGAAATGGAACACTGTTCTGTTCATATTATTAGACCCGGCCAGAGGCGGTGGTAACCCGTGTGTAAATGGATGCTGATCCGTTTACACACGGCTACCCATAGACTTGCATTGGGCATCCGATCAGGTCCGCCTGAACAACTGACAGACAGACCTGATCAAATCTGCCGTATGAAAGGGGCATTAAACTTGAAGGTATTGACATGGCATCACTAATCTAAATAATCCCAATAATAGTTTTTTTTTGTAATTTAACTATACCAGCCTAGGTTCAGCTGTACAGAGATTTCAGGGATAAGACTGATATCAAAACAAGTTTGTGTACTTATACAACCTGGTAATAAAATACTTCTTTTAGTTTTCAATTAATACATAACTACATTTGTTGTGTTTGTATACAGTATCTGCCTGGACTTTAACACCAGACACAGTATACATTTCCTTTTAAATATTATAAATACAAATATCACTTTTATAGAAGCTGCAAAGTACAAGCTAGAATGAGATAGAACAGGTTAGACTACACTGATTGCATGACCAACGTACATCGTAAAACGTTTGTGATGTAATTTAGCTGATTTTAAAGGTTAGTTCTTTTCACAAAGCAGTTGTGACTGTATTGGATGTATTCCCTATCCATTCTGAAAATTACATCATAGATTTGAAGGTAAGAATATTTTATTATAGATAGCAACAACAATCCCTAGTTTATAGTGGCAACCTCTCTAAACTTCTCTGATGTTCTTGTACCAGCCTTACAAAGTTGCAGTGCCACTAGTCTAAATTTAGTGGGCAGCGAGGCTGTAGTCAGGCCGAGCCCTGATTGTTATTATTTTCTACGTTTGTTGGGTTTCCCCTAAACCTAGGATATTGTTTGCTTCTGCCTGTTGTTGAGGAGTGTTCATCAGCAGATAGAGCAAGAAGAAACAATGGGGTCTATTCACGAAGCTGCCAAAGGATCTAGCCGTAGCTTCGGCCGATCCTTCGGCTAGCTTCGGCTCCAGGACCCCTTCGGTTCAGTAGAATTCACTATAGCCATACAGCTCCCGAACATGGCCGAGCAGCTCAGTCGAGCCGAACGCATATGCATCGGCTCGGCAGATGTTATGAAATTTTAATTTTTTTAACCTAGTTAATCATTAAGAGAGTTATTGCCAGTTATGTGGGCTGGTGAAAGAGATACATATTCAGGAAGCACTTCTAGAAGGGTCCTTCCTTCCCTGGCTTGGTCTGGGGATTATGCTATTGTAAGAGATTCTGCCATAGCCTCCCAGGCCTTCTGCCTGAGGAGGGTGAGAAGAGTACCTGTGAGGATACAAGCTTCATAAAAAGAAATGAGGTCTGCAGAGGCGCACTTGATAGAAGAGAATGTTTGAAAAAGATTGTGCATCAAGTGCCAATCTTTATTTGACATACAACAAACATATTTCACAATCTATTCGTTTTGTGGTTCTACATTGGTCTCTTCCTCAGGAAGGTGTGTAGGAAAACTTTAAGGCTGCAGAGTGATGGTCTCCTTTGGGTCTTTTTATACTACAGAAGCCATATGCCTCTTAGGCCAACTGCCTGGGCAGGCCCCATCAGCTTCAGCAGCCAATCCCAGGGAATGAGGCCTATGTTAGGGCCTGAAAGATAGGAAGGTGACTAAAAAAAGGGGAGAACCTTTAAAAAGCTTGCTCAGTCAATTGCTAGTCTCGGCTTAAAGGCACACATTGAAAAATCGCTGGTCTCAGCTTAAAGGCACTGGGGGAAATTTATAATAGCAATTGAGAGTGTTTGAACTTGCACGGAATATATTTGCACCAGATTGATGTTGCTAGTGTAATGTTGTTGATAAATGAGGTTTAATAGACTCCAGGAAAGAAGACTCGCAACTCCAGGCAAAAAGCTTAACTGTCGCATCTTGAAGAAGTGGTCATGGGGACTTCTTAAGTTGTGATTGTTTTGTTAGGTGATGCTCCAGTTTCAGACAGCCCAGAACAAGTGCAGATGAAAACACGTGCAAAAAAGGTGCAAAAAACATGCAGTTGAAAAAGGAGTGCAAGCTCTGAAGAAAACAGGTGCAAAACACGTGCAGTTGGAAAAGTAGTGTAAGCTCAGGTGAAAACAGGGGCACATGTTGAAAGACAGATTTGCACATTTAAAAAAAATGATCTAAGAGGCTAAAACTGTCGCAAGTGCTTTGATAAATTCCCCCCACTGTGTTGTTTGGGTATCCTGTAAACCCTCTCCCTCTTTCTTGTGGACACTGATCCAATAAAACCTACAAGCAAAGATTGACAGAGTAGATGTCCACCATTTGGTTGCTGCTGGTGGGCTGGTGAGTGAGTTGGGGCAGCAGTAAGACAGTTCCCCAGCAGAAAGGCTAGGAGAGCTTGTTAAACTTAGCAGCTCTTTAGGGGGTCACTGCCACATTCTATTTCCTCCCTAATGTATCAGAATAATAAATACATGTACACTGAAAAATATAATAATGTATTTTATTGTTTGTTTTTTTGCACATTTAAAAAACAGACATCTTTGTAACCATTGTCTCAGTAGCTTGGATTCAAATAGGAGCTAGCTGTAATTAAATTATATCCAAAGCCAAACCTTTCTGCTTTCATTTTGTAAAGGTTAGTAAGTGGTTAAAACCCCTGTCAGTTTTTATTGCTGTTTGTGTCTCCGCTCCGCAGATATAATTTTTTTTGCAGATAGAATTTTACACTTGTCGCTCAAGTGACCTCTTCTAATGGGGACAAATCTTCTAATGGGGACAATTGTTCCAGTGAAAACTGGCTAAGAGGGTATATTCCTTCATTTTGTAGAAATGTCCTCTTACCTCCTGTTGTATTTCCTGTATAGGGTAGATTTCCCTTCACTTCCTGTCCAGGGGATACAACATGGACAATGAAAACATTAGTCCTTTGATTACAACCCCTCCTTAAGTGCAGCCCAACCCAGCTATATTTACTGTGCAACCCAGCTTGAACCTGCACACCCTTTCATCCCATAAATGTCCTATGGGTGAGCTGTACTTAAAGGGGCCACTGTAGACATTAATCATTTCACTGCATTAGGCCCTAATACATACTGGTTGCTAAACCCTGGTGAAACTATTGCCATAGAAGCCCATGTGGTTACTGTGGGGCCTGGGATGGGAGTGTCATCTTTACCTGCCCATCTGCTTAGTGCCAGTGTCCCAAGAAATTTCATGGCAGATTGATCTTCAGCCCAACAGTAGAATTTTTCTTCAAACAATTATGTCATTTGTCATTCTTCCCGTTGACCACCAAAGTAAGATGGGGAATTCCTCCTACTAAATACCAATGTAAGAGGCTGCATTCCACCCAGTGATCACTATTTTAAAAAGTGGGATTTTCCCTCACCCTAACCATGGCTAATGTAAGGTCGTATATGTACTTTTATTGACCACAAATGTAAGGGGACATTTTTATTCCCAGCAACCACCAATGTAATAGGGCATTTGTAATGACCACCAAATTGATGGTGCATTGACACTAACCACCAATAAAATATAGCATTTACCACCCATTTAACACATAACAGGCATATTTACACTGATAACTAATGCAAAATAGGCATTATTAATGACCACTTATTTAACATACACATTGACACTGATCACTAATGTAATAGAAGCATTTACACTTCCTACCAATATAACACGGACATACTGTGTATGCTGACCTTTAATGTAACACACGCAATGGCAATGACCACCCATGTAACGTGGGCATTTCTTCTACCATTATCCACAAAATGTAAGGGGTCGGTTCTCCACTGACCCATATAGTGGGGTCATTTGCATTGACTACCAATTTAATGGGGGCAATTAATTTGACCACCAAAGTAACAAAGGCATGGACACTAACCAACAAAGTAACATTGACATTCACACTGAGTTGCTCTGGGGCCCTGTGATTTCTAGTTATACTTCTGTTGCAAAAGGTTTCTCCACTGTGCACATCAACAGTGAACCTTGCAATCAGGTAACACCAAATGCAGTTCCTTTTGGAAATAAAGGTTGATAACTTTTGTAGTATCTATGCTAATGTGGTTGCTATAATATATTCAGGCCACTACAGCTGACTTCTGAGCAGATAAATAAGACAAAATCCTTCAATTCAAAATATTTAAGAGCCTCCTAGCAATGAAGCATTAGTGTTTCATTTAGCTGAATGTTTTGCAGTATAACTGGTCTTGTGACACATTTTTACTCAATCTCGGCACACATGTAGAGCGGCTTTGACGTGCATCTATTAGAGAAAAGGGCAAGTTTGAAAAACAACAATAGTCGTTTTTTCATATTTGGACATGATGCAAGTGTCAAAGACGCAAGACTTGTGCCTATGTATGTAGATTCTACCTGGAGGAACAGGTTACACCACTCATTACGCACAACATGTTGGCCTTAGTTCAGGATAACCATTTACTGTGTAACTACACATGTCACTGTTATGGTACTGGTGACTTAAGTTGTTTAGTGTTCTTGTCCTTCTGGGCTATTTCCTGGTTGGTTCACAGTGGTGTGTTTAATTGGCTAAATAAATGGACAAATAAATGATGATAAAGCTTCTGAATCCAAATTATGCAATGACACATAGTAACATATAACAG
>NW_017306342.1:2090931-2136848 GCF_000935625.1 Nanorana parkeri
AAAAAGGTCTGGCGGGCTAGATATGCATAACTTGATAATATACTATACCATGTCACTATAAGCTTTTCTGGCTTCACTCCACACCTTCCAGGGACTTCCCTTATGGTCCTTTGTATATAATTGAGACTGCACCAATCCCTATTTACAATCTAATTCTTCCACCTCAACATTGCCCTCCGATTTAGGACCGAACCTTATGCCACTCCTTGGGCAGGTGGGATGCAGTTAAGTTTTCTAGGAGTCTTATCTCCCTACACCTACCTCTGATGGGGATCCTGCGTTCTAGCTAGCTTGGGTAATTGTTTTAAAAAACATCTTGATGTATTCTTAAATGCACAGAATATTACTGGATATTGAGTTATTATAGATATATGAGGCATCAGAGATTGTTGATCCAGGGAATATCCGATTGCCTTATGGGATCAGGAAGGAATTTTTTTCCCCTGTTGCAGCAAATTGAACCATGCTTTATAGGGTTTTTTTTCCTTCCTCTGGATCAACAGGGGTTGCTGTGGACATAGCGTTCTCTTTAGGCTTTTCTTCTTTTTTCCCCCCCTCCGTATCGCTATAGGTTGAACTCGATGGACTTGTGTCTTTTTTCAACCTGACTAATTATGTAATTCTCCTGTATTTGGCCCTGCATATGCAGAACCCATTGCTTTTGCCAAATGGCCGTGCCATGCACCTAAATGTGTCCATACCTTCTTTACTCTAGATAGTACTAAATCATTTCCACATCTCCAGAAAACCTGGAAGGTCCTGAATTTAGAACTATTTAGATATGTCCAGACTAACTACTGGTTAGCCATATTTTCTTAGCCACCAGACAGACGATTGCCAAGTCCTGCCAACAACCCACTCTGAACTTTGGGGAGGTTAAGCAGCGAATCATGGGTACCATGATCAATGAGAAACTTACGACTGTTGTCAATGATGTCCACCCCAAATTCCTCAAAGTATGGTCTCCTTAGGTGGAATACCTTAAGTCTAGTGCAGGGGTGCCCACAATTTTTGTGTTAAGATCTACTTTTCAAATGACGAGCTGCATGAGATCTACCAACGAAAAAAAACCTCTCTCGCTCTCGTGTCTCTCCTTGCTCTCATTCATGGCTGTCTCTCTTTGCTCATCCTCCTGGCTGTCTCTCCTCTCTCTCCTGACTGTCTCTCCTCGCTCTCCTGGCTGTCTCTCTTTGCTCATCATCCTGGCTGTCTCTGCTCTCTCTCCTGGCTGTCTCTCCTTGCTCTCTCTAAAGTCGCTGCTCTGCAATATTACAGAACAGCGGGAAGCTAGACCTCCTACTTCTCCTCCATTCGTGCTCAGCCCTCCATCCTAAAATCGCTGCTCTCATGCTGTCAGCCTCTGCCTTCATGTGTCAGACGCAGCAGACGGGGAGGGGCTAAACAGACCATAGGAGGGTTCTCGAGATAGTAAGCTGACCTACAATGGTGATCTACCAGCATCCGCTTTGTGAGATACTGGTAGATCACGATCTACGTAATGGGCACCCCTGGTCTAGTGGATTCTATAATGGGCTACTGCATCTCTGATCAACTCTCCTTTATCCCGATGGTCTCTCTCCTAGTGGAACTTCTTCCTGTTCCCTCCCAAATTACCACTTTTTCCCTACCCCTTGGTGACCTTCTCATGTGTTGGGGGTAATTGAAGGGTAGAAAAACCAAAAGAGTGGATTGAGCAGGAGTTTTTCTGGCCCGGTAAATCTTGCCCTGAGTTTCAAATGAATGCCCCTGCCACATTTCTGAAATCTTCTGGTACCCTTGTTTATAATTAAGGTCTTAAGATGACTACAGTCCTCCAGGGGACATCTGCCTATTGGTAGCCATTGGCCTCCCACTTGGGATAGGGCCCTCCTCCACATCTGGGCAGGTAGAGCCTCCAGTCTCCCTCCCGTGTTCGTCCCTAAAGAGACTGACTGACTGTCACAGGAATTCAGTGCATACTTCAGGTCTCAGGAAATCCCTAAGCTAAGGAGGGAAATATATGTAGGTTTCTTATTCATCTGTGGTCCAGTGATGGAGCCAAGAAGACCAAGTGGTGGTATATTTGGTGAGATTGGTGAGATATATTTGGTGGTTTATCTTGGTAGATATGGATAAGTTCCTTAATTTCTGGAATTGTATTCAGCCTGTGGAACCATTCCTGGACCGTGGGTATACTTTGGGATATCCAAAGGTTGGGAATACACATACGTGCCGCATTGATCATATGCATAGCCAGCAATTTGGAATAGAGTTTTTCAGGAAGAGACGTATAATGTAAGAGGAATTCTGCTGTAATAAAATCTAGCTCATAGCTGAAGACTACCAACATGATTCAATGTACCTCCCGCAAGAATGTTTGCGAGGTCAGGCAGTTCCACCACACATGGAGGACCATCTCTCTCCTTGGCACAACAAAGAGAACTATTGGTGGAAATTATTTTAAGCAGGAAGGCTGGGACCATATACCACCTAGTCCGCAACTTGTACGCGGTCTCCTGGACATAAACATTTATAGAGCCAGTATGAATCCTGGAGTTAATCAGTTCCCAGCCCTCTTTGAAAAACTGCACTCCCATTTCACATTCCCACGATCTACAGGCTGAATCGGAATTAGGTTTGCAGCCAGCAAGCATGCACTGATACAGGTACGAGAAAACTTGATGTTGGGGATGTTGTTTGAGGCAGAAGTTTTTTAGGGGGTTGAGTTTGGGGTCATTCAAGAAGTGTCTCAGTTGCAGGTAAGATCAGAACAGGAATCGGACAGGAGGGTCACCACTCTGTAGATTTCGAAGGTCCCTAAAATGGCCTCTCTTAAAAAAGTGACCAGCGTAAACCTGAGTATGTGGCCAGCATCCTCTCAGAAAGCTAGAATCCATTCAGGGTTTTGAAATATAGGGATGAGGGGGCCCAGAAATTAAGAAACACATAGCTCTCGACATGCCCTATAGAAAGTACGAAGTGTTGCATCCCACAATGGGTGATCAAACACAGTGTTAGTGATATCATTCCGACGGAGCCACGGGAGAGTACTTAGGGGGCACGGAGACCATTGCTCAAGTTTGATCCAGTCGTTAAGAGAGCAATCAACGCTGCAGTCTACTATTGTCAACAGTGGACACGCCCAATAATATCACCTTACATCCAGTAGGCCAATCCCAACCTTGCTTTTAGTTAGCGCTAAAGTAGCAGGGCCTTTACCCCATATGATCAAGCAGAACAGGGAAGCTATCGAGTGTAAAAGAGCAGGGGTTAAGCTATAGGGTCTGCTTGCATCAAGTAGAGTAGCCTTGGGAAATAATTCATTTTCAGCACCACAACCCGCCAAAACCATGATAAATGAGGTTTAGTCCAAGAAATAATGTATTTTTGCAGCTGATGCAGAACAAGCAAAAAGTTCCTTGAATAATGATCAGGCAGGTGGGTTGGCAAATTAAGCCCAAGATACATGATGTTGTTGGGCTGCCAAAGGGGAAATTATCTTGACAGCGGGCTAATTTTTAAGTTCAAGATACTATGAAAACAATCCAATTCATGCAACAGGTTTGATAGTGTCAGAGTACGTCAGTCAGCACTCATAATGCAGCTCCTGTCCAGATCTCTGCAGGGGCCACTGCGCACATGCATGCGTGTGTTCTGTACTACGGTTCTAATATTGCACATAGCAATATTCATGTGCAAAAACGATGCGCACGTGCCTGCGCAACATCATGCACATGCTGTAGAGTGTGCATGCCTGTACTTGGCACCAGGTGGGCTATTTAAGGATGACTTCGGCATCTACACATTACAGATGCAGGAGTCTTCAGCTGTACCCTAGATTCGTGATCCTGTTCCTGATATCTGTTTGACCATGCTTGATTCATGACTCCGCTGCTTGCTGTCTGTCTTGTGACCTCAGCTTGTCCACCATTCTTCTGTCTCCTGATTTTGTACCACTCTGCTCGCAAGTGTATGACCTGGCCTGCTCTTGACATCGCTTTTGCCTCCTGCTTCTGTACCACGGTGTCGATCTGGCTTGTTCCTGACTTCACTTCTGCTCCTCACACCAGTGATGTCTGATCTGCTCTCAACCACCAGCTACCTATGGCATCCAGTTTTCAGCACCATCATCTCATCATTATCAGCCACAGGCACTCGTAGAACTGCTGTCTCATCTGCAGTGGGGCTCAGACGAGAGTTGCAAGGGAAGGCCTTCCTCGTCACTTCAGGCTTACACCAAGGTACGTGACACGTAGAGTAATGTGAGAGTCTCAGAGTAACAAAAAGTATGTAGTCTGCAAATACAGCTAATTTATATTCCCTTTCAGCAACCTGCAGGCTTTTAAAGTTCGGATTTGCTCTTAAACAACGCAAGAAAGGTTCAAGAGTCAATAAAAAAATGAGTGGGAAAGCGGACACCCCTATCTGGTCCAGTTGGAAATCCTGAAGGCGTCCGATAGGTGGCCATTCACTTTAACCCGAGCTGTGAGTGCATTATATAATGATAAAATCCTGGAGCGCATGCCCTCTGCTAAACCAAAAGCCCCAAGAATCCTCTCCATGTAATCCATTGCCACCTTGTCGAATGCCTTCTCGGCGTCCAAACAGAGGAAAAATCCCTCGGTCCCAATAGAGGTGAGCCAATGATGGAGATTCAGCTCCTCGAGAGTATTATTCCATGCCTCCCATCCTGGTATGAAACCAACCTGGTTGAAAGATATCAAAGGGAATGAGAGGGAGCAGACGATTGGCTAAGATCCTGGCGAAAAGATTAAAGGAGAACTATGAGATGAGTGATTTCCACTCACCTCATAGTTCTAGCCGACCTGTGACAATGAGACTGTCACAGGTCGGCTCAGTAGATCGGGAGGTGAGCGAACCCATACCGGGTTTGCTCACCTCTTGATCCTGTCACGGGGAGGGGGCGGGTACAGCTGGCTCTGCCTCTAGATAGGCAGAGCCAGCTGTCCCTCACGCAGCTGGGCGGATCCCGACGTCCATTTCGGGATCCGCTCCGGCTGCGGCGTCTCAGTATACCGTGAGCTTCAGCTCGCAGTATACGGAGCTTAGGGTAACGGGAGGACGCTAGTTTGTGTCCTCCCGTTACCCTAAGGAGAACTATGGGGAAAAACACTGACCCCATAGTTCTCCTTTAATGTCCACGTTTAAAAGTGAGATCGGGTGATAATTTGACACTCGGGTTGGGTCCTTACCAGCTTTTTGTATAACTGTAATCTGAGCCTCTAGTAGTTGGCAGAGAGCTAGTTGTTAAGCAATCAATTTGTAATATTGGAACGGGAGACCTTCTGATCCAGGGCTCTTTCCGGGCTTCACCTGCTTCAGAGCTAAGTGGAACGCTTCGCCTCAGCTTTTGATATCCGCGGGGGGCAATGTATAGCAAGAAAATCTCTGATACAATCCAACCAAGGGGCAGCAAGGGGGTTTGGTGTCGTGTTTGAGGGTCATGAAGGTTATAAAGTCTCTCTTAGTACATGAACCGTTCCAGTTGCATCGTGGATGGCATGGACAGTCAAATTAGACTGCTTCATCAGCAAACATCTGGCCAAAAGCCTACTACATTTATTCCCCTGGGCATAAAACAAATTTTGATTAAGCATGAAACGCCTTCTAGTCTGCTTTCCCAGTATTTCCAGTAACTCAGTCCGAGCCTGGGTCAAACCAGATGGCCATCGCCTGAGTCCGTGTATGTGTCTGTTCTATTTGTCAAATTTGGTCAGTCAACTTTTTCACCATAACTTGATGTTCTTTCTTATGTTTAGCTGCCATAGCGATAAATTCTCCTCTAATTACACATTTATGCGTCTCCATTAGAGCATTAGAGATTAATCTGGAGTCCAAACTGAATGAAATATCCTATATCCTATGATGTTTACCCTATGCCTTGGGTGAAAAAATTGATAATTACATTACCACCCACGATCTTAGTTAAGGGGTATTGCCTGGTTCCCTTAATAGACAGGGCAAAGAAAAATACAGCTTTTGTGACACCTCGCTTTTGGCTTACACGGGGCCCAGGCCTCATTCATAGACCTCATTTTTAAGCCCCTCAAAGTTTATGCTTCGCTGTGTATTTTGCATATAAATACCTGTAATAAATAAACATATCTAGATGATGTTGCCATTTTCAGCCTTGACTGAGATTCCCACCTACAGAAGAAAGGCCATTTTCAGCCTTGACTGAGATTCCCACCTACAGAAGGTCCAGGCAATTTTAGATTCAATCCCAAAAAATGAAAAGTCTGGAAGAAGCCTTGTATTTGGACTACAGCATTCAAGGCTAAAATTTAATATTGGATGTCTGGGATCTTCGGGCCCTCAGATGGCAATGCATTAAAAACAGTCATGATTCTGTGATGGACATCACTGCATGGGCTCAGGAATCACTGTCTGTGAACACAGTACGCTGTGCCATCCAAAAATGCCAGTTAAAGCTCTATCATGCAAAGAAGAAGCCATATCTTGATCATCCACATGATCCAGAAACGCCGCCATATCCTCTGGCCCAAAGCTCATTTAAAATGGTCTGTTGCAAAGTGGAAAACTGTTCTGTGGTCAGACTAATTGAAATTTGACAATCAATGTGGTAACCATGGGCACCGTGTCCTAGTCTGGACTAAAGAGGAGAGAGACCTTCCGTCTTGTTATCAGCGCTCAGTTCAAAGCTTTTATCTCTGATGGTATGGGGTTACATTAGTGTGTATGTAATAGGCAGCTTGCACATCTGGAAAGGCACCATTAATGCTGAAAGATATATTCAGGTTTTAGAGCAGCATATGCTTACATCCAGACAATGTCTTTTTCGGGGAAGGCCTTGAATATTGCAGCAGAACAATGCAAAACCAGGTACTGCATCTATGACAACAGTATGGCTTCGTAGTAGAAGAGTCTGGGTGCTTAACTGGCCTGCCTGCAGTCCAGACCTTTCACCAATTGAAAATATTTGGGCATCTTGAAACGAAAAATACGACAAAGAAGACCTAGGACTGTTGAGCAGTTAGAATCCTATATCAGGTAAGAATAGGACAACATTTCTCTTCCAAATCTCCAGCAACTGGTCTCCTTAGTTCCCAGACATTTACAGAGTTTTGTTAAAAGAAGAGGGGATGCTACACCGTGGTAAACATGGCCCTGTTCCAATTTTTTTGAGATGTGTTGCTGCCATCAATTTCAAAATTACCTTATTTTTTTCTTAAAATGGTCCATTTTCTCATTTAAACCCCTTCGTGACTGACGACGTACAGTGTACGTCGCCAGCATCGGGGCTGTTTAAACAGACTCCCGGTGACTTTTGCCGCCGGGACTCTGTTTAAACTTGTAGAGCCGACTGTCGGCTTTACAACAGAAGCGATCCTGGCGACTTACCTGTCGCCAGATCGCTTCTGCGTCCCGAAAGAATATTACATGGGTACAAAAATTGAAAAAAAGGCCTCAGTCATGAAGGGGTTAAACATTTGATATGTTTTCTATTGTGAATAAAATATGGGTTTATGAGATTTGCAAATCATTGCACTCTGTTTTTATGTAGATTTTACACAGCATCCCAACTTTTTTGGAACTGGGGTTGCAGGTCAGAACCTTTCTATGGATTGTAGGATACTACTACCAGAGGTTTGTGCCTCACTTGGCTATGATAGCAGCTCCACTTACTGATATCTCCAAAGGGAGCAAGTTCACCATGGTGAAATGGAATGAAGGGGCAGAGAGAGCATTCAAAGAGCTAGAGGCAGTTTTGTGTAAGGGACCAGTGTTAACCAACCCCAACTTCAGTCAAGAATTTCTTGTACAATCAGATGCCTCTGATGTTGGCCTGGAAGCAGCCTTGTCCCAGGGAAGTAATAGGGAACAACATCCCGTAGCATTCCTCAACCAGAAACTAACCCCTTCAGAGAGGAACAATTCAATAGTGCAAAAGAAGTGTCTAGCCATGAAGAGAGCACTAGAGTCATTTAGGTTTTACCTTTTGGGCAGACAGATCCAATTAATTACAGACTATTCTCCACTACAGTTGATGAATTGGAACAAAAGGAACAATGCAAGGGTCACAAGATGGTTTTTGGCTCGGCAAGATTTAAAGTTTTATGTAGAACACAGGCCAGTGACCCAGCAAAGGATACTCTGCCACCTGTCTGTCTGTCACGTGCCCTCTGTATGTTGGCAGATTATGGATTGTGTATGTGTCACCTACATATCGTGAGGGGCTTAAAGGTTTATGGCTGATGTAGAGAAAACAGATATTTATTAAGTTCTATTTTGGGTCCTGGAGTCTGGAGGCATTGTAGAGTTTTGGATGGGATAAAGCCTCAAGTCCTACAGTCAAGGCCAAACATATTGGCACCCCTGCATTTCTGTCAAATAATGCACCACTTTGCACAGAAAATTGTTGCAATTACACATGTTTAGGCATTCTCATGTTTATTTCTTTTGTTTGTATTGGTATGACACAAAAAGTGGAGAAAAAAAAGCCAAATCTGACACATTCCACGCAAAACCCCAAAAATGAACTGGACAAAATTATTGGCACCTTCTCCAAATTGCAAGGAATTGCATTCCAAGCTTGCGATGCTCCTGTAATTTGTAATTAAACTCACCTGTATCAATTAACAGGTTCTGACAATATAGAAATTGCACTACCAGTTAAAATGGTGAAAAATTGACTCAACATTTATTTATTTTGTGTGTCTCTGTGTGCCACACCGAGCAAGGGGAAGAGGGTGTCAGGGGATCCCAGTGCAGGTGACCCCACACCTGCACAGGTACCCTTACAGGCAGACCAAACACATGTGACCACACGGACCAGGTAAGTATGGTATATATAAAATATTTTAATAAACCTAGCAAGCTAACTAAAACAATCCACAACAGACATAAACCAAAAATGTAACAACACAGGAAACCGGGTAACACAGGAAACAGGGTACTAACATAGCATGCAAATATCAGGGTCTCAGGGTTCAGGCCAGAGGACTCAGACAACAGGGGAAAGCAACACAATCCTGAGCCAAGGTCCAGACTGCAGGGAGGGTTTAAATACTCTCCCAGGAGTATTACCTAATGGGCTGATTCCTGACAGCTGGGAGACACCCACAGGTGAGCACTGGAGCTGCAGGTACCAGCACCACCCAGTGGTGGTCTGGCACCTAGCAGCCCCTGGCTGCCTGGAGAATCCTGCAGGTGAGCCCAGGAACTGCAGGGCTCAGCTCCAGCGCCACCTGGAGGCGCTCTGGATCCTAACACAGGGACAGCAGCAAAGTATTGTCTGAGGATTTGAGAACAAAAATTGTGGAAAAGCATGGACAATGTCAAGGTTACAAATCCATTTCCAGAGATCTAAAGGTGCCCATACACTGCACGATTATCGTACGATAATCATATGCGATCAGTCAGCGATCTGTGTCAGCTCGCACTAGACGTCGCCAAAAGCGATGCTATGGTAGGAGACCCAGGAGGACCCTACTGCTGGCACAGAAACATAAAAAAAGCCAGATTGGAGTTTGCCAAAACTTACCTGAGGAAGCCAAAATCCTTTTGGGAGAATGCTGTGCTGGGGACAGACAAAACAAAATTACAGCTTTTTGGAAAAGCCCATCATTCTACTGTTTTCAGAAAAAGAAATGAGGCCTTTAAAGAAAAAAATACAGTCCCTACAGTCAAACATGGTGGAGGTTCACTGATGTTTTGGGGTTGCTTTGCTGCTTCAGGCACTGGATGCCTTTACTGTGTGCATGGCATTATGAAATCTGAAGACTACCAAAGAATTCTGGGGTACAATGTGGGGCCCAGTGTCAAAAAGTTGGGTCTCGGGGGCGTGGACTACTATGGCGGTGTGAGGTCGCATACTCTCTGAGCTCCGCTGCCCACCGAGCATCCTGCAGATGATCACACATTTTAGCTTACCTACTCCAATGTCCAAGAAGAGCAAACCCCCTAGAGGCGATACCGGGACACCCTCCGGGGACCTGCACCCTTTCTTCTCGTCGCCGGCTGTCTCTACGCGATCCTCCACGGCCAGCCGCATGGCCTCCTGAACCGCTGCGGCCTACAGTGATGTCCGCGACATGGGACCCGCCGGAGACTCCCTTACCCTCCGGGCCTGCAGCACGCTTGATCCCGCCGGGTGACGTATCACACACCAACGTGGCCCTACCATGGACCGACAGCCACCGCCGGTATCCGCGCCCCAAGCACAACCATCGGGCACCAGGGAACCCCTATCCGCAGGTGAGATGTCGGCCATCTTGCTATCCCTCCCGACCAAACGGGATATAGCAGAGATGGTCTCTAGCATGGAGACAGCCCTCAGGCGCGACATAGCGGGTATAACATCTACGGTCTCCCGACTCGAGGACCGAGTCACCTCCCTCCATGCAGACCAGGGTAACACCTCCCAACGGGTACTGGAGCTGGAAAACAGAGTCCTGCGGCAAGAAAACAGGCTGACCACCATGACGCTGGCCCACGACGATCTGGAGAACCGATCCCGCCGCAACAACGTAAAGCTCCTCGGCCTGCCCGAAACCATACCACCTGCAGGCCTTCGGGAGGCGGTATCCCAGATCCTCAATATCGCGCTGGACAAGCCACCCGACTCTCCCCTAGAACTTGATCGGGTTCACCGGATTGGCGGACTGCGCCCAGACAGAGACATTCGCCCACGGGATGTCTTGTGCCGGGTCCATTATTATACGGTATGGGGGGCCATTCTCCAACAAGCCTGGCGCAAGGGCACAATCTCCTACGAGGAAGCAGACATCACTCTCCTACCTGATCTGTCAAGGCGCACTCTGCAAATGCGCCGGCGGATCCAACCTCTATTGGCTGAAATACGGAGAGCAGGGACGTTCTACTCCTGGGGATACCCCTTCTGCCTCAGTATTCGCAAGCAGGGGGAGTCGTTCGTGCTGCATCACACGGATCAGCTGCCGGCCTTATTTTCCTTCCTGGAAGCCTCACCTGTGGAGATACCTGACTGGCTCCGATATATCTGAGGTAACCCGCCCTCTGACCCAACGTGTCCGACGCCGAGCCTCTGCAGACTTTGGTCAACGGCGTACCCCCCGGGCGCCACCTATGGAAGATCTGCCGACCCAAACAGATGGATGGGACCCCACTACCAGAGAACTGTGAGGATTCTGAGGTGACCTTTACCATACTCCTAACACGGGACTACGCCACCTAGGACTTCAACCGCATTCCCCGATTATAACATGGGACTTTGTCTAGCACCTGATGACTCATTACCGTGACCCACTTCACTGCTCCGTTTGCTACTTATGGGTGATGTATGATTACTGGATTACCCGTATTCCCATTGTTCGTGTTTACAGCGACCTGGGGCTTCTCGCGCGGGATGGGAGAGGCGTTTGGCTCCAGAAGGGGCTTTTCGCCTGCCCCTCTCCGCGTTAGAACGCAACCTCAGTATTGCCTGTTTTGAAGTGGAGGTGATTACACCTCGTTGTTTCTTTTATTAATATCTCACTCTCTTTCTTCTGATTTACCATTGTTGCTTTTTCTATAGTATATAACCTGATGCTGCGGTGGGTAGCAGCTCATTGTTGATATAGTTGTTATATCCTTTTTACGGTTAATTGCTTCCCCCCATCCTCCCAGCCACTCTGCCCTCCCACACCTCTTTTCCCTCCCGCTACCGCCTATAGACCGTCCTCATCCACCCGTCCTGACCTCCTCTCCCCAATCATGGCCACTCTCAAGATCCTCTCCCTTAATGTAAAAGGGTTGAACCCCCCTGAAAAAAGGAGGATGATCCTAACAGATGTACGCCGCCAGGGAGCTGAGGTTGTATTCCTGCAAAAGACCCACTTCCAGGTGGACCATATCCCTCGTGTGGAAACTAGAAGGTTCCCCGTAGCCTACCACAGTGGATCCTCTGACAAGAGATCCAAGGGAGTCAGCACCCTCATCTCGAACACTGTGCCTTGGTCGCTCCTAGCTCAACATTCAGGAGAGGAAGGCAGGATCTTGTTCCTGAAACGGACCGTAGGGACACAGGTCATGACATTCGCAAACATATATGTGCCGAACCAACACCAAATCACATTTATAGAGCGTGTCCTGGTGCAGCTGTCGGAGTTCCGGGAGGGCGTGTTGATTGTGGGGGGGACTTTAACCTCATATTAGACCCGGCCCTAGACTCCTCGAGATCCTTCTCCCACCTCTCCTATGCCACCCTTAGACGCCTCCAACGATGCCTGTTCACACACCAACTTCTAGACATTTGGCGAGTACAACACCCCTCTACCAGAGATTATACCTTCTTCTCCTCTCTCCACTAAAGTTATACCCGCATTGATCTACTCCTAATACACCACAGCCAAATTTCGAGAGTTCGTGACACTACTAGGGAACATTACACTCTGTGACCATGCTCCTGTCTCTCTCCTCCTGGACCTGGGAATCCCCCCCCCCCCCATATATGGTATGGGAAGCACACAAGGCCACTATCGGGGGCCTACTCATTGCCCAGGGTTCCAGGATTAAGAAACAGAGACTGAGAGACATGACCGCCCTCTTGACACAGATACACACCCTCGAAACCCGACACAAGCGCCACCCTGAACCGACAATCGGAGCCCAACTACACCAAGTCAGAGAGCAGCTCCGTTCCCTATGCAACCATAAAGTTAAATCCACCCTGCTCAAATGCCGTCGTACTTTCTACGAATACGGCAATCAATGTGGAAAGTACCTGGCAAGAGCCACACGTAAACAACAGGCCAGAACGTTTGTCCCCTCAATCACATCACCCTCAGGGGCCAAATATTCACTCCCATCAGAGATTGCGAAGGCTTTCTCCGATTACTACGAAGATCTTTACAATCTGTCGGGCACCCCACCACCCCATGACACAACTAACCACTACCCGAGCATTGTACGTTAGATCCAGAATTCCGGTATTCCGTCCCTCTCACAGGAGACTAGCTCCCTAATGGAATCCCCCATCTTAGCAGAAGAATTGGAACAGGCAATTAAACTCACGCAACCTGGCAAAGCCCCCGGCCCAGACGGCTTCACCTTGCCTTACTACAAGCGATATCTCCCCAGTCTTACCACTCCTTTCCTGAACACGCTCAATTCCCTTAGAGGTAGCCATACACCCCCACCTGATTCCCTGAGAGCTCACATAACTGTTCTACCCAAGAAGGGGAGGGACCCCTCCCTCTGCCCCAGCTATCGGCCGATATCTTTACTTACTTAATGTGGACACCAAACCTTTCGCTAAAATCCTCTATTTACGCCTAGTACCCCATCTAGGGGATCTCGTCCACCCGGACCAAACCGGATTCATTCCCTCCAGAGAGGCGAGGGACAACACCACCCGAGCGCTGGGGGTGCTCCACTCTGCCCGGTCAAGCGCCACTCCATGTGTACTTTTGTTCCTCCGATGTACTCTGGAAGCGGTGAGGGGTGGGAACCTACATGCGTTCCTGGATCAACGCACTATACTCGGGCCCCTCCGCACAGGGGAAGGTGAATGGTACTATGTCTCCCAACTTCCCTATCTCTAATGGCACACGTCAGTGATGCCCTCTCTCACCCCTCTTATTTGTCCTATCTCTGGAACCCCTCCTGCGCATGATACGTGCCAACCCCGACGTTAAGGGGATAACGGTAGGCCACACGGATCACAAGGTTGCCGCCTTCGCGGACGACCTTCTCTTTTTCATATCCTCCCCAGATACCTCTATCCCCATCCTCCTAGAGCAGTGGTGGCGAACCTATGGCACGTGTGCCAGGGAGGGCACGCGAGGCCCTTTCTGCTGGCACGCAAGCCCAGGTTCAGGCCACAAAACATTACGCAGCCGACGGGGCGAAATCTGCAGGCGAGCGAGCAGGAGGAGAAGGGGGACGGAGCGGCAGGGGGTGGAGACAGAGGAGATGGGGGTGGAGACAGAGGGAGATGGGGGCGGAGATTTGAGAGGACGGGAGGAGCCAGGGGACTGAAGAGTGCAGATAATTGTTAGACTGTGGGTGTGCCGAAGAGTTACAAGCCCGCCTACCTACCTTCCTTTTTGGTATGCGGGCCTGTAACTTTTCAGCACACCCACAGTCTAACGATTATCTGCACTCGGTTTGTAACAGACAGGTTTTTTCTCTCCATTAGCGCAGAATATCGGTTCTTCCAGGGCCCACCATAGATTATGCACAGCCCACCAAAACACTTTGAGATAAATAAATTGATTTTGCGTCGCAGTTTGGGCACTCGGGTTCAAAAATGTTCGCCATCACTGTCCTAGAGGAACTGAAAACATATGGTAACCTCACCAATTTCAAAATCAACACCCACAGATCGGAAGCTCTCCATGTCCTACTCGCCGGATCACGCCTACGCAGAGTCCTACACAACTTTCCCTTTAAATGGGCCCCCAACGCCATCAAATATCTGGGCATCCTGCTTCCCAAGGACCCATCCTATACATTCACTCTGAATTTCCCCACGCTGCTAACGCATATAAAATCTGACCTGGAGACATGGACCAAGAACACCTTTTCATGGATGGGGCGCTGCAATATATTGAAGCAATCCATTCTCCCCAGACTTCTGTACCCTCTTCAAGCCCTACCGATTCACATCCTTTCATCCTTCTTCCGCAGGATGCGATCAGTATTCTCGGAATTCGTTTGGCAGGGGAAACCACCCAGGCTGAGCTACGACATCTTGAGGAGACCAAAAAAACATGGGTGGGATGGCCCTACCAGATATACGCCAATATTATGTAGCGGCACACATGACCAGACTGGTGGACTGGTGCAGTAACTCGCCATCCAAACCGTGGGTACAACTAGAACAATCGACTGCTGAAGTTCCACTGGCCGGCCTCCCTTGGAGTTCCTTCAAGCTAACACCCCGACTACGTACACACCCCACCATTGGCCCCACGATGAGCCTCACACGGTCATCCTTTGCAAAGGGCATACTCTCTTCTATTCCCTCTCCTCTCTTCCCCATACTTGACAACCCCTCTTTCCCCCCCGGCATCGGCCCATCTTCTTACACCACCGCACTGAGGGGGTTGGGCATCCACACTGCTACACAACTCATGACACCTTCGGGGTGGCCCTCTGCTGAAGCCCTACGTACCTGCCCAGAATATGGCCCACTTGATTTCTGGTCCTCTATGCGCCTATCCCACTTCCTACGCACTATCCCACCTGCGCCCGGACTTAGTAGGACACTTACACCATTTGAACAGGCATGTTCCCACACAGATGCACCGAGCCATATCCTCTCATTCTGCTACAAGCTATTGACTCAACCCACAGATCCGTCACCCTTATGGTACCTTACGAGATGGGAGGAGGAGCTCCAGACCATCATTACCCCAGAGGCCTCAAAGAAATTACTCACTATCTCCTACCGTTCCTCCATCAGCAATCGATACCAGGAGTCGGGATACAAAATTGTCACCAGGTGGTATCGTACGCCACGGACTCTTCACGCGTTGTACCCAGACTCCACAGATCAATGCTGGCGCTGCCAACAACCGCAGCGGGGATGCTTCACATCTTCTGGTCCTGTCCGGAGCTCCGACAGTTCTGGAAAAAGGTACACGCGCTCACACAGAAATTTACAGAGGCCCAGTTCCCACGAGATCCTGCCTTCTTCCTCCTACACCACAATGCGATCCCTGCACGAGCCTACACACGATCTCTCATCCGGCATATAGTCAACGCAGCACGGGCATGCATACCGGCCCTATGGCTGAAACCGGAACCACCACACATTAGACACACCCTAGAACGCATTCACGATATCTATCTCATGGAAGACCTTACAAGCTCCATCAAACACAATAACACTACGTTCTCTACGCTACGTGCACACTGCCCATTCAGCATTGCAGTCATCGGAAGCACGCCCCTCAGGGGGGCAGGCTTGCGATGATCGCAAGTACGGCCTGCCTGTCCAAGATGGGCAGATCGTACTTTTTTTAATTACTTTACAACCATCGCAAGACTATGGTCTTGTGATGGTTGTAAAGTGTATGGCCACCTTTAGAGACCTGGAACAGTTGGCGAAAGAAGAGTGGTCCAAAATTCCTGTAGAGCGGTGTAAGCAACTCATTGATGGTTATAGGAAGCAATTGATTTCAGTCATTTTTTTCCAAGGACTGTGCTGCCAAATATTAATTGAGGGTGCCAATAATTTTGTCCAGTCCATTTTTGGAGTTTTGCATGGAATGTGTCAGATTTGGCTTTTTTATTTTGTCCACTTTTTTGTGTCATACCAATACAAACAAAAGGAATAAACATGAGAATGCCGAAACATTTGTAATTGCAACAATTTTCTATGCGAAGTGGTGCATTATCTGACAGAAATGCAGGGGTGCCAATATTTTTGGCAATGACTGAAGGTCCACATCTTACCTGGTAGTCAGTACAGATTTCATTATTATTCTTAGCTGTCCACAGGCCTTTATATGTGTGAGCTGACTGATGCTGAGGGTTCTCTCTCACTCACTGCTGTGGGAGCCCGTCATATTCTAGCAACTGTATATATGCGTAAATGCGTTTAATGCAAACACTGAACATGTTTATATAGTAAAACATGGATGTTAGCACGTCCCTACAAAATAAAATGAACATTTCCACTTAACCTGCCTTGATTTCTGATGTCAATGTCGATTCGCAGGACTAGCAAACCCTTAGCAAAGTAGCACCATAGCAGGAAACCATAGATCGATTCAGATAAATACCACTTCACTGATATTTGCCATGTCCAGTTTACCTTCTGTTTCATGTAGCAAAAACATTTCAGTTATTGTACGCTTACAATAGTCCTAACACCACAAATACTAAATGTATTTTATATAATGGAAAAATGGAGCAGTTTAATAAAAGATTGCTCGGTAAAGGTTTACCTGCTCGATATACAAATGTCAAGCCCCATATACCTGAAAACCAAACAATAATAATACTAGCAGAGGGACATTTTACAGTGACTGTAATGTAATGATTAAAAAAGGCTTTACTATTTGGAAAGGAGACTGCGTCATACACCATCATTAAAGCAATCTGTAATCTTGTGAACTACAAAATATTTCCTATTCAGCCAAATTCATGCTCCAGTGCATACTAATGTGAATCAAAAGACAGACTGTACTTTTCCTGAAACTGCCCTCAAAGGAATTCATTAGATTGTACTTAACATGACTGTGAAAGCATTGAAGAACACAAAGGAAATTATTTCTTTTTAACGGATTCAACTATGGTTAAAAGTTGTTAACCTAAGTCAGCAAGTGTCACATAATCATGGCTGTAATCAATGTAAAGTTTGCATGTCTGATTCTACTACAATGAGATGAAGCAATTATACCAGCAAATTCCAGGGGCATCTAACCTCCATAAGTATGGTCTATACTCTACAGTGGCGTAACCAGAGTTATGGGCGCCCGGGGCAGAAATTTTTTTTTCGCCCCCCCAATACCATGAATCCCAGTGTCATGCTTCTAGTGGAGGCTTGAACATATACGAAAGATTCATATTGTTTGCTAAGGACATTACAGGGTTTTTTTCCCGTTCCTTCACTTTAGAAAATATAATATACATAGAAACCTCTACTCAAAGGTGCACAGCAATCTTCAGGATACAGTTCTACAGCAGCTGATTAGTAGTGAGTCACTGTAAAGTTAATTCATCTCTATGAGGCTACAGGTGTATGTGTGCACTCTACCATTTGACTTGCAGTTAACACGTCATGTTTTGTTTGGGTGTATTCAGTGAAAGTGAAATGATAAAATGTGCAGCGATTACAATCACCACAGAGGCCAACGGTGACTTCATGTCAGCCAATCATGATTGTAGCTATATGCCACTGTATCAACAACTACATCCCAGAACCATTTACCTGTCACCAGTGAAGATCCTGGGGACATTCTATGTAAATGCATTAGATTGGCAGTTATCCCATTCTATCACATACCTCCCAACTGTCCCTCTTTTGGAGAGACTGTCCCTCGTTTGGGACCAAATCCCTTTGTTGCTCTTTCCTCCTAAGTTGTACCATTTTTAGTCTGATCTATAGAGATCTATGAAAATGTTCTATTTAACTACCAAACAGTTATTCTGTACTAAAACCTTTATCCTGTCTCTTAAACTGACACTAAACTCAGGAGTTAAATCTTAAAAATGTATTTAAGTACCGTAACTATTAACAAAAAATGTATCTTATTTGTGTATCACTCGGCTGTAGATCCTCAAATCATCTCTGAAATTGGTGCTTACACTGTCCTTCCTTCTGGAGGGTGGCTACTTTTGTTCCCCATGGTCCCTGTGTGTTGTAAAGTAGCCACCGCTCCAAGCTCGCTCCTGGGATGATCTCCATACAAATTAGTAAGCTAAATTTGAGATTGTAGTCCATCACAGAAACAAGCTTGGTGATACACAAATAAGGTCGTTTTTTGGTAATAGATGGGGTACTAATACATTTTTTAAATGTAATGTAAAAGTAATGGTGGATAATAAACAGTTCTGGGTTTAACCAATCATTTTTGGCATATAAATTCTTAAAGGTTCCCATAACTGGGGGAGTGGCAAGGGATGTGTCCATTACCTAAATACATTGTGCTGGAAGGTGTCCCTCTTTCCCATCTCAGAAAGTTGGGAAATATGCTATTTTAAGATAAGCAGAAGTCACTTGAAATCTGCTTTTGTAGAGCAAGGATCTGTACACAGTAATACGAATTCACACAACTTCCCCTGTTGTGACCTACAAGGAATGGGAAGGTGCTCTTCTAAGGCAAGGTTTACACCTAGGCGATTTATCTATATATTTAGCCAAGCGATATTGCACAAAACAGAGATTTGCATTCAAGTCTATGGAAGCTGTTAACACCTTTGCGATTAGTGACGCAGTAGAAACCGCAAGGTGCAGGAGCTATTTTCGGGCAGTTGTCACGGGGTTTGGGTCCCCTAGACATCTCTATACATTGAAAACCGTGCGACAACCGCCCGTTTTTCAAAGCAAAATTGCGCAGACAGAAATGCGCAACAACCACGCGAAAACAGCTCACCAGCTCAATCGCCTAGGTGTGAACCTAGCCTAAGATGTGAGCGCCACTAAAGAGCCTATAGCATGTGTAGACAAATATTTTTAGTAATAAGTGTAAAATGTTGCAGCTATATAAATAATAATAATAGTTGTTATTATTATTTCTACAATAAACAAATAAAATGCAATATAAATACATTTTATTTACCTTCTGTATGATGTTAAGCATATGGCTCAATAGCTTTGTGTTGAGTTTATGGGTTTTTTTGTAGACATGAAAATCACCATTTATAAGGATACTTGACATAAAATGTGTGAAATGATGCCTCTGTCATAATGTTTTAGTTCACAAAGCTGTGATTGTCCATTTATACAGCATTCCACTTTCTACAGTCAGCTTCCTAAATCATGACATACTCATTTAGTGAGTAGCCATCTTCCTCAAGTTTTTTTTTTTCCTTTTAATCCCGTTTTTTCCTGTTGCCATTTGTCTGTTTTGTCATATCTTTTCTATAAATATTTTCATGCACTGTTTTGACTTTCTTTTCATTAAATTATATTTAAATATTGTTAAGCTGAATCTCTGATTTCTCTAAATCAGACATCGGATAATCTTTCCCTTTGTGGGGCTAAAACATTTTCAGTGTGGCAGTGAGGGTCAAAGACATTTCTTACAGATCAGAATTGCTACATTAAATGCTGTAAATGTTGCATGTTTCCATTGAAACTTGTGGTGGCTACTATTTGTGTGTGTAAAGGGTTAACTGTTCCATTAACCTCAGTCTCCCCGATGATTACACTTAGGGGGCTAATCACTACGGAGCCGAAGGATACAGCCGTAGCCTCGGCTGATCCTTCAGCTCTCTTTGGCCGCCTTTGCCCTTCGGTTCAGTTGACCCGAAGGGCTGCTGTACGGGCTATTCACAATCAAATTCCCATCTAGCAGCCAAAAGCAGCCAAGGGGCTCAGCGGAGCAGAAGGCACATGCCGTAGTGACAGCTGAAGCATGGAGAAGGTCAGCCGTGATCTCCACACAAATGACAGTTGGGTGGAGCCAACTGTGATCTCATGGCTCGTCTCCGCCCAGTTGTAATGACAGATCAGCGTCCCCAAATGACCTGGGGACGCTGATCTGTCATTAAACAATAACAACTTATTTTTTTAACTTTAAAATATTTTTTTTATTCTCCTATTAATTTTCATTTTTAAAATAATTTTTCTTATTCTATTTTTCAATTATTTTCACTTATTTTCTATTCCGCTCGGTACCACGGAGGTACTGTTGCTCGGCAGCATGCGGCTATTCACTCACTGCCGTTCATCCCCTATGGGAATAGGGGGGGGAACGGCAGCGAGTGAGCTGCCGGAGCTTCAGCTCAGCCGATCCAGATAGAGAAGTCCTTCTGCACTTCGGCTCAGCCGAACATTCAGAGCATGTTGGGCTGACCGAAGGCAGCCAATGTACGGCTGATTTTTGGCCAATGTACGGCTGAAATCAGCCGTACTGAGCCGGAGTGAATAGCTTGGTTATTCACTCGGCAGCTTTGTGAATAACCCTGTTAGTCTGCTGGTGCTTAGATTGTTGTCCTGTGAGCTGGAAAATCTTCATGTAGAGTGAGGCTGAGAGTGCAAGACATCATATTTTGTTGGCAGCATAGTGGAATATTTCTACTTAGAGCACTAAGCGCATAAGGTAAGTGGCTGACCGTACACTAAAGGACTAACCTCAGAGGAAGCAGTTCTTAGGGATATGCCTTTGCATCATTCTACAGACATATAGCAGCGGTCACCTCATTACCATTTAGAAGTATTTCTTTTCACTTTTAATCCCATCCATTTTACTGTATTGTCATCTTGAAGTACTTTTTCTGTAAATATTTTCTTGCACTTTTTATTTTTTTTTATTAAAATGAGATTTTAAAATTGTTAATGTTTTTTAAAATAAGAACTCCGGGAAAATACAAAAATCAAGTACTCATTTGGTCTGGGGACTGGAATAAAGCAGATATACCCACCTGGTCCCAGCTCCCTCCGTGCTGCTAAACTGGTCCCCACAGCCTCTTCTCCCCCGGGCTCTGGTGGTCTAAAGAGCGCTGACATCCTCACATCTTATACAGGTCCATTGACTTGCATTAGACATGAGCATGCCGAGGGACACTCTATAGCCGGAGCAGAGGGGGAGAGAGGCAAGTGCTGACTGCCACAGAACCAAGGATCAGGTAAGTAATTATGCTTTGTTTGAGTCCCCTAAACAAAATGAGCACTTAGCCCTTGCAGTGTGGGGATAGCCCCAATGCAAGGGTAAGTTTTGTTTTAATTTGTCTGGAGTTCTATGCCTCTGTAAGGGAGTAGCAGCACACAGAGCCAGTCAGGTGTGCTGCAATGCAAGGAGTATTGTAGGATAGTAGGAAAGGGCAGAGTGACAGAGAGATAAGCTGATTAGTTTCCTGCTTCTTTTTTTACTGTCCAGCCACAGTGTGGGGATAGCGAGGGGACCTGTAAATGAAAGCAAACCTGCAACATTCAAAAAATGATTTTCCCTTCTCTGCTAGATAAAGCTGTGATGCATTGCAGAGCTGTGTAAATCTCTGAACTGGATGACCAGAAATACAAATCGTTTGGCGGGTAAAACAGCGCTTATATGTATGTCATCTGTGTATTTAGCGGTTTGCCTGGAGCTCCACATTAAGGTATTTACAATACAAACAACCTGCTTGTAATCTTTCCACAGTCTGCAAATGATCTTTCATCCGGTACCATACCACAGAGGGCTCTGGCCTTCTGACTGCACTTGCAATGGAGAACAGAGGGACACCAAATGAAAATTCCATCCTCAGTCAAATATTCATCTGATTAGTGTCATCATATGAATTTATAATGTACAAATATCTTCCAATGTGGCCACCTCAAGCTTAGTGCGCTAATACATAGAAATGGAAGGCAGCCTAATGTATTCGGAAGGATGACATCACTTATGTGAGCAGACACACTTATTATGGTAGCACACATGTTGATTCATGGAGAACAAGATCTCTCTTTGTCAAAAGTGATCTGAGAATAGAATTGTTTCCTTCAAAACATTATTGTGCTGCCAGATGTGTCTGCATAAATAACTGACTTCACCAAGTCACTTTCTATGACGGGACCCCTCTAAGCTGCGCAGACCGGACTAAATGAAAAAAAAAACAACCTTTAATATTCAAGCATCGCTATGAAATAAACACCCTGAATGGCAGAAACAGAAACCCCCAGAAAGACATCATTGGGGAGATCTACTCCCATATTTGTCCAAAGATAAACCTAAGACCAAAAATGCAATTATTTGCAGCTTGTCAGTCCTTTGATGGGGTGGTTGCATTACTTTTTTTCCTGTTCATCTTGCCAGAAATCCAGAGTCTTTGTAATTTCCTGTGCACTCAACTAATACTTTAAACAATGTTAGTAACTTCCCCAGCTATCTTGTAAACTACAAAACAACTACACGCTATGTAATGGAAATGTGGGTAAGGGGTTGTTTGTAGTCCAAATATGGAGAGCAGCCAAGGGTGACAACACTGCTCCTCCACAGATACAATGCAGTGAGTAAGTGTTGTCACCCCTACACAAGAAGTGTGTTACAAGCAGGACCACCAGAACAAAATGAAGGGAAATAAGCAGAAAAAGGAAACAAATGCAGCCACCGCACAACAAGGACTGATAAATTGCAAGATATTACATTTTTGTTTTGGGATGTAGCTTTAATGCTGACAACTGTCACTGGGACAGAAAGTTGGAGGAAATTCAACATTTTACAATTGAAAGCTACTTTAAAAGGGAAATCTTCCAATGGAGACATATGTGCTGGTGAAAACTGTCTAGGTTGCAATTTCCCCTCATTTTGGGGAGTAACTTCCTACCATGGCTCGGAAACAAGAAATGGGAAAAAAGGGCACAGACAGGAATAGATACCTTGCAAAGGTTATAACCCTTCCGTACTCCACCCAAAACAAAAAGACTTGACTGATGTTCTACCTTTTTTTACACCTTCATTTTTATTCAATATATTGTTAACATTAAGAAATAACACCCAAAACATTTTACAGCCTATGAATATTTTTTTCATATTGATGGAGCCATGTTATTGCCATTTTGAGATATACATTTTAATAAAACTTGCTTTATGGAGAGCACTATGTTTGGATGTCATTTGTCTATTACATATAAATGACATATAATATGACATAAAACTGCGGTATAATGAAAGACTAAGAGAGAGAATCTATAAATGGATATGCACAATGGTGGAAGGGAGTTGGTCACTATTAAAGAGAGGTGATGATTGCACGGGGATGATCTCATTTGGACAACACTCACATTGTATTGGATTCCAACATTTAGGTATTTCATACTATTGACTTGGACTATTGAAACCATTTCTTCTCTTTTGTATATTGGAGTATATAATATTAAGCACTTTACATGTATTAGTATTGCACTTCTTTCTTTAATGTTTACGTTGATGTATGGTCACATATGAATTGTGCTGGCAGGCTTGAGCACAGGTAAGTCAAGGTCAGATTAAGGTAAGCTATTAGTGCAGATGTATTACTACAGTATTCATGTACCATTATATGTGTCTATTGAATAATGAGCTAGCACATAATACACTCAATACTACATACAAGTACCAATCATCATCGATCTATATATACATTATGTAAAGGTGGAGTTTGGGTCTGCATAACCTTCTCAGTTCAGTGGTTATTTACCCGAGAGGAGAGGTTCTTTCTACCATGCCGTTGGCTCCAGTTGGTTCGAAGATTTCAAGGGGGTTTGAATACAAAATCACACACACATGCCTATTAGGCTCTTATGGTGAAATTTGCAATCTAAAGCTCTTGGCCTGCCCACCTCCCAATTTTCTGCTGCTGTTTTCAGTGCCAAATTTTTTAAATGAGTCAGTAAACAAATTACATAACGTCAGTGTACATATTCACGTTTTTGAGTTTTGATTTGATTACATCCTTGTAATAAAATTATAAAATGCTGGATTTTGTTTTGTTTTTCTGAAAAAAAAGTCTTGACGCACATAACAGCATAAAAATCTCATTTATTTTAAGCACAATCATATATTGCTTTTGTTTTTTCTCCAAAAATATTTATACATTCATTGGCTCTAACAGCTGCAAAAGATGAAAACAGTAACATTGTTTTGGGTTACCTAACACATTTCTACACTGAATGGTAGGTTAAATGTATGATCCACACACATACCATGCAATATTTTTTTTCTTTATGTATATTTTTTTGGGGTAAGTCCTTACAGAAAAAATATGTACTATAAAATGTAATATATGAAGGAGTGGAAACAATGCTTGTGGGCTTAATTTGGATTTTCCAGCTTCATCTTATCACAGTGAGAACCCAAATTCCATCTCTGGAAGAGTTTGGGCAGAGAAATTCTGCTTTGTTTTAACAGCCATCATTGCATTCAACAACTAAAGAGGGTAGATAAGATTCAGATGCTCAGACAAATCTAAAGCTGTTTTTTTTTCTAATAAGCAGAGCAACTGATCAGAGATGAGCCATGAGGGAGGTGACCCTGATGGTAACCCATTAGCCAGTAAGATGAGAGTTTCACAGTGACAAGGTACAGATGGAATTGTTTTTCAAAATTCACAAGTAGGAGGTTCAAGAGAACAAAGACCATCACTTAAGTTGGGCTAGATAACTAACAGATAATATTTCACAAAATATTGAATCAGGCAACAATCCACAGTGGCCTGGCTTTGTGACAGGTAGGCAAGTTATTTATCATAAGTAATTCGTTTCACGACTCTTAAAAATATTGGGCATAGGGGTTAGTGAACAAACCATGTGAATCCAATCTCTAAAACAGCATGATACAGTTGGTCCAAGATCAAGAACAGATGGACATTAAAATGTTCATTCACCTTGACTTTTCATTTTAAAATGTAAAATGTATCACTTGATGAGCACTGATCCATCTAGATAACATGGATTTTATCACCTTGAGGAAATCAGATTTGGCTAACTTGGCCATTCCTAGACAGGGCTAGTTGTTGTACAGCATGTGGGGTTTGACCAAATATTTGGAGCTTGAGCAGATCAGCAGGCTTTACTGTCCCCAATTTGTAGCTTGTGCTCTTTTTAGTAAGCCAGATTAGTAAGTAGATCTTTCTTTTTAGCAATTTATGAAGACATTTACTTTATAATATATACTTTATATATTATATATACTTTATAAAGTGGCTATAAGGGGGAACTCTGTATTTTACTTCAAACGCACTGCCTTCCTGCTTGAAAACTTTTGGAATAAGATATCAGCCACAGTGGGAATGGACTTTTTGAGTGGGCCAGCAGACACACACTGACATGCTATGTGAAGGCGTAATAAAACACAATCACCATGTATCACTGCAAAACAGGAAACTCAACCTGTGTTGACCAAATATGGCTGCCTCCAAGTATACGAAACAAGATATTTCAAATATTAACACACTGATAGTATTATTCATATCAAACTGATCTCTTTTATATGTATATCTAAGAAATATTAAGAGGACTATACATTCCTCTTAATACCTGTTTAACTGTGCATGCCAATTCAGTACTGAAAAGTGGGATCACACGCTCATTTAGAACAACTTTAAAATGCACAGTTTATTCTGTGCTTCTTATAAAATGGTAATATAAAAAATGTTTTGAACTGTTTTATGAGAAAGAAACTCTAAGCATAGTTCTGGTAAAAATATAAACTTCTTTGCAAACATACTAAACTATTATCAATAATCTGGGGTCATTGTTTCAATTGTCATTCATATAACTATTGTGAAAGTGTAACCAATACATCGTTATGTCATAAAAAAGAAATGGAAATCACATGGTACATTTAAAGCTGCCTTTTATGACAAGACAGAGGTAGACAGGTAGACAGACATACCTGAGAGCACCGATGTTGTCACCTTGCAATCCTGGACATTTTTGGATGGTTCTTTGATGCTAATTTAACATTCTAAATGTTGAAACTCTTTAGAACAACAAAAGTTTTACTCTACATTTTTAGGTCTTAAGTCTAATTTTAGAGAGCAAAATAATTAGGTTTAAACCCTTCTACACCAGATAGGCTTGTAATTGGAAGCAGGCTAAGAAAGCTACGTATTGATATTTGCTTTGTTTATCTATTGAGATGTTTAAAAGCTTTTTTACTGCTAGTTTCCAGCTTCTTAGCTGAAATAGGACTGCAGGGTTCCACGGCGACGAACATCACAGGTCCAGCAATGGAAACCACCTCCTAAGGAATTCGCATGGCGAATACTCACTTTAACAGTGGAGATACCTGCCAATTTAAACAAAAGTTATAGTTATTATTAACTGAATGCATCATAAGGGAACATATTCAAACAGTGCATGATGCTAATATACATAATTTTAAAACTGATTATCATGAAAAGGCAAATGCTAACACCTAATGGAAGGCAGCATAGAATGATACTTGGGTCTTTTTTAGCTCAACTTGTAACTGAATTGAAATGACAGCAGTGGTGTGTAAATTTAATGTAAAATGCCAGTATCAGCAGACACTTACCCAACTTCTCAAACATCTTCTGAATGGAAGTTTCATTGGCATCCACCATTACACGTTTTTCATCCAACATTAGGACATTCATTGATAGCCATTTTGAGGACATCCACAGAGGATGAGCTAAATAAAATAAGAGAGCATTAAATGATGTTTTAGTATAATTTATGAAGATGTTCTTCTTACTTGCAAGGCATGTAAATGTTTTTTCTAAACAAAGCATCTGTTTGAGTAATTTGTTACAGCAGATACACCTACCATCTTCTTCAATGGCTGTCTGATACAAAGGTCTTGTTTCAGCCAATGTGTCAAAAACCCCAAAACATGTTTTCTCTGGTATTTGCATTTAAATATAATGGCAAATTATGATATGAGCGTATGCATTAATACAAAGTCAATACCTACCATCTGGGATGAGTGGAGTGGGGGGTGTGACAACAGTCCAGCCAGCTTTCTTGAACAATTCGATCTGATCACAGAGACAGGAAACATATTTCAGCATGTGTACTATTGAAGGAAACAAATATGTGCATGCACTTTCAAATGTGTGGCCTAACCTACTGTCTTTTACCTACCTGATGGCAGGGACGATCTGGGTTAGAAAGTACAAGGCCTGGTCCAATAATATTGAAAGTGGCATCAATATGCATAGGATTAGGGTCCTTAAATGAGATAACATGCACCTTGTACTCTGGAGCCAGATGTCTGCGCATCCATTCAATCCCCAGGTAATTTGTTACCTAGTAATAAATTGGAAATTGATTTAATCACATAGATAAAGTGCAGAGCAATAAATAAAACGTAAAATAAATTAACAAAGTAACATTTTACAATTTTATGTCTTTTTTTCTGTGTATAGTCACCATTAAAAAACATTTCAAGGGGCAACAATGTTTTTTAATCTTTAGTTCTGGGTCCTGGGTCTCAAGGAATGTTGCCAAGTCCACCCTTATGGGAATGCTAGCTAACCCCTTTAATACTGGTACACATTCATTTTGGAGGGTCTGTAGATGAAGTACTTGTGAGGGACTGAATTATTCAATTTAGCCATGGAACCAGCATAGATTAGGTGTATTATTAACTAATTAAGTAACTATAATGGTTTGTGGTCAGTGTTGAATAAAATGTCTTTTTTAAGTTTACAAGCTTTGAAAAGTGATATTTTTTTAATTCTTTTTTATTATTTGCAGAAAATTGTTATTGGAAAAAGAAAAGATACAGGCATTATACTGTATGATTGTATGGTGGGTTGTTTTACAAAAAACCCACAATACCCAGCACTGTCTCACTTTCTTAGGCTGACTATATAGAATTGTATCCAATTCACAGGAATTGTCCAACATTTTTATAGTGGGTGGCCCTGCTGGAGTTGATTATTGATTTGGATTTGTCGAAGCAGCCGGCTGATCAGTAAATCAGCTGCAGCCACTGTTCATGCATTCTCACAGTGGTGGGCGCCTATTTTGCAAAATGGTTTGCCAATCTTGCTGCTAAGTAGAGGCTGAATAAAATGCACTGGATCCAGCAGTGCTCTTCAGAAGCCATTGCACCCGTAATAATGTCAGCATGCTGAAGGCAGTAAAATAAAAGGCAATAAAACAGAAAGCATAATGGATGACAGTCAGAGCCAAAGTACCTGGCTTCTCTGTGCAAAGATGTCTCTCCCGGCTCTCATGAAGTCAGCAGCATCAAAACAGGGCTCATGTTCTGTAGTAACAAATTTCCCTTGAGCAGCCAGCTTGTGTCGGTCTTCAACAGTGCGAATAGGATATTCCTGAAAAGCAGACATTAAGAGAAGTCAATATCCAACCTTTGCTATGAGTGCAGTTCCTGATCTTTCCAGCATTTCCCATGCTGTGTCCATCCATCACATGCAATATCTGATATACACACAATAATCCACTCAGTCCATAAGTGTCAGAGGTGTTCAGATGTATTACATGTTTTCCACAGCCAGGTACACCAAGCAAAGGAAAACACAAACAAACACTAAACAAAATGTATATTATAGCAGAGCTGCTTAGATTTGTAAGTATGACATATTAACTATATGTTTAACTATGTTTGTAAACCTGGAAAGGTTGACAACATTAAAATGAGCTGAACCAGAATTATTTTGTGTCTGTGTTAAAGCAGAACTCCGGGCACACATTTTATTAACCCTTGCAGTGGGGCTACAGCACAAGGGCTACCTGCTAATTTTTGTCTTGGTTAAAAAAAAATGATACTCACCTGATCCTCGGAGAGTGAGTATAACTTTTTTTTTTCTTAATCTAGGCAAAAATTAACAGTTGCCCCCTAAAAACGAGCGACTACCCCTGTACTGCAAGGGTTGATAAAATATGTGCCCGGTGTTCTGCTTAAATACCATTGGGAGTATGTAAAAGCTATATTATGTCTGTTCCTGCACCCATCACTGAATCAACCAAACTGATAGAGGATTCCTACATTTCCAGTTTAGGAATGACCTAGAGTATTGCAATACATGGGTTTTTTTGTTTTTTTTAGATTAGGGTTTGCATTAGGGTTATGCTATATTACTACAACCAGTTTAAAAGCTTAAAATGTGAAAAATTCAATACGTTATATATCTTAAGAGTTCTGAAATACATATTGGTGTACTGTAAATTAATGACCATAAAGTAGATGTCTTCTATCTGCTATTTTTTCAGGTATTAAGGTCATATTATAGATCACGTAAAAAAAATATTTTCATCTCAGGACCTCAGAAATAATAAATGACCTAGATGGTGATTAAACCTAGCAGTTGAGGTCATGTGTACTGTGTTAATGATAGGTTATGGATTACACTAAATTGCACCATAGCGCCCTCTGTTGGAGAAAAGACAGGTACAGTAGTGTTCCTGTACTGTATATAACAGGATGTCGCTCATAAGATGAAGGGTGGGATGGAAAATTGTTTCCTGCATTGCTCACTTCAGTCTGTATTTTAGACTGTTGTCTAATCATATTAGACAGGCTAGGTT
Source organism: Nanorana parkeri (assembly GCF_000935625.1). NCBI lineage: Eukaryota > Metazoa > Chordata > Amphibia > Anura > Dicroglossidae > Nanorana > Nanorana parkeri. The sequence goes on from NW_017306342.1 coordinate 2,120,507, forward strand.
TGACAATAAATTTGCTTTTTTAACTACTTAATATTTGTCAAAACGTTTTTTATTTTATATAAAAAAATTGTGCTATAATTCTCTATTTTGTGTTACAACCACGGCTGAACCTATTTCTTGCATTCAAATTATTTTAGTGTTACACTAGAATAGAATCCTAATGGCTATGCAAGCTTCAGTCAAGCTGTGAGTCACTTAGGGACTCCGAGATGGATGCCATAAGTGATGTCACCTCCTACTATTGTTTTCTTGTAGACAGTAAACTAACATAGTAAGCAGATTTTTTTGGGAATGTCTGGGACACTAAAAAATATCAGACTGTGTTATGCAGTGGAGTTGATTCAAATAGTGCACAGATCTAAAAATATTTTTTTTTTAATGCAAATATGTGAACTGCACTACACTGTGTGATCATAATATGTGTGAGAATAGGAATAAATGATTTATAGTAGGATTGTTTCTAGTCGCTGCATAGCTTACATGCTATTTGAACTTTATAATGGCGAATAGTCATAATCAACAGATTATATGTAAATTACCATTGTTTCGTTTGCACTGTGCCATTTGGCACTGCTGTTGTAAATTGCTCTTCTCATAATAATGTGTTATAACAGAGATCATTCCATGAGTTCAGCACAACTGAGAGATCTTTGCACAAAGTATCTATAAATGTTACTAATCAAGTATCTCTTTCATTCTGCACTATAGTATAGACTGTATTAATACAGCACTAATTAAAATATTTTAATTTCCAGTATATTTTCTGCTGGTCAGCCATTAATAAAATGAACCTTCTTTGGCAAAGGATATAGACCTTACTCCAGTATGCATTAGTTTAACTTGTTTTAAAAAGATATGCTTACACACAAATTTGACTTCATGAGATCAGATTAAATAATAACGCTGTATGGACTATGTTTGCACTCAGACATACACAACACATGTGGCATAGACACAGGTTGCACAGGACACACAGTATACCAGCAGACACAAAACACACCTGCCATCATGCTGCAGAGAGGAGCCAGGGCCCCGCAAGAAGCCGCGGCTTGTGCTCTTCAGTACCCTCTGGTGGTTGGGGAGTGCAGAGAGCTGCACACTGCCAGCATCTCCTCTCCTTTTCTCCCTCCCCTTTTTGCAGTCCTGCCACCAAGGATACATGAGAGATAGTGCCAATAGAGGAGTAAAAGCTGGAAAATGTAGCATGTTAGCCCTTTCTATGTCTAAAATCTTAGCACAATGTAAAATAAAATAGTGAAAATATAAATCTCGTCTGCCAAGTTATCTGTTAGAAATAGATCTTGTTCTCACCTATGCTTATTCTTAGTTTTATATAAAGGTTAAGTCCAGTAGGAGCTGGTAATATAGTACTGGGTAGATGTAAACTGCTTGAAGCACCCACAGACTTCTTATATCTAATCTATACTCCAATGGCGAGATTACGCAGACTCCACCTTCTATTTGCTGGGGCCATTAAGAACATAAATGATTCCAGGCCAAATTATAGCATGTAGTTACACTTTCTCGGCTGGATTTTCCATAGGGATTGCTTAAGAATTAGCAGTATCAGGCCATCATTGCACCCCAAAGAAACAATATGTTTTTTCTGGTATGGGTAATGATGGTGAACTTTCAAGAAGTTAAGGAAGAAGAGTTCATTGCTGATAACCCAGACAGATCTAAGAATATAGCAGAGGACTTGACTTGTAGCTTCCTCCCAGTAGTGATTTATCAGCTTTGCATAGACTCGCCCTTTTGTCGAAAGAGTATAGCTACTTTTTCTGATTTTCTGAATGTTATGTTGCTATATATTTTAAAGGCCTGGAAAAAGAAAATAATTTATAATGCATATTTCTGAATTATTAGCTTAGCCACTAAAAGGTATCACTTTGACAATACTTTCCCTTTTCCTCCTATGTATCTATTCCTGGCTAATACAATACATCACTAGCTTTTGCTTTCCGAAACATCAATTTCTAATTTATACTCTGAATATTTTTGCAATGCTCTTTAATTAACTGAATAAGGACATTTTCTATTTGTTTTTATATTGCAATATAAAAGAACATATACATGAAAAATGTACCGGAGGAGAGTTTACCTGGTCATAGAGCTCATCAGCCATTGTTGGTTTAGGTGCTGTGGTCCATTTCGCCCCACGACGGAAATAATCCTTAATTAAGGGACGGTAGGCCCTGTATTCAAAGAATCGGGACCTCCATGCCATAGGAGCTTCAATGATCTCGTTACCAACAACCAGCAGGATGTCTCTAGGCATAGCAGCATACAGACCTGCAATAGAACAAAATCATGGCTTATTATCATTTTTCTAGTCTGGGCATGTATAGAGCAACCTTTTTTTCACTCAGTGATCTTCTCTTCACACAACATGCACATCCACCCTGATCTGCTCTGTGATCAATGAAGCAGGAAGCGCTGTGCATTTAGCACTTCAGAGCTGTCACAAACCTGGCTGAAGTGCCAGGTCAACAGACAATCAAGCACAATCCTAGGCTCGGTCACCTGTATTGGAGAGCAGGGGAAACATATCTCCATAAAGAGAACTTGTCACCTCCAAATGCTGTCACACAGGGGCTTGTTATCCCCTTTTTGATAGAAAGACCAAGTGAAAAAATTTGAAAATCAAAAAAGAAAAAAAAAAGGGATAAAAAAGTAAAAAAATAAACAAATAAATTAAAAAAAAAAAATGTTTTCAACCATTGGTGGCTATATAAGTGTTTGAGATGATAAACAGAATGGAAGCACTTCAAAGCTTTAAAAAGTGATGTCACCTCCTGAACCACTAGAATAATTCCATTTTGCTAGTGTTTGGGTCACCTAGCATTTGTGAACTGTTTTTTTATGTTGACTGTTTCCTTAAGTGGTCACACATTTCTACTATTCTTTCAGCTTTAGTTAGATGATATAATGTTGTTCAGTAAAAACACACACAGATAGTCATTACGGTAATACAGCAATACCATTAGCACTCCAGGATGGTTGATGATGTAGCCCATCACCTGGCAGAGGAGTGGTTAATCTGTCCCATATATGTTACGTCAGGGAGCAGACATTCCCTCAATGGTTAGTGCAAGCCCACGCATATTGTGGAACTGGTTATTATGGTTGAAAGCCATTTGCTGTCATGACAACACACACACTGGCATGAGAATCCCAGCAACAAAGCTTCTACTCATGAGCTCGGAGTGGATTGTTTAATGAATGTCCTTTTCATCTGCTTGCCTGTGGAAAGACAAGTGCCCCTCAACAAGATATGACCACTATGCTCTGGGGCTTGCCTATGCTAATGACTGGCATGCTTCAAAACAAAATAATAGAAGGCCAGCTTATAACATTTAACCTGATTAAAAAGTGAAAGTTACCGGTACAAACTTTTTTCTTTTTTTTTTTTTACCAGAGTATTGCAGCATGAGGGACTTTATACAAAGACTTATCAGCCTCCTGCGATTTTCCCATGCTAGAGAAAAAGATTAGTCACTTTTATTTGAACAAAGCTGACCTCTTCTGAGTTAGCTGCGTATAACACATAGCAAAGTCCAAAGCAGGTCATTCATTAAATTGTGACAGTTTAATCTACTGCATACTCTGTGTATGGGGGGTACTGTTAACCCCAAGATTTAACACTGGAATAAGCACAGTACTAAAACTTTTTTTCTGCAAACTTAGGTTGATGACTGTGCTCATAAGTATGCGTGATCTACAAGGAGGGCAAAGTAACAAATACCCCGATGGATGTTCTTAATCTAATATATGAGGGCAATAGGAGAGTAGATGAGTCTTTCTTCAGTGTGACTTGTTCTTTACTAAAGCATTTTTAGTGGTATAGTTACTGACCAAAAGTGAGAAATAATTGAAATTAATTGCAGGTGCCGACTGTCTGCATCCAAGTGCAGGCACCTGGACCTGCACTGATGTGCACATTCAGGTCCGCGTGTACCTGCATGCAGCTGCACCCTCCCATAGGGATGTACAGATAGCTGCACACATTTGCACGGTGCATATGTCCCTCCCAGGAGCAGGTCTCTGCAAGGGTGTGTATGTCGTACAGATTTGCACGTTCTTGTGAATGGTGCCTTAAAGTGACACTAAACTCAGGAATCAAATTTTAAAAATGCATTCAAGTACCTCAACTATCAACAAAATATATCTTGTTTGTGTATCACTCAGCTATAGATCCTCAATTTATCTCTGAATTTATGCTGACGCTGTCCTTCCTTCTGGAGGGTGGCTACTTTTGTTCCCCATGGTCCCTGTGTGTTGTAAAGTAGTCAACACTCCAAGCTCTCTTCCATGATAGACTACAACTTCAGTATAAATTAGTAAACTAAACGTGAGATTGTAGTTCATCACAGGAGTGAGCTTGGAGCGGTGACTACTTTACAACACACACAGGAACCATGGGAAACAAAAATATCCCCCCTCCAGAAGGAAGGACAGTGTCAGCACCAATTCAGAGATGATTTGAGGATCTACAGCTGGGTGATACACAAAAAAGATAAATTTTTGTTCATAGTTAAGGTACTTGAATGCGAGAGGGTATGATATGTGGTGTTGTTGGACCAATGTTGTAAGATGTGCCCCTGAGTGTTGGAACTCAGGTGATTACTGTGTATTTTGTACTGTTGTTTATATGAAAAATCTAATAAAAACAATTAAAAAAAAAAAGGTACTTGAATGCGTTTTTAAGATTTAATCCTTGAGTTTAGCGTCACTTTAACCTCCCTGGCGGTATTCCTGAGTGTAGCTCGGGGTTACTTTTCCATACCATATGCGGTAACCCTGATCTACACTCGGGAATGACGCATAGCATTTAGTTACCTTGTCCCTCGAGCAGCGAGCGCTGTGTTCTCCGGCCGATGCCGGCATCCGTCTTCCAGGTTCCGTCCCTTGCAGGCGTACGCATTGCAGGGGGGCGGAACCCCAACAAAACCGAAAAAATTTGAAAAAAAAAATAGAACGAAAAATGACACGAAAAAAGGAAAAAATCATACCGCCAGGGAGGTTAAAGTTCATTTCATTTATTGAGAAAGCCGAGTGCAGAAAAGTAGCTTACCTGTAGATTCGAAGTCAGGTGTTTTATACTGAACTGACCAATCAATTACTTCAGGTCTTTGGACAATAACGCCTTCATGTCGTAAAATATTGCACATTTCCTCCATTTCCTGTACAGCTTTCTTCACGTGTTCGTGAGGAAAGCTCGCTCCTCCATATTTCTGATAGAAAGGCCAGTACTTTTCATATGTGTTGGCCTAATATGGACAAAGAGAAATGCACATTTTATGCAATTGCTTTAAAAATAATGTTCAAGCCATTTTCTCATGGAACTACCGCAAAAAGTCTGGTAATGCGATATGTCACTTTAGAACATTGTAATTTGTCTATCAACTGACATCTGTCACCCTCATCTACATCTCTGACTTCTCAGCCTATGTTATATAATACAGTCATTTCAGCTTCTCTTTTACTCTCTGGCAAAAATATTTTAAGAAACAGATGCAACACTAGATGTCACGGACAGCTGCCTCCTGACGCTAGTTAATGGCTTTGCCAGACCAGCGCTGTCACTATTGCATTTCTCTGTTAACGACTATGACGACTATGCTTTTAACCCTTACTCTTCCCTGGCTGGCTTTTTAAAAGGCTGCCATAAAGCCGAGTTTTTAATTGTCCCATCATGAGCTATTGATACATTTACTGCCACTGTTTCATTCTGAACAGCAATGTGTGGCTTTAATCACGCATTTATTAAAAAGAAAGCCTATCAATGAATGCCGCCTGTCTGCCTCTGTTAATGAATTGCTAAAGTTGGGTAGATTTACTTCTTCTTAAGGAAGTGTATAGTTTGTATGCACTTTATTTATTATGGTTAGGGCAAAATAAAATAATTATTCGTTTATTAATCAGGCAAGTATAAAATATTGCATATGAATATTCTGTAGTTTTCTAGGCAGCCAACAGGTGGACCTCTGGGCTCCTTTTCACTTGTTTTCCTTTGTCTCCTTAGCACCAGCTTTAAAGCAGAATTCCAGGCAAATAAAATCTTAAGCCAGCCTGCAACCAAACAAGTAGCCCTGTCAACAGTATGCGTTAAAATCAGAGGTTTTAGTTGCACAGACTTTTGGGCAAAAATATGTAGAAGCCACACTGACGCGCCAAGGCACCTCTGCAAAGTGTGGTCCTAACTCTGTGTATCCGAGTCTCCAAGTGTGAGCATATTAATGAAGTCGATAGATTGCATGCAGGTGTACCTGGAGGTAGCCTACTCCTCCTAATAAGGTGCAGGGACGCACGGGGGGCCCAGCAACCAAAAATGCACGCTGGGACCCCAGTGCATCCCCCAAACCAAAAATAGTCAAACTAGAAAAAAGTGGTACATGCATGAATCCATAAGCAGCCTCTATAGCAGGGAGCACACCGGGAAGGCCCACAACAATACAAAACACAAAAATTCCCCAGCCTCAACCCGCCAGCCAGCCTGCAACCAAACAAGTAGCCCTTGTGTTTTGTGTTTTGTATTGTTGTGGGCCTTCCCGGTGTGCTCCCTGCTATAGAGGCTGGTTATGGATTCATGCATGTACCACTTTTTTCTAGTTTAAATAAAATCTTAACCCTTGCAATGGGGCTACCCCTGCATTGCAAGGGTAAGTGCTCATTTTGTCTAGGGTGCTAAAATAAAAAAAAGTTATACTCACCCGAACCATGATCCTGGCTTGCTCTTAGACTGGTCCTTTCAGCTCCCCCTCCGCTCCAGCAGACAAGGTATGGGACGTGAGGGACATAACATCGTTGGATCGGAGAAGGAGACAGGCTGGAGGGAGCATTGTAAAAGCAAGCCAGTATCGCAGTTCGGTGAGTATAAGTTATTTTAGCTCCCTAAAAATAGCAAGCACTTAACCCTTGCAGTGTGGGGGTAGCCCCACTGCAAGGGTTAATATTTATTTTGCCCGGAGTATTGCTTTAACAAAGTCGGTTATTTACAGAGCACAATAGCACAAGTAAAGTTCGCACACACAAAATGTGCCATGTCTTTAGATAACCTATAGTGCTCTGGTAACCCTTTGTTTTTTTTGGTAAAACAAAGATTGTATACTCAAATTAAAGGCAGATATAAAATATAATTTTTAAATATGTATTAATGTAAAAAAAAAAAAATACAATTGACCTTAAACCTTTATAGTTTTCCTTTAAGGAAAATGAAGTATGTGTATTTCCCTAAAAACAACAAAAATACAAAAGTAAGCTGCAATGTCCACATCTGGTTATTACATGTAGAAAGCCTTCTTCTTGAAAAGACAGATATAATGGTAAGGGTAAATACATAGGCCAGTCATGCTGGGCCCCTCATGGCTGTTGGGGTGGTTGCACCCTGTCTAGTTACACCAGTGGCAGAACTACTGCCGTAGCGGCCACTATTTGGTCTGGGGCAGAGGGGGGCCTGGAAAGCAGCAGGAAGGAAGGCTCTTCAATGGGTTCCTAGTACCGGCCCGCGGGCCAATTTTATCCTGTGAACCAGTACCATCTGGCCCACAGCTACAAGGCCTGAATCTCTGTCAGATGCAGACTTCATAGTTGCTCCTGTCAGCTCCGGCACTCACTGGCTCCTTTCAGCCGGAGCTCTGACAGTTCTGAGCTCTGGCCGAAAGGATTGATTAGTAAGGTCTGCACCAGACCTTACTAATCAACCCCTGGATCACCAGGGGTTGTGCGGGTGACTGCGGAGGAGGTGGGGGAGGAGGAGCCCCATCAATGCCAGTCTGCATTAGAGTGTAAGCTCCTCTGTACAGAAACTAATGTGACTGGCTCAGTGTTCTCTGAGCTATATAAATATATAATAGAGTGAGACTAGACTGTGGGGGGACCACAAGTACCAGCATGCTATTAGTAGGGGGTGGGGGGGGCTAGCCATGTAGTCTGTATGGGGCCCCATGATTTCTAACGGTGGCCCTGTGTATAAGACCCCATTAACACTTGTAAGTTTAGGTGTAATTAAGGATTCCTGCGTCAAGAACTTTCGTTTTCCTGCAGCAAGAATCCCTAATCTAGCGTTTACAAGCAGCAGCTGTCACCCATTTACGTTAATGATCAGGTGACAGCCACTGCATGTAAACGCTTGCACACTGCATGTAATGGTATTTGATATAATTACATGTAGTTAGGAATCAATTACTATCCTTGTGTGCATCGATCGTGCATCCAGGGATAGTGATTTGATTCTAATTGCATGTAATCATGTCATATATAATATATGCTGTAGATCAGGCATGACTGTAGCAATGTGTTGTTCAGTGGCATTTTTTTTTTTGGGGGGGGGATACAACATTTTTCTATGGGGCCTTGTGATTTCTAGTTACGCCCCTGAGTTACACCCTAATACAAGAAGCAAGTGAAGGCAGCTCTGTAGGCCTTTTTGCACATGTTTTTATAGTACATTACATTTCTTTCAACATTCACAAACCACAATGTATTCAGAAGGGAAGATTCCCCTGGGAACATGTCTTGTACAGTCTGCTGTTCCTGTCTCTAAGTGATGAGCTCTGCAGCCAAACAAGAGCCCCAGCTGCCCCATGCTTCTCATGTGATATTTCTCACATTCTTCCCATGTCCACGTATTTCTAGTAGAATCAAATAGTGTCTATTTAGTCATTAACACAAGTATGTAACACCGCTGTTATAGTCCCCCTATTCTCATAAATATACCATGTGTGCTAGCTAACAGAAAGAATGAATAAATATGTTATTAATTTAATGACACAACAAACATTCCGGCAAAGTATGGCCCTAACAACATAAGTAGAACATGAAAAAGCCATGCTTTAGAAGGCGACTATAATGCTTCCATGGTAAGTTTTATTTTACATTTTCTTTCCACGTACATGTTTATTAAAGCTTATCTCTGTGGGGAAAACTCCCCTTTCAATGGGTCTATCCCTGCACTGCAAGGGTTAACTGCTTGTTATTGTCTGAGTAACATGTGTAATGGGCATTTTCTTACCTGAACCCCGCTCCCACAGGCTGCAACCTCTCGCCCTGCTTTTGGCTGGTTGAAGGCCTGCTGACATCATCACGTACAATGCAGGGCCCATAGCCTTGCATTATACAGGAGGATGGTGACAATCCACATGCTGGAGCAGAGGGCAGGGAGGTGAGCACCGACTGCCAGGTAAGAGGGGGTCAGGTAAGTAAAAGTCCTTTATACAATACCCCTAGGCATGAAAGAGCAGTTAACCCTTGCAGTGCTGGAGTAGCCCCACTGCAAGGGGAGGTTTTTTTCCCCTGGAGATAGGCTTTCAGTGATATATTCTTATAACTGTTTGAATTGTATATAAACTGTATTTTATAAATAAACACTTAAAGCTGAAAGCTGGCCATCTTCAAAAGTGTATCTTGCAGTGGGACCCCACCACACTGCAACAGTTAATTGCAATTTTGTCCAGGGGGATTGGAAAAGGCAGAAATACTTACCTTGTGCCTTATACCTGCAGGCTTCCTTCCAGCTGTACAACCATTCCTCAGAAACTGCTTCTTTATGCTGCTCCTCCAGGTACAGTCCCTCTGATATCATCATGTACAATGCTGTACCAGCAGTCCTCCCATATACCGGGAGAAAGCAAAGAATCACACCAGCCACCAGGGGAGCAAGGAATAAGGTAAGTATTGTGCTCATTTCAATCCTCCTAGACAAAACAAGCAACTTATCCCTGCAGGGTGAGGCGGAGACACTGCAAGATGAATTTATGTAAGGTGCTTCCATGGCACCTTGAAAATTGGGCTTTTCCAATAAGATAGCCCAGCACTGCATTTTGTAATTGTTCTCTGTTTATGTTTATGAGCCGCTTGTTTGCTAGAAGAGAGGTAGGAGAGGGGTTAGGTTAGACGTGTTCATGAGCAGTTAACCCTTGCAGTGGGCGGGGGGCACTGCAAGGGCTAATAATAATTTTCCCTGGTTCTGCTTTAGGCTATTCAGGCTATTCACAGCATAGCAGAACTGAGCTTGGTAAAAAGGCAAAGTATGCCCCCTGCTGGTTGTACTGTGAAATCTGAAAAATCCATATGCAATATTTTACATTTATCTCCCTACAAAGAGAAAAACATTTTAGTCCTGACCTTAATAAATAAAATATATCTGAAAACATTATACATTCTCTTAAAATGTTTGATTGTTTGTGTTGTAAATATTCACAAATGGTTGGAGATCTTCAATTGCACTGAATGTGGAAATCAGTAAATCACAAGTGTTGTATATAAATATGTTAAATTGTGTATCATGTATGTACCGTTCATAATGTTACTTTCAATACCTTGCTTTTAAAAAAAAAAAAGAAGTTACAAAATGAACCAATATTTTTATTTTTTTTTACAAATTTAAGTGTACTACAGTCATATAATAAAAAAAGGTTGCTCTGCCAAAAAACTGCAGTGCCAATGTGAATGTGCCCACAGGAGGGTAAACCACTCTTGTGTTTAAAGTGTGCCTAAGAAAAGCATGAGCTGAAAATAGGAGCCATCAGTGATTGTCCCCCCACTGTGGAAACATCCACACGCCACATTCTATTAAGTATTCATATTCTATCCACAGACCATATTTGCAATATTGTATTGATATTAGTAGGAACACTGGATGGCACTGTAGCTGGGAAGCTCTGAGATCCTCACGCTCACACCTGTGCACACATTACTCTTGGCAGCATTGCAGCCTTTTGGGAAAATGTGTTGTTTCAACCGAGGTTAATGCGTGTATTGTGAGAAAGTAGAGGCAACAGTTGTCTGTGTTTGTTTGGCAGAGCCTGGCATAAATTAGAGCCTTACCTTCAATTCCTGTGTAAACAGACATCAAATAAATGAGCAGCTTACCTTGACTTCCACTGTGAATGGAGGAACACTTGCATTTTCTGGTCTCCCCACAATGACTTCCTCCAGGGGGTCCCACTCATTGTAAGAGCAGACAGGAGAGTCTTGGGGGACGGTTTCGTCAGCAGTGCAGGCTTTCTGGGCAGCCGCAGCTGCCTGGGTGCTCTGGAAAGTTCGCTGCACCCATCCGACGAAGCCCTTGCTCAGCTGAAATGACAAGAGAACCCTAATAAAGGCAAAGCACTCCCAAATTGTTTTTTTTGTACTGAATATAATATAAGGAGAAAAAAGGTTTTAGATAGAGATATATACACACACACATACATTTACTAAGGCCTTAAGCGCAAAAGTAAAAAGGCTTTTAAAGGCATTTTTCATTTTTTTATGTCTCTGATCGCAGTTCTATTTCATCCAATATGTTCAAGCGCATTCTGGCATTCAGTTCCGACTTTTAGAGCAACGTTTAGGGGCATAGAAAAAAATGCAGTGTTTTGAGAGGAGCTTACTAGCATAATTTATGTGCAAATGTTCATAAATAGATGCAAATGTGCGTTTATGATCACAAATTAATTCTAGGGCCTAGAATAGATGAATATTCTAGCCAATAGAATTAGTTTACACACATATGCCTCCGAATGCCATATGTGTGAAAAACGCAACGCGAGTGATTATGCATTATGTGAGCACTTTATACGCTGGATTTTTCTACCAGCTTCTGGAAGATAGATTAAGCATGGATGGGAATTTTAATACACCTGTGTGCATGAGTCCTAAAGGAGTAGAGGTGGTTGACTTAACAACGTGAAGGTTCACTATGTAAAGCGAAAGTTAATATGCTAGTAAATAAGATACAAATGGGGCTACTTTGAATACCCATCATGTGCAAAGATTAGTAAGTCCATTAGTAAGTTAAATCCAATATAGTTATTTATGCGCATCTTGCGCTCTCTCTCTCACTCTCTCTTTCTCTGTACAAAGTAGGTATAGGGGAACTCACGGATCTTGCAGCAGAGATTGACAATAGACCATTGACAATAAAATGTTGAGGCTTTGACTTATCACTGCTGCATGACTGGTGAGTACCTCTACTTTGGATGTGTATGGATACACCCACCCAGGCATTTACAGTACCTTACAAACTGGTCTATACAGAGAGATATATATATATATATATAATAAATTCATAAATGTGTTGGTAGAAATGTGGATGTGTTAGCATGCATCCTCCTAGTGGTGGCTGGGGACAGTGCAGCTTACATGCCGTACAGTATGGCTGGAATGCACGCTCTTGCAATAAGGGCCTGTTGTCTGTGCTGAGATTAATGGCCTTGTAGTAAGTCAGTCATGCCACGCTGCACGTACACATGTGACATATGTTATCAACCACTCCAAAGAGTTACACTGTGCTCTTGGAGAAGCAGTGGTCAAAGTAAACCATGTAGCAGCTGCTGTAAACAAGATTACAGCTCCTATCTTATCAGGCACCTCTGAGCTGAGCATGTGGTCTTCCTATGGACAGAGCACTTCCTATAGCTTGCCTGGCTTGAAAAGCTGGTATGGTTTGCACAATTGTTTGTTTAACCCCTTCTATGTAGGCTGGATTTGCAAAATCAGCAGTCTGGTTCTATAAGCTATAAAAATAATTCCTCCTCCATATGATTAGCAGAATAGTTATACAGAATAATTTTACAATTACAGGCAACATTAATATTTAAGGATATGTAAGCACTTCCAGCAGTTTCAGCCAGTGGCGCACAATAAGGGATCCTGTGCAAAACCAATTTTTGTGCCCCAATTTAACTGCTGGCCAAATAAAATGACTAAAGTTGCCCATACATTGAATGATTTTCATTTGGAAATCGTACATGAATGATCTTTTGAACGAAAATCAAACACTTGATGGTACATCACCGACTTTCGTTTTTGATATTGTGATTGAAATTCTTCAATCGGTCAGGTTAGAAATATTTTCTCTGATCGAACGCAAATCGGTGGGGTTTTCGTTCGTCAAAAATCACAGCAAGAACACAGCACATGCGCAAAAGGAAATTATTTCCGTCGTTCGTCAAAAATTGGTTGGTTAGCATGGCTAACGAACGATTTCCGAAATCGACATTTGACTATGCTTGATGGGGAAGTCTAGGTATATTTGAACGAGGGTTCGTGGCAGAAACTAAACATTTTGAACCAAAATCCTACAATGTATGGCCACCTTTGCTGAATATCGAAAGTCATGCCCAAACATGTCACATCTACCCAAGATTATATATAATCAACAGTACCCCATACTAAAAGGTAACAGGACATTTATTTGTGACCAATAAAAATGGTGTTTTAAGGCTGCTGAGAAACGTTTCGAGACCACGCAGGGTCTCTTCATCAGGGCATAAAGAGTCAAGAGTCTTTATGCCCTGATGAAGAGACCCTGCGTAGTCTCGAAACGTTGGCTCTTATGATTGTGTGATGTCTATGTCCAATAAAAGGACATGTTGGATTATTCTACTGAGTGCTGGTGATTCCTCTTCCTACTTTTCACTATAGCACCCGCTGGATATGCTCTATTGCTGTATAGAGTGTGCTGGATTTATTGCATCCAGCACCCATCTGACCCACATTTAGTAAAAATTGACCTCTAAGGGGTCTATTCACGAAGCTGCCGAAGGATCTAGCCGTAGCTTCGGCCGATCCTTCGGCTAGCTTCGGCCCCAGGACCACTTCGGTTCAGTAGAACCGAAGGGGTCCTGTACGGGCTATTCACTATACTCGAACGTGGCAGAGCAGCTCAGTCGAGCCAAGCGCATATGCATCGGCTCGGCTGAGCCATGCTGAAAGCCGAAAGCCTGCTTCTGACAGCTGGGCGGAGCCTGCCGTGATCTTACGGCTGGCTCCGGCCACTTGCAGAGAGATCAGCGTCCCTGGTTACCTGCTAACCAGGGACACTGATCTCCAAACAGCTAACTCTCCCTGGCGCCCGGGAGTCTCCTGCTCCCGGCCGCCAAGGAGAGAAACACTGCTATTTCTTTTTTTCTTCACGGAGTGATGTCAGAATAGAAAAGAAAAAAAAATGTTTCCCATTGAAATGCATTGCTACATTACTATTGGCTATTTCAATTTGCAATAGCCAATGGTAAACTAGCATTGTACCCGCCCTCTGCTGCACTTCAAAGTTAATTCAGCCACTGTTTTGCAAAACATTGAGTGCTGTTGGCTGCTTTGGGAACTGGGTGATAATAATTTCAGCAGTGATCAGTCCAGTAATATACCAGCATGTAATAATATAAATAATAGCCACATTACTATAGTCCTGGATATATGCAAATAATATTGTCATCACCCAGGACATGGTGAATGTGTACAGTTCATTGGGAGCCTAATAAAAACTAATGGCATTCACTAGGAGCACATAGGCCCCCCGTTCACACCATAGTGTTGCTCTAACGGCATAGTATCCTAAGTGTCCTGGTGCATTACCATTAATTCTAAATAGCACCCCAACGCAGCAGAGCACAGCGTGCCTTAACACAATACCATGCATTGTGGTGATTAAAAAGTAATGCATGCACTAATTTTTTCACCGCAGCACAATGCACACCTGTCAGGGGGTGCAATGGGGTGCTATTCAGAAAAATAGCAATGCAAAACACTAGCGCACCTAGAATGTGCGGCATTGCATTGTGCAATAGCATGCACTAAAAGCATGGGCACCATGTCTGTAGCGCAATGCTGTGGTGTGAACAGGACCATAAGGTTCAAATCAAAGTTAGGCAGTGAGAACCTAACTGCTTTCCACCTGGTGGCATGAAGCTCATTCCCAGGCATAAGGAAAGATACTAATCTAGATTGGCTATAGTCCATTTCTGTGATGTGCTACAAAATATCAGGGTTGATTTACCAAAAAAGTGAATGTTTACTAAACTTCGTGAATTAAAAAAAGGTGTGTTTGCTCTGAACTTTGAACACCCAATCATGTGCGAGGGAAAGAAAACCAGGATTTTTGCTTGCACATGATTAGATGATTGAAGTAAACACATCTTCTTCACATTATTTACTAAGCTAGGTGAACATACACTTTGAAATGGGAGCATTCACTTTGCTAAGTAAACAGTTACAAGCATGTAGCTGTAGGGCTATTACTGGATACATATGTTTTATATCAACCAAAAAGAAGCAAAAACCATATGATCATGTAAAACTGACCCAAAGGTCAGCGACTCATTTTTACCACATCTGTGGAACTACAAGTCCCAGCACACTAGTGCATTGACTTTTCTGTTTTATTCGCAAGAACAGCCTAACTCACTGCTGAAATAAGATAGTAGTTCTGCTCCTGCCTTTATTTAAAAAGAAATTTCCTTAGCGCTCTGTAAAGTAGAGAGTGAGTTTTGATGCCTGGGCTCTGAATTTGGGGGGGAGGTGGCATTCCAGAATGGCCTCTTCACTGGGAACTGTATTTTTAGCAACAGCTGGAGAGCTTTCAGCCACTCCTGAAACAACCCCACATGGAGAGTCAATAAAGTAGATTGCATCGTGTGGCTTGGGGGGGTTATTTACTAACAAAGGGCCAGTATGCAGAAACCAGTTCAATGTAATGAGTGCAAATTGAATGAGGAAACTCAAACCCCTAGATGTTGTACACACCCCTTTGTCAGCATATTTACAACTGTATTAACATTGTTACATAATAACACAAAGACGTAAATATTTTTACACTTTGTAGCCATTTTAAGACCATCCATAACCCCCCACACACACACACACACACACGTACACACACACACACACACACGTACACACACACACGTACACACACACACACAAACACACAAAGTTATATGTATTAATCAGTAAGGCCACGTTTTAATCATGATAGCTGGCTATAGACATGAGATGAGCATAGACTGGCAACAATAATATGTAGGCATCGTGGCCATGTTCTAGGGGCAATGATCAGTCAGGTAGGATTGAAGCCCATCCCTATTTTTAGAACTGCTTCGTTAGCCATAACTGTAAATGCCCAGATAGCCAGATCATGCCATTTTATATCAACACCCGACCAAAGAGGAACCTTGCAATCATATTGATGTACCTAGCTGTCATGTGAGACCTATGGTCAGATTTAGGATAACTTCAAACAATTTGAATTTATTTTCAGTTTTGGAGCACTGGTGAAATGTATGACCTCTCTGTCAGGTTTTTGTTCATGTCCTGATGACAACATTGGACAGGAAGTGGTGAGGAATGTTTCTAATGGTGTCACATGCAGCAAAAAAAGTTATTCTGCCTGATACAAAAAAAGTTTGCTGGAGTTGAGCTTTAAACCAACTGAGCACAGATAGAGATTATCTCACAATATTGGCAAAATCGCTGCTGTTGTGTGATAAACTACCCTTGTATAGATATAGAAATAGAGTTTAAAATGTTCACAATTTGCTTGGGTATTTCAAGTTCTAAAGAAAATCTTTTCACCTAATTA
>NW_017306342.1:2137198-2164295 GCF_000935625.1 Nanorana parkeri
TCTTTTCACATAATTATATATATATATATATATATATATATATATATATTACACACACACACATATGTTTTCAACTGCCACAGTAGTAAAAAAAAAGCCAGGGGTATCGTGGATTTGTAAAAGTCTCCTTAGTTCAGGTTCCAGAATACAAAAAAACTGTTGAAGCATCATTTTAGTAACATGTCATCCTGGATTAGCTGTATTATGCAGTGTTCTCTGTGTAGTACTGCACACTAGACAGGGATATAACATATGTAAGTGACAAATAATTTGTAACTCCCCATTTTAAACTCCCATGCTCCATTGATGGGACTTGGAGCAATGCCTACTGATGATACTGCAGAGAAATTAGGATCCACTGTTCCCAGGCTCACTTAACAGTTGCATGGATTTGATGAATGAATGAGCTAAATTCAGCTGAAGGTGTGGATATGGAAAGAACAGCACAAATCTGATAACAGAGACATTGGACTAACTGCAGCCTTGGTAATGTCAGCATGAAAGATAATATGCCAGTTCACAAGGCTAAATTTAATTCAAGGATGCTGATCCTATAACAAGAAACTATACCAATAATGCGGCTATCACATAGCAACATGACTTCATCTAAACCTATACCAGCTATGATCTAATATTGTATAAGTTGCAGTAACCAGTACATCTGAGCCAGGATTATGCAATGTGTACAGTCATGGCATTTAAGGTATGAACTATAAGGATACAGACCATGGATCCTATGTAGTGGACAGCTTCAGCTCCCCTGCTTCCTCCTCTCACACATCTTACACGCAGCATGGTGCCTGGGCTACCTAAGGGAAGGAATGTTCTCAATGAATGAATAAGACAGCTCAAAAGCCCTGAGCTATTCCAACTCAAGCCAAGTGGTCTGGGGCAGGGTAGGGCTGTAAAAGCTCTTTATATGAACTCCACGTCCCTCTCCATTGGCTGCTGCTGATAACAGGTGGTGATAGTGTCAAAGCTAAAGGTCACAAATTCCCAGATTAGAACGTGTCTCTTCCAAGAACCGCAGCACCTTTTTGCCTTTTTTAGCTGCAGAAAGACAGTGGGAATCAATGTGTAAAAACATAAAGCATGGGAACATCTGGAAGGCCACAGCGCTGTGCAGCTGCAGAATATGTACCCAGCAGCTGTTATTACAGAACAACAGGTGACTGTGAAAGTCATGTTTCCTTCACATGCCATCGAGTACTAAGCATGCTTCCAGATGCTGTGTTCAAATAAATTGTATCCAGGTGTAAAGCTGCTCATACGTAAGAGATGACAGTCACCGAATCAGACAATTAGCCCCCATTCACATATGGGCGTAACAGGGATGTCCATTGTGGTGATGCGCGTTCCCGGGGCTTTGTTTCCCACGTTCGATTAAAATGGGTGCCGAACGTGTGCCAAATGTGGGTAAAGTAGCACATTTTGTGACATGCGTTCCAAGTTTTTTTCTAGGAAGAAAGCGTGTTATCTCAGCTGTGTTTTGGTGCTATTACTAGTAATGGCACCACAAGCACGTTCGACATTTGGTGCGTGTTTTACGAATGTACTTTCAACCACGGGTGCTTACTGTTGGATTGGGTGATGATTTACCCCCTGTTCACACCATCACATTCTGTGAACCTGCATTGCAATGATGCACGTATGCAGGCATTTTTCCCCTCATGTGTCATGCATCCCAATTGATTTCAATGGGTGCCACTTGCGTGACAAACACAGGAAAGTAGCTTATGTAGCCAAATCTGCTACATGCGTTCCGCATTTGTTTCCTGCACGTTTGTGTACATTTCAATGTGCGTCAACAAACAGGAAACATGCGCATTTGCCCACCCGCATTTGGGTTGGCTTTAACAAGTAATGGCACTGCAAGCATCTTTTTGTGAGTGTTTGCTCCTTTTAGGACTACTAATTTGTATTGAGATTATAGTCCATCACGGGAGTGAGCTTAGAGCTGTGACTACTTTACAACACACACAGGAACCATGGGGAACAAAAGTAGTCACCCTCCAGAAGGAAGGACAGTGTCAGCACCAATTCAGAGATGATTTGAGGATCCATAGCTGAGTGATAAACAAATAGTGTACATTTTGTTGATAGTTAAGGTACTTTAATGCATTTTAAGGTTTATCTCCTGAGTTTAGCATTAATTTGCTTGTAATAACAGACACACAAACATGTATAACATTCTTTTTATTGACTACCTCCCAGCCGGCCGTTGTAAAAAAACGGCTGGCCGGGAGCTCTCTAGATCTGAGCGGGCGTCTTTAGAGGTCCGCTCAGCCACGCCCACTTGTGTGCGCTCCACGGCGCGCGAGCGGGAAATACCGACAAGTTAAAAACAGGCAGCGATGCCTGTTAACATACAAGCGATCCGCCGGCTATGGAGCCGGCAGATCGCTTGTATGAGCTGCCGGCCCGTGTTCCCCTCCTCCCTCCGCAGCACCCCCTCCCGTTGTCATGCTGGTCCCTGTCTCCGCTGTGCCCGGTGCGAGCCCGGGACCAGCATAGTGCCTCTGTCACAGGGGATCAGAGGGAGGTCGGTACACGATCTCCCTCTGGTCCCCTCTCCGCTGTCAGAATGCGGAAGTGATGTAGTTTACATCACTTCCGCATTCTTGTGTCACTCTCCAGCTTCAGACGCTGAAGAGAAGCTGATGAAGCAGATCTCGGCTTCTTCGGGGGGTCCTAGGTGGCATTAGGGGTCTTGGAGACCCCTGATGTCTCCATAAAGAGGACCTGTCACATCTTTTGCTATCACATAGGGGGGTTTCTTAGCCCCCTATGTGATAGCAATAATGTTAAGTGGAAAAAAAAAGAAACAAACATTTAATTTTCCCCAAAAACATTTTTTTAAAGTTACACATGTTTGGTGTCTATTTACCCGACGTGACTCCGTCTTTTATATTTTACCAAAAAAATTGGGTAATAATAAATGTTTCATAACATATTGTAAAAAAAACTTGAAAAATTTTTTTTTCAGTAGTTTCACCGAAATATAGTAGAAAATTAAAACCCCAGTGGTGATTAAATACCACCAAAATAAAGCTCTATCAGTCTCCAAAAAATGGTATAAAAATAATTTCAGTACAGCGTTGCATGACGGAATAAATGTCAGTCAAAGTACAGCAGCGCTGAATACTGAAAAATGGCCTGGCCAGGAAGGGGGTCTAAACACCTGGTCTTCAAGCGGTTAAGAAACCCTCTATCAGGGAACTTGCAATACAGCAAGCGGACAATATTGCAATTTAGGAGAAATTCAGTCTTGACATCCTTAGGAACCCAGTGAGCTGGTGGCACCTACAGTATATAATACCAGCAATGCTAATAGGTAGCTGCAGCATGCTGAGCTTTAGACACAAGTCTCTATAGAAGTTATGGAACAAAAGCAAAAGTTAGCACTGTATGTTTACACCAATCTCAAGTGTAAATCGCTTTCTGTTGAAAAGGTTGGAAGATGTGTTATGTAGGAAATCACTTTATAGAGGATGTTATCCTAATTTATTCCTAGACAGATCTGTGGGAACACAGGAAAGGGAGAGGGCTTGTTCTCGTAAATGCTCTCGTCCAAAATTACACTGGCAGTTGTAGTATTGTGTGTGCAGGCAGCTGTCTATGAGATGTTTCACTAATTTAGACACGTACACATGTAATATAAATCATGGAAAATAAAGACTATTTCCGCCTTAGGTGAAATGAGCACTTACCTTGTGTATTTTATAAATAAAAGGTTGTCTATTTTTATCAATATAATCCCCAAGCAGTCCTTGCCAAATGAAGTGACCATGGTCAGGGCTTTCTTTATAATGCGATAAAGATATGATCCTTTTCTATCATTAGTTACACTCGTTTTTTTTTTTAAAGTATGGTAATGCAACTTTCACAACATACTAGTAGATAGCAGCTTTAAGAGACCCTGTCACCAGACTATTCATTTCATCAAAATCTTTAGCAATGTTATATGATATATATACCGTATTTTCCGCTCCATAAGATGCAATTTTTAGCGAATTTTGAGCGAATGTGTGAGAGCTGAGGTGGGGCGGGGCTCACAGTGTACCCAGGGGTGTGGAATTCCTATTGCCCGATGCCTGGAACATGCAGTTTTGGGCGCCGGGCGCTTAGTTTTTTTGTACATTTAGCTCTGCTCCGGACAAGCAGAGCTAAATGTATAGTGTGGAGCCGCCGCTTGTTTTCATACAAGTGATCTGATTAGATCACTTGTATGAAAGGAGCAGCGGGGATCCTGTCTGCCTCCCCGCCGAGGTTTTCGGGGTGTCCCGCTCCTTTGGGGACCCATGACCACGGCATAGGAGCTCACCATAGAGCCCATAGAGCATGCTCTGTGTGATCACTGAGACCGTGGCGCTGTAATCACAGCGCCACCTGTCTCAGCTGTCAGGAACTACACAGAGCCCTACCCTCCCTAGGTGCGTCTTATGGTCAGGTGCGTGTTATGGAGTGCAAAATAAAGATATATAGGGGTGCGGAATTCCTATCGCCCAATGTGGGCTAGCAGAGCTAAATGTAGATGGGGGGCCAACGCTCATTTAATACAAGTGATTTCAGATCACTTGTATAAAATTAGCAGCCATCTTGTCTGCCCCCGCCATGGTTTTCAGGGCCCCCCGCTCTCCTGGGGGACCCGGTGTTCCATCATTCCATCAGACCCGTGACTTTATCGGACTTGTGGGGGTGTGTGCGGGGGTATGTGAGGAGCTTGGGCTGTGTGCGCAAGTGCACTGCAAGACCAGATCCATAAATCTGACGGACCGATCAGCTTATGAGCGTCTCCAAGTCCAGAACTCTTACGGACTAATTATTAAATTATAATCATAAAAGAAAATTTGATGCATTGCATGGTGGTACTGTGAGTTAATCTCACAGAACCGTGCGATTAACTCACAGCCCTGGTGAGAACAGGCCCTAACACATGCCTGTGACTGGACCCCTTATATATCATTGTATATTTACATCTACCTGACCTTTGAAAGACATGCAGGTTGGTAAGTTTAGTTCACTTTTCCGTTGATCTGTACTATGAGTTCTGCCAAATTGCCAGTTACAGCCAAGGAAATGTTGAATAATTGATTTGATAAATTAGGTGAGTTATCAGAAACGCTTAGGGATGTGTAATTGAACTCCCCACTGTTTTCTGCATTTGCAGATTATAACAAGACCTAATTTAAGAAAATCTATCCAGAGACTAAAATGTAGACTGCCATTGCCGGCTTCTCGTGAGAAGCCTAGATGTCTGGCTGTCATACTGATTCTTTGGCTTCATTTTCTAGAACATGAATGGAGTTAAGGAATTCTAACTTTGTTTTTGTTCTACAGCTGTGACTGAGACATCTTGAAGTCAGGCACTGCCAGATAGCCAACATTTTCAGTAACAGTCCACCATACTTGACAAGTCTGCCTAATATAGACCATTGTTTAGTTTAGTGGATGGTATGATTCGGTGAACACCACATTCCCATAGGTGAATTTCCCTTTTTTGGATGAAAAACCCATTAAAATGCATTTCATGCCAAAGTATATAAATGCAAAGTGTGCCTTTTCTGTTCTATGAAGTGTCACCTAGAATATTTTACTAATCTCTTCATCATCACTTTTTACAGAGAGTCCAAAGAATAGAAGAAGGGACAAGGACAAACAAAGGTGTAAGTGGAAAACAGAGAACAAAAGGAAAGAAATGCCCCATGGCAGTCTGAGTCAATTTGCAAATTACACAGATAATGGTGAAAACAGAGAACAAAAAGAAAATTGTGTCAATTTGCAAATCAAATAGACAACCAGCACTGCAAACAGCGGTAATCATGATTTTTTCTTCTCAGTGAAAGAGCTTATTGAAATCTCTGTGACTTCACTTATGTGAAGAGTACAGACAAGGAGACTTCAGGCATTGCTATCTGGGAAATGTTCACAAAAACAACATCGGTGTATATGCAGTTCTATATAACCGTTATACTTTCAGTAATTACATTCCTCCGTTGCTTGTTTAAATTGACTGTGGGTCAGCAGGGGTCACTATGGCTAGATAAGAAGGAGTCATCTTGTAGGCAAGCCAACAGGCCCAAATCTTAGAAAGGCGCTCCTTTTGATCTATTCGACTATGTGTGAGTTCCTCTAGATGGTATGTCTGATCAACCCTGTCAAGCCATTCCAGTAAGGAAGGGGGAGAGCTAGTCTTTCATTTGGCCGGGATTAGTGATTTGGCTGCATTTAGCAGGTGTGATGTAATAGAGCGGGTATAGCGTCCTATGGGGTCATCCGAACCATGAAACAACACTGACCAGGGATCACAGCTTATAGGGGTTCCCTGAATTGTGGATATATGCCTTTGAACACTCCACCCACTAAAATTTCGAAAGATCGCACTGGGTTTGCTGAACCAGAATGTCAACTTGTAGACAGTACTCTTGTGGCTTAATGGCCCTTATTAGGGATAAACTTAGGTTAAGACCAAACCTGATCCAAGCCTGAGCTGCTTTTGCTGCCGACCAATCAGCTGAAGCCAGGGAATTCCCAACCCGCAGCGGCACTTAAGCAAAGGTGCGGCATGCAGTGAGATCATTGCCCTTATACTGTATGGCCACATAGCTAAATTGTATATTTGGCCAATTACATTAACCTAATATGTGATTTCCCTTATGTAGAGAGTACAGACAAGGAGACTTCAGGCATTGCTATCTGGGAAATGTTCACAAAAACAGAGATAATGTCTTGATAAATATTATTTTGCCTTTGAACACTCCACCCACTAAAATTTCAAAAATTTCTGAACCAGAATGTCGACTTGTAGACAGTACTCTTGTGGCTTAATGGCCCTTATTAGGGATAAACTAAGGTTAAGACCAAACCCGATCCAAGCCTGAGCTGCTTTTGCTGCCACCCAATCAGCTGAAGCCAGGGAATACCCAACCCGCAGCTGCACTTAAGCAAAGGGGCGGCGTACAGTGACATCATTGGCCTTATACTGTATGGCCACATAGCTAAATTGTATATTTGGCCAATTACATTAACCTAATATGGTCATGTGGCCACATAAGGTTCATTACATCAGGACAAGCATCCCGCCCCTTTATTTATGTTCAGATGTATTTTGGGGAATGTGCCAGTCTAGAGATTCTTTCACTGGCAGCAATTAGCCAGCAACAGAGAGCACTCACCTGCTCTTGTGGCATACTGCCCAGCTGTTCAGATTTCCACAGGGCTCAGGGACACACACAAGTGTAAACAGGCATTTAATGATCAGATATCTTGGGCTAACTGCACGTCTAAAATTTGTGACATCAGTAAGGGGATCAGGTACAAAATGTTTTGCCTGCAGGATTAAAAAGAGACTGGCCCTTGCCTCGGGCCCACATTTTATTAAGTTAGCCCCTTCAGTTAAAAACATTATAGAGAATTTTGGCCTCCAGGTTGCTAACCCCGAGTCATGTAATCATCTTATTTGTTTCATAGGATGAGTAAAGGTTACATTTACTTTAGAGGACAACGGAAACTTTTATGTAAAGCTGCTAGATATGTTTAACTGTATTTTAAAACAGATGTAAGCTGCATGTATTTAGTGTTGTTACCTTTGTTTGTTCATGCAGATTTTGTTTTAACACAGTAATCACTTTTTGAAGCTAAAGAAAATGAATTATAGACCTTCAGACTAGGTATTAATGTTACCCAGGAAATATATATATTTGCTTTTTCAAGAGAAAAAAAATAAAAAATAATAGCAGGGGTCACTTAATCACTGTATCACAATTTCCAATTCAGAACAACACTATTATTATTTTTTTTTGTATAATACATTTTTATTGGAGAAAAATATATATTTAACACAGAAAAATTAAACAGACAAGAAGTATGACAATGAATAGATCACAATATGTGCATCAGTTCAAAAGGCTTGAAAGATTATGCATTTCCCAGAACCATTATCTGATGCAGAGAAAGGGAAAGGTGAAGCATGCATATAGGGAAAATGGGTGAGTGGGGGGAGTAGGATCATGTCCAATTAGCATTAAGTGGCAATTCAGTTGAAAATAGAAAAACCATCAGTGTATATACAGCTCTATATAACCGTTATGCTTTCAGTAATTACATTCCTTCATTGCATGTTTAAATTGACCGTGGGTCAGCAGGGATTATTATGGCTAGATAAGACGGAGTCGTCTTGTAGGCCAGCCAATAGGCCCAAGTCTTTGAAAGGCGCTCCTTCTGATCTATGTGTGAGTTCCTCTAGGCGGTAAGTCTGATCAACTCTGTCAAGCCATTCCAGCAAGGATGGGAGGGAACTAGTTTTCCATTTTGCTGGAATTAGTGATTTAGCTGCATTTAGGTGTGGTGTGATAGAGTGGGTATAGCGTCCTATGGGGTCATCCGAACCATGAAACAACGCTGTCCAGGGATCAAAGCGTATAGGGGTTCCCTGAATTGTAGATATCACTGAAGGAAGCTATAACAGGACACGGCCACCATATGTGAGCATGGGTGGCTACAACGTCACAGCCCCTCCAGCATAGATGAGACACTGAGGCATCCATCTGGTGCATCCTCTGAGATGTGTAGTACCATCTACTGAGTAGCTTATAGTTGAGTTCCTGAATACGTGTGGATCTGGATGATCCTAAAGATAAGGCTAATACGAACCAGGGATCACAGCTTATAGGGGTTCCCTGAATTGTGGATATCACAGATATCACCTCCCGCCAGTATGAAGCTATAACAGGGCATTGCCACCAGATGTGAGCATGGGTAGCTACCGCGTCACAGCCCCTCCAGCATAGAGGAGACACAGAGGCATCCCTCTGGTGTATACTCTGAGGTGTGTAGTACCATCTGCTGAGTAGCTTATAGTTGAGTTCCTGAATACGTGTGGATCTGGATGATCCTAAAGATAGGGCTAATACACGAGACCTACTTTTCTCAGTAAGTGGACTATCTAGTTCCGGAGGATGGGAGAGACTCTAGAGAAGTCCTGGAGGCGAGCATGGGAGGAGTTGATGAGTGAGCTAGAAAGCAGGAGGTCTTTGGAAGAGCAGAGGGGTGGGTTAGGCTGATACTTTGAGACAAGGTTTAAGATATATCCAGGGGAAGAGTTGTGTATGGCATTGTAAGTCATTGTGAACCAAACTAACTTGCGCTAACGGAAATAGTAAAACTAAATTAAGATGGATTAAAATTTAAAATAGATATTAATATGACCCCGGAACTAAAATTTCTAAAACCAAAAAGGAAAAAAGCTGCTGAACTCAGGCTAAAAGCCTACAGAATAATGGTGTAATGAAGTGTACAGCGATAAATGCCCTTCAGGAAATTAGATAACGGTAGGGATCATATGGTGTTCCCTCCGTGTCAAGCAATCGTGAAACAGTGTATTTATAATAAATATTTGTGTAAAAACTTATAGTACGTTATAAAATGTGTCAGCAGGTGTCATAAAAGGCGTGTCATACATGAACCTTATTAAATAAATAAACAAAAATCTTCAAAGAACATGTGTCATATATGTGAAAAAAATATTAT
Organism: Nanorana parkeri; assembly: GCF_000935625.1. Taxonomy (NCBI): domain Eukaryota; kingdom Metazoa; phylum Chordata; class Amphibia; order Anura; family Dicroglossidae; genus Nanorana; species Nanorana parkeri. Next base: position 2,146,727 of record NW_017306342.1, read on the forward strand.
TGGGAAAAAAATATTAAATAAATAAATAAACATGTGTCATATATGTGAAAAATAAAAATATCACAATATAAAACAGTCTGTGTTGTTTTCTTTCGAAAATAAGTAGAAGTATGCACTTATAATATAAAAAATGCACCCAAAGTTCTTAAAGCTCTCCGATCTTCAAAACAAAAAAAGCCCACAAATATTTATTATATATACACTGTTTCACGATTGCTTGACACGGAGGTGACACCATTTGATCCCTACCGTTATCTAATTTCCTGAAGGGCATTTAGCGCTGTACACTCCATTACACCATTGTAAGTCATTGTTAATATTTTGAATTTTATCCTTTTGGCTATTGGAAGCCAGTGGAGGGATTAGCAGAGAGGGGTTGCAGACACTGAGTGGCAGGTTAGGTGGATAAGTCTAGCAGCAGCATTCATGCTAGACTGAAGGGGGGATAGCCTGTGTAGAGGTAGGCCAGTGAGGAGGCAGTTGCAATAGTCGAGATGAAAGATAACAAGTGAGTGGATGAGCTGCTTTGTGGTTTCATTGGTGAAGAAGGGACGTATTTTGGAGATGTTACGAAGGTGAAGGTGGCAGGATTTGGATAGTGATTGGATGTGGGGCAGAAAGTTGAGGTCCGAGTCAAGGATGACACTAACACCTTGGCATGGGGGAGGGATGGATCCCCGTGTTATCAATCTCAAGGGAAACGTTGACAGCTTTTTCTCCATTCATCAGCTTGTAACAGGTTCCCCGCTGTGTAACCTGTCATGGACGGAGCGCTGCCTGTCAATAGCAGGCAGTGCTGCATCTGGCTTTTGACAGGTAGTTAGGTTACACAGCAGCGGGCTTCCCTACTGCTTGTGTAACCTAACTATGTGCATGATGGGGAAAGGGCTGGGGAATGCCTCACCCAAATCCAAAGGTACCACACATCGCTGGGAAAGAGGAAGAGGAGTGGAGGAGCAAATGATAATGGATATGAGATTTAATCAGGCAACCATGAGATACCACTGCCAATCAAAACTTAATGTGACTTATTCAAAGCCTTGTATGCTACCCCCACTGTGTTGCTCTTTCATTGAAGAGGTAAAGCCAAAATACTCTTAGTTTGTGAGCCAACGGGCAGTATTTTGGAGTCCCCTCCCTCTAAGGGAGCTTTTTAGTGAAATAGCTCCATCACAGTCTTGCAAAAACACATAAGTTGCACAGAAGCCAATCCACCTAAAGGGCAATGATTTTTCATAAAATAAGTATTCTGCCAGTTGATAAATTCTGCAAGTCAAAACAATCTCTGTGAATATTCGTTCTGTACGAATAATTGCACAAAACAAAGTTCTTAGTATATTTCTCCAGTGTCATTTGAATGTCATCATGTAATAATGCATTATGGCCACTAGGAAATACTATTAAAAATACTTCTTTCCTATGCTCCTCAGCTCCATCTGGGGGCCTTAATGTGTTATTTTACATATAGTACAATCGAGTTGGAAAGAAAATGTACTAAGAACATTCATTTTGGGCTCCATTTGGACAGAACAAACATTCATGGAGTTTTGCAGGGCGAATAGCAAATTGTTTTCAAATATTTCTAAAATTTACAAACAAATTACAAATTGTTTATAAATATACACTTAAGTGGATTTATACATGTTTGGGATGTAGCTATACTCAGGCAAAAAGGTTACACAAGCAAAAAACAAAAATAATCTAAAAAGGGGCAGACTTGATGGGCCACTGGGACTTTTCTTCCGTCACTCGTCTGTGATTCTATACTCACCCTCTGTGCTAGGATCCTCTCTGTTCAAGATTTGGCCCAAATATGGTCTTAAGGGATGGACTAATTCCTTTAAATTCCCAGTACTGGGAGCCTTACGCTGAGATCATACAGGGGCATATTTATATAGCGGTGAATATGACTTTCACCAAACTTTTGCTGGTGGTGAATCAATGGCTGCAATTTAAAACACATGCACCTGGAATATTTACCTGCAGAGAAAGTTTGGTAAATGTCAGATTTTCTGTTTTATAAATATGGCCCACAGTGTATTAGTTAACCCGCTGGCATCCATCCTGGACTGGAATATCACATTTTACACTATACCTCAGGTTCTCCAAGCTTTGGGCAAAATGCAGAACAATATATTTTCCTTGTGTACTATTCAGTGCTTGGACCTAGTCACAGTACTAGTCCATATCTCCTACTGGATATGTTTCCTGGAAGAATGAGATAATCAGTTTCTCCACTTGCTATCATGGCTTCCTTTAGCTGGTCTCCAAAATAATTTCAATGGCCATTTGGTGCTGGTGAAACCAAAAAAATAAATGAGGGTGAGACTTTCCCTGCACAACAACGTTAATATAGTAACACCTACTAACCAATCAGATTTCAGTTTATAGAAGTCAGCTTAGCAAAGATATAAATTGATCGGTTGCCATAAGTCACTGTACTTTGCATAGTGCGAGGTATGACTATTTTATTTGTTTGTGTGAAGGCAGACGTGGAAAATTGTTGGGATCCCTTTCAGCTACAGCTCGCGGTATACTGAGCTTAGGGTGACGGGAGGACGCTAGTTTGTGTCCTCCCGTTACCCTTAGGAGACTATGGGGAAAAGCCCTAACCCTATAGTTCTCCTTTAATATTAAGATATGTAGATATTGTATATGAGTCAGCTGTGAAGTTGAGCAAAGTAAACTCCCGCTGCTGTTAAGCAGAGTGTGTAACATTTCATAGGACCTGGCTGAAATCCAAGTGCCACTTTTCGATTGCTGGATAGTTACTAATCATTTGCATTGGCGGGCACTCATGAGACTCTATATAGTATTAGCTTTTTACTGGCTTAGATTCAAGGTACAAAACCAGCGTTCAAATTATATTGTTGACCCTCAAAGTGCATTGTCCTTAAGAGTCCCAGAGATGTGACTAGCTTTGCTAATTTTTATCTTTGAATCTTGCTGAGACCAAATGCTTGTTTAAGAAGAAGGTAACATGAAATAAATATTACATCATTTTATATTAATTCCAGCATTGCCGTCATGTTATTTTCTGCACCGCACTCACTGACCAGGATTATTTAATTATCCTGTAATAATTATGCAGTAATTAACAATTACTGCAGTGAGCAGTAATGATGATGTCTCATTTACAAATCTTAGCTGAGCAAACTGCAGAGAGAAGCTGATTGGTTGCATTGCAAATCTCCTCCAGATTTTGTCTGCTCCAGTTTTGATAAATTCCCCGTAATGCATAGTATGCATGCTTTTGCTTTGCAATATATTATATTTTTATACACATAGCTATATTTTATATATATCATAACATTATTATCACTGGTGGTATATACCTCACTGCTCTTACATTTGCTGCACACAGTTTGTAATAATTTGCAATGTAGATACCTGTTTTTAACCTTTTTACAAGGTGTCATGTGATTGCAAACATAGGCGGGCGCAGACTATTGCATTAGGGTGTTAGGGTGTGCACGCAAAAGTACAAACACACAAGTGTGTGTGTGTGTATATATATATATATGTATATATATATATACGCATACACATACAGTATATATATATATATATATATATACATATATATACATACATACACAGATCTAAGGCATCGGCCTGGCTTCCTAATTGGATGAGAAGCCAGGTAAGCCACAGCCACGCTACCTCACAGGTTCCCAGGCACCGAGGACTGTGGCTTTTATATGAGGAATGTAAGTGGCAAGTGCTGCTGCGCTCTCTATCACTAGCCAGTCACAGAGAGATCTTTGTGCTCTCTCCACTGGCTCAGTGACTAAAAACATGGTGCCCGGCCCGCTATTGCGGTTTCGATGTTGTGCTCAGGGGGATTAGGGTGTGCCCAGGCACACCCTTTGAACACACCTATGATTGCAAAGCTCTGCTGAGTGTGTATGTCTCTGCAGGCTGACAACACCACTGAATCCTTAGAGCAGTGATGTCATCTCACCGGCATCAATAGCTTTCACTGGAGAAATATCTTTCACTGGAGGGTTGGGGAGTAAGGTAGGGACCTGAGGGCTACAGCATTCCCTTGTCCTGTGACAAGTGCAGCCAAGCCCCGATCCCCCTGCTGATCTGATCAGGTCCAGGACCAATATGGGAGGGCCTGCTGTACCCGTTTATCTATGGCTGTAAAGCACATCCACTGTGCAGTACTGCAAAGCTAGAAGCAGTATCTGAGTGTGTAATAAGCAAATATGGCTGCTAGAAACTTTTAATATATGATAATAATATTATTTATATCAAGCTGTTTTCCCAATATGTTGGAGCATAGTTCATAGCTATAGGGTCAGTATATGCAGTAACTGTAGGGGAAGGTGACTGGTGGTCAGACTATTATCTTTTTATCTAACATCTCTCTTTATGACTGTAGTCAGCTTTTTATAAATATTTCTGCAACAATTTGTCGACAATTAACTGGAGCCAGTGTATCAAGGGATGCTATTGATATAGCCAGTGAGGACAATGACCTTCAGGTATCTGGATTAAATCCTGTAACAAATGCCAGTGAAGGTTGCATCAGTTCCTATTACTCAAGCCACGATTAAATAGAATTCTACTCTGTCCTACCAGTGAACATGTACATTATACCAGCTTGGCAATACTGACATATTGGAAAAAGAAATATACATCAAGGTATGCAATTTATAGATAAAACATTTATTTATTTTTCATAAAGAGGGAATAATTTGACCTGTAATAAATCGAATGGAATGAAATAAAATACAATTACCCTGAAACCATAGATACATTAAAGCTGAACTGTGTGGCTTAAAATATGTATTTACAAATGTATGCAACAAAAGCCTCTGTTTTTAATTAATAAGTGATTAATAACTGTAATTGAGACAGCTTAGTTAGGTTTTCTGTTGACTAGCTTGAATGTGTGCTGGGGACTCCCTCTTATTGTTTGTATTTTGTCCTGCCCATGTGCACCTTTCTCCTAATCTCAAACTGATTAGCTGCCAAAGTGGCTTATTTCGAGATTCGCTAAACTTTACAATCAGTCTGTTTTTCCAGCTCTCACATATTTGGTCAGCTGGGGTCTATAAACATGAGACTGTCACATGATCAGGGAAGAATGAATGGCAATTGTCATGTCTATGGCTAGTATTACTATGGGGGTTGATCAAGAACAAGTACATTAAGGTATTTATAAAGCAGTGGCATGGCCTTACCAAGTGGTAATTGCATTGTATAGAAGAGCTTGGATAGTGATATCCACTAAGCATTACAAATCAGTCCCTTTGTCTAAGCTACCCCACGCCATTAAGAAGAAAAAAAAAGAAATACTCTATACAGCAATTTTGAACAATTTAGGGGTATTTTTATAAACAATTCTCACAATGTAATGTAATACTGCATTGTGGCCACTAGATAGAGTTGAGGAGCATAGCTAATAAATACTTTTTTTCCTATGCTCCTCAGTTCCATCTATTGGCCATAATGCAGTATTACATTACATTCGACATGAAAAGAAAACATACTAAAAACAATAATTTTTGCCTTTTATTCGCAGTGAATTAACCAACACAGAGATACACAGGGCAATGGCTCGGCAAATTGTTTATAAATAGTTTATAAATAGACCCATAAGTGTTTGACCACTTGGCAGAACAGTGATAACATAGCTCCAAGTATTGTACAGATTCAACTTGGAACCATCCAATTAAATCTGTGAAAATAGGTGTGTGAACCCACACCCAATAATGGTTAGAAAAAACCATCCCTTAACTCCACCATAGACAACAGAGGGTGGTCAGATGTGCGGGAACAATTGGAGAGTCTGACAATATTTTCCAGCACACATAGATTTGAAGTTGTCACTCAGTTCAGCTGAAAACAGCTATATTGGCAAATTCATTTGTATGGGTAACATTGGGAAAGCTGAGAACTGGAACTTTTCAACTAAAACAGGGATGATTGGGAAGTTTGTTGGAGTCCTCTTCCCAAGTATTAGCAGGAGTTCATAGACATGAAGGTATATATGTTCTAGTAACATCAACTGCACAATATGTATATCCTACATGAAGACAATCTTCAAAAAAGTCCATAGGATAGTTATTCTGATTCTTACCTGGGCATCATCCCTTACATGGACTGCTGGTTACGGTGACTGAAACAAAAAAACTGTTCATATGTAGGTCTTGTGTTACACTGCCTTTAGAGTAATGTTTCCAAAAGTGTTACTCTGATATCTAATTCAGTTTTCCCCTGATATGTAATGTTAACAAGGGAGCTGGGAAGTGATGTTTGCCATAATTAACCCTGTCTTTACTGTGCTGGCAGATCTTCAATATCAGTTTTAAACTAGATGTGCAGGACTGTATGTACTAACAAAGGGTAAAAGATCTTAAGGCTTGGGTGGTACATTGTATGTTATTGCACTTTCAGAAAAGAAAACTCACTTTGTCCCTTATTTGCATGTTGCCACTATTCTAAACAAAATAAACTGCTTAGCGTGTCATCTGTATAAACCTGCTCTAAAGAAATAATTAGAAAGGTAAGAAATATTTATTGTTTTATTATAATTAGGTATGCTGTGGGAATAGGAACACATAACAAACAAATAGTGAGCGCCTAGCTCACATCGCTGGCCCCTGCCTGTGACTGGAAAGCAAAGATCTAAGAGGACACAGAGCTGGGGGAGGGGGGGGGAGAAGCTGTACTGAGCAAACACCAAGTGATCAGTACTGATCGCTCTATGTTTGTAAATAACTGGGCACATAGTGGTTACTATGTCCCCAGTTATGAATAGACAGGAAGTGCTATACATGACTTTCTGTTCATTCATAATTGTGGTCATAGTAAATATTTATGTTCTGCTCACTTTATGAATGAACAGGAAGCGGCTCAGAACAGAGGCTTCCGGTCCATTCATGACTGGGTTGATAGTAAATATTTATTATCTCCAGATTGTGAATGAACAGGAAGTCTCTGTACTGAAAGCTTCCTGTTCATTGAGTGCTGGGGCTGCAGAAAAAGATATTGAGGACTCTGTGTCCTCAATCTCTTTTTCTATTTTAGAAGGGAGATAACAGGGGTCTGTTTAGACCCCTGATATTTCCCCAAAGCCCAGTAAAGTAAAAAAAAAAAATAATAATAATTTAAAATGTTTTTAAAAGGTTGAAAATAAAGTAATTTGCGGTTTCAGTTTTGGCCTGACAAATGTTGACATTTAGTCAAAAAATGTCATTTTAGTGCATTCCTACAATTAATATTTATTACTATACTGCATTAACTGTTTTTTTTTGTTTTTTATTTATGCCTAAAGTTTAGACTTAAGATAATAGTTGCCACATGCATATGCTGCCTCTAACATGTCCATTCAGTATTTTTGTATGTAGAGATAGGGGGATGGAAAATCCAATCATTCATATGACAACTGAACTGCTACATGTGTGCAGTTATTACACATGTATACTTTGTCTATGGAATAATCTGTAGGTTTAGTATGAGTGGCAAACAACTAGGTGATCAATTGTGGCCATATATATGCAATATCAAGTCTGAGTTAGATTGTAAAGCCCAGTCTTTGTGTGGACAGCTTTAGATAACCTATGATAAATCCACAAATAGTTGCATTTTTTCCTTTGTGGCAGAAAAAGAGATTATGGTAATCAGCTAGAAGCTGTAGTAAACCGACACACCCATAGCACATTGCCTTGTGTATATATTGTACCAGAGGCTTAGTGATTGTGAAAAGAGTCCTTCTCATATACTTATACGTGTGTGCCTTGTACCAGAAAACATATAGAGATATACATAAGCACATGCATAATCATGCATACAATGCCAAAAAAGTACATTACTGGTAGAATTCATAAATGAAACCCCAGTATCAATGACAAAGGACCTGGGTAACAGTGGTTGCAATGATGACAACATTAACTGGGAAAGTGGAATCCCGTACGGTAACCTTTGCTGCTACACCACTACATACAATGCTGCCAGTTCCCTCTGATTTCCCAGGACTATATAGTCATTACAGAGACATCCAGGTTTTTTCTGTTGAAACCACTAATATTTAGAGCGATGGGAAATAGTCACATTACCAGATTTAGTAAGTGATAGCAATAATGAGTTTATCAGAACCTTAAAAAGCTCTTGTTATTGTACACGGATGGATTATCTCTGTGCAGCCTAGCCAATATTTTCTCTCAATGACAAGAGAGAAGGAAGGTCTTAACTGTGCAATTGTTACTTCAGCTAGTAGAATCTGTTGCAGAAGAAATAGCTGCAGGTTTCGTCACTATGGACAATAGTCAGATGTCTCCCTGCCTGTTGTTCTTAAGAGTTATCTGTCTGTCTATGTGTAGCCTTACTTAACTTAAAATTGTTTGTGCAAAAAGAAAAATACCTGGCTGTATCCCAATGGATACGCGCTGCAAATACACCCCAAAGAAGCTCCTGTACTTCTTTGGGCGTTGGCCGTTTTGTAGCGCGTTCATACGGGCTGGAATACGCCCATATGTGAACCATACCCATAGGAAACAATGGGATTTCGGTGTTTGAGCGTTTTGCAGGGCGTACGAACGCGCTACAAAACACCCAGGTGTGAACCAGGCCTTAAGTCCAATATTGTTGAAGAGTACCTTTTAAGCTTGGATCAACCACGTTTACTAGTAGCTCCAGTAGAGAGTGCCAGCTTATTGGAGGGTAAAATAAGGATTGAGCACACTCGAAGTGCCTACAGACTGTAGAGTTTGGTCACCTGATCCAGTCTTTAATGTCCAAAACCCAATCAGTTGACCTTTTAGTCCTCTTCTCTCCATAGGAGCAAGAATCCAAGTTTACCTGACGCAAACATGCATGCTTGCACATTTGAGATCAAGATTTTCCACCATTAGGTTAATCACAGATATGAGATAATCATCACCACCCAAAAAAGTCAGGAAAGAATTGCATGTCTATAAGTAGTTTGTATCTCTTGCAGACACCTGTTGGCCAGCTAATGGCACCTGTTGGCCAGCTAATCTCAGATGAAAAAATGAATAATCCATAAATTATTTCTGGTTGATCACCTCTCTTCCCTTGAGAAAATGCTGACACCAAAGATATGTGCTGAGCACATCAATGAACTCATCCAAGCCAAGGCAATCATGCATGCCTCTACTTATTACCTATACCTTATTCTATAGGACAATCTTGTTGTAGTCGGATCCTCCAGCTGTCATTTTATGTTTATGGATAATCTTTAAAGCATGTATCCTGAGATAACATTTTCAAAGGTTTCACCAATTATTTTACACATTTTCACCAAAGCTGAAAGATAGACATGCTTGGTGCTTGTGGCTTTCACAAATAGGTACAATGGCATGTAGAAATTAGCATGAACTCTGTATAGATTCTGAATTCTGATTTCTTAAATAACATCTAAAGAGTCTACAACAATGATGAATAGTGATAAAACTTTACAGAACAAACTTAGAAAACTGTGGAAATACTACCTGGCCTGAATTAATGGGTTGTAGTCAGATTTTATTACATTGTATTCCTGATAAGCCCTGTTTTGTGTGATACAAAGAAGGTTACGTATGCTTTGAAGTTTTATTATAGTGTGTTTGTTAATGACAGATCTTAAAGTGTCTAGTCATCATTCTCACAAATTCCAACATACATGGCATATCTTATATTCTCTCCCAAGGTAGACATTCTAATCTTTTCACGTACAGCTCGTACCTTTATGACAATTATTAACTACACAGTGAATTGCTCTTTTTTGTTTTTTAAATATTTGCAGTGAAGAATTGCTTTGATATGGCTGTCTTAAAAACAAATACTTGTCTATCCAACATAAATTCACAGTGTCACCTTTGTCCCTCTCTATTTAGATTATAATCATGGTCCTGCTTATTGTATGTAAATGTAGGGAAACACATTTTAGTTACAGAGTGTTGTAAGATAAGCCTGCTATAAACAGGGAGAACCTTTACGGTGACCTTATGCTAGGTGTAGACAGACACGTATTTTACTGAGAATGATGGATAGGGAGAATGTAGTCCATGGAGCCAGTGTTGCTTCTTGTCCAAGTCCCACAATAAACAGAAGCTGCACATGCATGACTGAAGCCTTACTGTCCTCTTCTCTGAATGTCTGTATAATAGCCAAATTATACTTCAGGCCTGGATCCTAATGATTGGCTGTCCATTTGCAAAGGTGCCACCAGCTCTGCCTTCTAATTACAGTGCCTACTTTGACTAGCACTTTAAATTGGTCTAAACAGACATAAAAGATAGGTACAGCCCCTTCCTGTGGCTGCTGCTCTAGCTCTCAGCCGTGGCAGGAACCCAACCACACAAATTATAATTGTTCTTAGCCGTAAAGCTTCCTTGTCCCCCTATTTAGCTATTTCTGGTTTAGACATGTGTCACTGTAACTCTGCTCTGTATGTTACTACCTCCTCTTTTCTTCCTAGTCATTTTCCAAATGATATCAGCTGTGTTTTATGATTGTTAATGTCATTTGCTGCATTAAGAGGCTTGACAGTAGTAGTAGTTCTTTCAGTTTGAAGCTCAATTTGCTCCATTAAAGGGAGGGATGGTCTCACTGTCTTCATTAGGGTCAATATCAGGTAGGGGATGCAGGGAATGGGTTCTAGAGGAGATGGAATTCTAGGGGAGGTAGGGGAGGATATGCAGGGGGTTGGAGAAGCCTAGTCAGGGTATGGAGATGGGAATATAGGGGAGAGGGATGCAGGGAGTAATAGTATGTTGGTTCTGTGATCTTTGGATACTACCCTAACATCACTACCTACCACTGTGTGATGCTGGGAGATTAGTGAGGTTGGGCGGCAAGATTTCTCAAAGGTAAGTGAGTTATAAACAGACAGCAATACATGGGTGAAGCAACATGGGTGAATCAACATTAAAATGATAGGTTCTAGAGCAGCAGGCTGTATTTTGCGCAAAAAAAAGGTACAAAATGATGCCCACAATGAAAGCAATAGAAAAAAACATTGACGGGGGCGTGGCTTACGCATGGCCGTGGACGGACGGGTGTAGGGAGAGCTCCGGCTCTACACCCGGGAACGACCGCAAGGAACACTCCATCCCACCCCGTACACACCAGCCATGGGCAGATCGGGCAAGAAGGGAGGTAGGCAGACTGCCAGGACCTCTACCTCAGCCGTCGGGCCGAAGATCGGGTCCTTCTTTAAAACCTCGGGCTTGCTCGTGACCCAGTCCCCATCAGATCGCGGTGCGGGAAACTTGGCGGGCTCAGAGGCCTCCTCGCCGACTCAGCCTACCTATCAGGGGGACTCGGATTCCTCTGTGCCGGAGGAGGACGGAGCTTCGCTTAGGGGTGAGGAGATGTTTCAGCGCTATTTTGCGCTTCTGCTCACGAAAACTGAGTTGGAGGGCCTGTTCTCCCGCCTGGAGGCCTCCCACAGCCGCGATATGTCGGAGCTCAGGGAGGGCCTGGCTGGATTTGGCCAACGGCTGGAAGCTGTTGAGGCGCAGACTACAGCTGTCTCCCAATCTGTCCACCAGCTACAAGATGAGGTGAGCAAGCACCATCTACTCCTTCAGCATCTAAGCCTGCAGATGGATGAGCAGGAAGATCAACATCGCCGCAATAACATCAGGCTGCGCGGCATCCCTGAGGCCACAGGCCCGTCGGTCCTTAAAGATATGGTGCTGAGCATCTTCAATATGATACTGGGCAACCCCCCCACCCACTCTATTGAATTGGATCGGGTGCATAGGGTGCCAGGATTTCGTAATCCCTCCCAACAGCAGCCCAGAGACGTTCTGTGCAGAGTGCACTTTTTTCAGCAAAAAGAGGCCATTCTGCTGAAGGCCCGCGAAAAGGGGACGCTGGACTTTGATGGGGCTCAGATCACGCTTTTCCCTGACTTGTCCCGCAACACGCTGACAAGACGCATGGCCCTCCGGCCACTGATGCTACTGCTGCAGGAACGTGACATTCCATACCGCTGGGGTTACCCTTTTCATCTAATGGCCCGGAAAAATGGCAAGTCCCACATTCTCCGCACCCCGAGTGACCTCCCGGACTTCCTTAGGGCCCTACAGTTTCCTCTGGTGACCCTGAAAGGGATGGCCTGACCCGGCCCTACCGGATTGGGCCTCTGTGCCCACAGAATCCTCGTGGCTCCCAGCCATGTCCCAGAAGAAACGGAGACGCAGGCGACAGGAGGCCACTTCCACACCTACTCCACCACCCTGAATGGGCGAGTGAGGTGGCCCAACGATTCTTTAATGGAGACTCTGTCTGGTGTCCACTTTCTGATTCCCCCCCTTGTTGACTTGCTGTAGATCGCCCTAAGACTGGAGGTTACCAGTTCCACACGCTATTTCTTTCTCCTACCCGGCCTTGAGGCTACAGGCCTTCTAGACCGGTGCTGCATCTCCAGGGCTGGCTAATTTCTAGACACTAGGGGAAGAATTTGGTATCCTGTCTTGGACACCGGCGATTCCTACTCTCATATCTTGTATTGACATTTGCTCAGGGGCGACCCGCTGGCTGTTATTGTTATTACCATTATTGCATTTGTTGTTTTTAGTGCCTTCTGTGTACCTTTCTGGTTTACCATGTATCAACGCTTTCGTTTCTACTCAGCTAATGTTTATAGTGTATGTACTCCTTATGTGAATGGGACCATTGCACATTACCAACATTGCTGTATCTGAGAGATGCACAGACCACAGGCGGGGTCGCACTCAGGGTCTTCGCCTTTCTCGGAGGGGACCCGGCAATATGGCAAATGCACCCCTGTGGGGTCTCTGCATCCTTGGGTTGCCGACCTCCGCTCATAGGACGGGGGACCAATCTACTGCACGGCAGGGGGCTATAGCATGAGCCAGGCTCCTGAGCCCGCTGCAACCCGTCTTCCCCATCCCCTCTGTCCCCTACACTTCCCCTCCCTTCGCTTAGGCCTCCCTGCCTCCTTCCTCCCTATCCATTCCCCCCTGCCATTCCCTTCCTTCCCTCTCCCCAGTGGAGAACCCTCTTCCCCCCACCCCATGGAGGGTCTGCTTCCACCTCTGCCCCACACATGGACGTGGTGGGATTGCCGATGCCACATGCATCGGCTCTTTGATTGTTCCAGTTGCATATGTTTATATATTATGTTTTTCATGTTGTCCCGGTCGTTCCCGGGTGCATAGGCTGTTGGGGCCCTGTGTGACCACTTAGCCCCCACATAGGCCTTCCCCCGCCTAGTTAGGGCGTTTTGGGGGTAATTTTGGACCTCTGTGTCCTCGATTTAGTGAGTGTTTTGTGTTCCCTGTGTGTCCTTTGTGCTTAGTCAGTAGTCTCTATTTGTCGTCCTTTCCCCCCCCGCTCCCTACCCTTTCTCTGCTGCTCTCCCTTTGGTGGGCCTCGCCAGCTATTCTCCCTTCGCCCTTTCCTTCGCCTCTCTTGGCAAGGCCAAGTGGTCCTGAATGAGTGATTTACGGATCTGCTCTCTGAATGCCAGAGGTCTAAACTCTCCACAAAAGAGGTCATGGGTCTCGACCTACGTCCCTAAACTCCACTCCGGCAGAAATGGCGTGGTCCATGCCCCGGACCTCATCACCAAAGAATTTGAAACCTTTTTTTCTACCCTTTACAACCTCAAATCCGACCCTACGGACATGACCCCTGTGGAGCGATCTGCGCAACTGCAGGAATATTTGGCGCGAACAGCCTCTGCAGGAATATTTGGCGCTTACAGCCTCTGCCTTCCAGGAGCTTTCTGCGCCTTTCTTGGACGCTGAACTCCTCCGTATTCTTAAATCACTGCCAACGGGCAAAAGTCCCGGCCCGGATGGCTTCACAGTTCGCTTTTACAAACGTTTCCAGGATATTTTAACATCCCCTCTCCTGAACTCCTTTAACGCTCTCTCATCTACTTGCCACTTTCCCCATCAATCTCTAGAGGCTCACGTAGTGGTTCTACCCAAACCTGGCAAAGACACCATGCACTGTAATAATTTTCGCCCCATCTCCTTGATCAATGTGGATGTTAAGCTGTATGCCAAACTTCTGGCACACTGCTTGACTGACCTGATCCTACGGCTCATTCACAAAGATCAAGTGGGGTTTGTACCCAGGCGTAGTGCCAAAGATAATTACCCTGATACATCACGCCCGCTCCCGCGGTCTTCCCTTTTGTTTGTTCTCGGTCGATGCTGAAAAAGCGTTCGACCGAGTCAGCTGGTCTTTTCTAGAGGCCTCTTTGCTCCACTCGGGTCTTCCCCCTGCGTTTGTTGACAGGATTATGGCACTGTATCACCGACCCTTTGCTAGGGTTCGGGTCAACGGAAATCTGTCTGCCCCATTCCCGATCTATAACGGCACCAGGCAGGGCTGCCCCCTTTCCCCTCTGCTCTATATCTTGGTGATGGAGCACTTAGCCAACGGGATTAGAGGCAACGACTCCGTCCGGGGACTTCAGATAGGTGACCAGGTACATAAACTTGGTCTCTATGCGGACGACTTGCTCCTGTATCTTTCGAACCCTATCGTGGGCATTCCCTCTCTGAAGGAGGAGTTTAAGCTTTTTGGCCGCCTGTCCAACTATCGGGTAAACCTGCAGAAATGTGAACTATTTTATGTTTCCCTGCCACGAGCTGAGGCAGATTGTGTGAGTGGTTCCTTCCCCTTCACGCTGAAATCAGATTATATGACTTATTTGGGCGTTCGCATCCCGGCGGACCTTGCGGACCTCTATTCCCTGAACTATGCCCCATTACTGCGCACAGTCGAATGAAGCAAGGTTCAGGAAGCAAGGTTCAGGAAACAAGGTTCAGGAAACAAGGTTCAGGAAGCAAGGTTCAGGAAGCAAGGTTCAGGAAACAAGGTTCAGGAAACAAGGTTCAGGAAGCAAGGTTCAGGAAGCAAGGTTCAGGACATGGGCATCAGTCAGGTTTAGCAACACAATACTGACCCAGCTTCCTGACTGCAGGGAGGGCCTAAATACCCTCCCAGGAAGCACCAGGTGATGGGATGATCAGTCACAGCTGGGGCACACCCGCAGGTGAGTACCGGAGCTGCAGGTTCCTTACAGTTCCTGGCTGCTGGAGACATCCGCAGGTGAGCACAGGAACTGCAGGACCCGGCTCCAGCGCCACCTGGGGGTGCTCTGGATCCTGACAGGAGGTGCCGCAAACCTAGGCTACGGTACACGGTCTTAACAATGAGGAAGGAAAGAGGTGGGTCGGCGCTCCCGGACCTGGAGGTCTACTATAGAGCCACTCACTTATCACATCTGATGGACTGGTTTGACACCAGGGATCCAGCTCTTTGGGTTTCTCTAGAGCGGGAACTGTCCCCATCGCCTCTCATGAATCTCCCCTGGCTCCCGCCTCAGCAACGGCCCACTAGTTCTACGCTACCCTTCTTTCTTATCCCGGTGCTCAAGGTGTGGGATTCTACAAGGCTCAAATACAAACTAGCAACACCCAGGGGCTTGATGACCCCTGGATGCGGGGTCCGTAGGTTCCTGTGTTGGGAAGCGACGGCTCCCTCATACATCTTTCAGGGACTGCACGGGGGATCCCTCCAATCCTTGGACCAACTGTTTGCCCCCGACCCGGTGCCGCAGAATGTGTGGTTGGCTTACCACCAACTTCGACATTTTGTAAGGGGACTATCCTCGCACGGCTCCATGCAAGGTTCCCTGACCGCATTTGAACAACTATGCGCAACAGGTGAATCCCCGCCTCATCTTATATCGTTTCTGTATGACTTCCTATCCTCTGGGCTCGAAGGGGAATCCCCGTACTTCATCTCTGCATGGGAGTGGGAATTGGGCGTGGTCCTCTCCGAGGAGGAGAGGCGGAAATGCTTCTGCTTCACTCATAGTCTCTGCATGTCCTCAGCGGTACATGAACGCAACTACAAACTCTTGACTAGGTGGTACAGGGTCCCGGCTAGGATGGATCAGATTTTTCCCTCTCTATTGGACACTTGCTGGAGGTGCCTCACAGGGGTGGGTACGTTATCACATATCTGGTGGAGCTGCCCTCTGATCGTCCCCTTCTTGCGAACCATCTCACACGTGTACTCAAGAATGTCTACCAGTGATCTCCAACTCACGCCTCAGATGGCAATACTATCGGTATTTCCGGGATCCATCTCTCGGGCAAAGAAATCTCTTTTACGATTCTTTGTTAACGCCGCTAGGGCGTTGATCCCGAGACATTGGAACTCCGAGGCGATTCCAACACTGGGGGAATGATCTGCGGAAATGTGCCGTTTAATGAGATCCGAGGAACTGATTGCCGAGCGGCTGGACAGGTCCGAGGCATTCCAGTCCAGATGGAGGCCATGGTTAATGTTTATGGCAACGGATGAGTTTAAGACACTGACATAAATGCATGATCCACCCTTCTTGACCACGCAATCACCTCTACCCCTCTTCCCCCCCCCCTTCCACTTCCTTCTCTCCCCTTCTTTTCTCCTCCCCTGTGTCTCCATACGTCTGTGTGCCCCTCTGTTGTCCACTTGTCGTGTGGTGTTATGAGTCGATGGTTATGTTTATGTTGTAAGGCGGCTCTAAGTGGGGCGCAGCACCTGATGCGTAGGGTACCTGGCATCTCGCAGGGCTTCCCTTGGTTACTTCGATGCTGGAGACCCAGTCCCGTGCCTGACTCTATAACATGGACCTCCTTGGAGGGGAAAGCTTTAGCAATCTGGAACCCCCCACAACGGGGGCAAGATTTTGAGCGGAGGTACGGCTCGAATCTGCTGCCTTTGTATGTTGTTTTAATTTTTATGTTTGCTTGTGAAAAATTTCAATAAACACTATTTCTGTAAAAAAGAAAAAAACATTGACTGTACAGGTTAAAACAGGCAGCAGTTTTAAGTACAGCAGTACAAGGGCCTACCTGGATACAAATTGAATGTATTGTTTGGGCAGGACCTTACACCTAGATTATCCCGGTGCTCAAGGTGTGGGATTCTACAAGGCTCAAATACAAACTAGCAACACCCAGGGGCTTGATGACCCCTGTCCTGGCACATCCAGAGTTCCCCCCTGGATGCGGGGTCCGTCGGTTCGTGTGTTGGGAAGCGACAGCTCCCTCATACATCTTTCAGGGACTGCACGGGGGATCCCTCCAATCCTTGGACCAACTGTTCGCCCCCGACCCGGTGCCGCAGAATGTGTATGTAACATTTCCCTATGGGATGTAAATTAGCTATCCCATAGGGGGCTTCTTAGCCCCCCATGTAATAGCAATAAAATTGCGTGTTAAAAAAAAATGTAATATTGTATAGTTAAAAAAAATAACCCCCCCGTGGGGTCACAAAACAAAGCTCTATCTGTCCCCAAATTTTTTTTACATATATTGCAAGGCTATAGTCCGGTCATGCTGACTGGTGAAATTTTTGACTGACTGGTGAGACACCGCCAAATTTTTCAAGCCCTGTGTATAGATGTGATGATTTACAGGACCTTAGACCGCTGCAGTGGAGGGGGAAAGAGGCTCCAGGGACCGGTCAAAAAACAAGCTGGCTTTTGGAGCATTGGGTGACTATTACTTTTTTTTAACCTAGACCAAAATGAATAAATTCATTATTTTGTAGACCCCCCCCCCCCCCA
>NW_017306342.1:2165294-2180779 GCF_000935625.1 Nanorana parkeri
CCCCCCCCCCCCCTCCAACATAGTTATTAGTAAATATAATGTGAAATACAATTTTAGTGATTGCACAAAGTGAAATACAATTCAGTGTTTTGAAATTCAGTGAAATACAAATACAGTGAAATTCAGTGATTGCACAAAGCATTGACAACTATATGTTCTAAGGGAATGATACAGAAGGTGAAGGAGTTTATGATCTATTATGCTAGCCATAGAAATCACAATGTTAACCTCTTTCAACAAACTTTCAATAACAAACATAAATCAATGGTCCACCATCAGTTTTTATTGGGCTTCTTTGTGGTAGGTTACCTGTAGACATGTGCGATTCGTTTTGTTACGAATCGAAATTCGTACGAATTTCCTG
Source organism: Nanorana parkeri (assembly GCF_000935625.1). Taxonomy (NCBI): domain Eukaryota; kingdom Metazoa; phylum Chordata; class Amphibia; order Anura; family Dicroglossidae; genus Nanorana; species Nanorana parkeri. Next base: position 2,165,659 of record NW_017306342.1, read on the forward strand.
AAATTCGTAAATTCGGAAGCATCCAAAATCCGAATTGCAGTTTCCGAATTATATCCGAAATACGAAATTCCGTTAACGAATTTCGGATCCGAATTTCGTTGAAACGGGAACTAATATTACCCCTGTAAATGAGGTTGAACAACATGACAAGATTCTTTTTTTTATCCGAAATACGAAATCCGGATCTGCTGCTGCTGAGGGTTGCATTACAATACAGGCAGGAAATACAAAATTCCGTTAACGGATTTTCGTTCCATTACGAACATTCGTTATGATGAAGTTAAAAAGCAAAATACATGTGTTAATATTGGAGTTGATGCCTTGATGGTAGTTTTTTTTTTATCCGAAATACGAAATTCGGATCCGAAATACGTTAACGGAATTTCGTATTTAGTTTGGTTGAACAATCAGAGGTTTTCTCTTCTGCTGCTGAGGGTTGCATTACAATACAGGCAGGAAATACGAAATTCCGTTAACGTATTTTCGTTCCGTTACAAACATTCGTTGTGAAGAAGTTAAAAATCAAAAATGCCTTTGTTAATATATTGGAGTTGATGGTAGTTTTTTTTTTTTATACGAAATACGAAATTTGGATCCGAAATCCGTTAACGGAATTTCGTATTTCGGATAAAAAACTACCATCTACTCCAATATTAACAATAGTATTTTTGCTTTTTAACTTCATCATAACGAATGTTCGTAAAGTTACGAAAATGTGACGAAACTAACGAAAATTCGTATTTCGTACGAATCCGAATTGAGTTTGGGACACGAATTACGAAATACGAAATAACGGATATTCCGAAACGAAACGGCGCACAAGTCTAGTTACCTGATCACTTCTACAACTGATACAGCTGGTAGAATTGAATTTGCCCTAGGATTGCTATTTGTGTGGCCAGCATAGACGATAAAAGAATAATAAGGTGGATGAGCCTACAATCAACTATAGGATGGTTTTGGACCTTCTCTTTGGACCTACTATAAAACTTTATGAAATAATACCTACATTTTATAAAGTTTGTCACCAATTGAAAGCAAACAGTTTACCTGGGTTACCCTCCCTCCACTACTCCCAATCTGCTTTATTGTATCATGTCTACTAGATGACTGCTAGGAGGAGACACCAATCATTTGACATGATGGCATGGATGAGTGTTTACAAACTAGCCCCCACTATGGTCCAGCACCAGAAGGGGGCCCCTTCCAGAACACTGTGTGAAATGAACATAGAGGAGACTGTTAAACAGGCGGACTCTTACAATAATGTATTTTCCCTGTATCCCTATTGATATGTAAACCCTGTAAACAAACACTATGCAATCCTGACAAATTCTGGGCCAAATTTCTGAATTGTTAACATAGACCATGGCTTAGGGCATCAGGGCTACCAGGAGCAGCTGGCCTTCCAGCTGTGGTGGAACTACAAATCACATGAGGCATTGCAAGATTCTCACAGCCACAGACATGACTCCCAGTTAGAGATGCATCATGGGATTCGTAGTTTCACCACAGCTGGAAGGCCGGAGTTTGGCTACCCCTGGCTTAGGGCATCAGGGCTGCCAGATGCAGCTCAAAGCTAACCACACAACAAGTTGCTATCAGTAATATGTTCCTGTGTTTCATAAAAGTTTATTGACTGATTTGCTGCCTACCAGAGCCACCTGCATGTATAGAGAGCACAACAGGAGTAATCTACTTTAAGGCAATGCTGTCTCTCATTGAAAACCCCGAGGGAGGTATTTAGAAGATATGTTGAAAGAAGGGGATGGGTCATTGGCCTAACAAATGTGTGTACATTTCAGCTTTGGGCTACTAAGCTCTGTTAACAGTCCCTAAAGAAGCATGAGAAAAGGAGTCTAAAGGGCCACCTGCTGGCTAAAAAAAGAAATTCAAAATATTTCTTGTAATATTTTATATTTAACTGACAAAAAAGCATTTAAAAAAAATATATTTTTTGAGTCCTAACAATAAGGGAAATAGAATATGCACAACAACTACACATTCTCTTTTAAGATATAGTATTGTTTCCCTTGTTACAGTATGTATCAGTAGATCAGTAATATTGTGCTTGCAATTACAAATGTTTTGACATTCTCATGTTTATTTCTTTTGTTTGTATCGGTATGACACAAAAAAAGTGGAGAAAAAAAGCCAAATCTGACACATTCCACGCAAAACTCCAAAAATGGACTGGACAAAATTATTGGCACCTTTTTTGCAAATTGCAAGAAATAATTGCAAGTTTTTGTGGAAAAGCATGGACAATCTCAAGGTTACAAGTCCATCTCCAGAGATCTTAATGTTCCTGTGTCCACTGTGCACAACATTGTCAAGAAGTTTACAGCCCATGGCACTGTAGCTAATCTCCCTGGACGTGGACGAAAGGGAACAATTGATCAAAGATTGCAACAAAGGATTGTTTGAATGGTGGATAAAGACCCTCGATCAACTTCCAGATAAATTCAAGCTGACCTTCAGGCACAGGGTACAACTGTGTCAGCTCGAGTGAAAGGGGATGTTATGGTAGGAGACCACACTGGTGGCAAAAAAACATAAAAAAAAGCCAGATTGGAGTTTGCCAAACCTTACCTGAGGAAGCCAAAACCCTTTTGGGAGAATGTGCTGTGGACAGACGAAATAAAATTACAGGTTTTTGGTAAAGCCCATCACTCTATTGTTTTCAGAAAAAGAAATGAAGCCTTTAAAGTAAAAAATACAGTCCCTACAGTCAAACATGGTTGAGATTCACTGATGTTCTGGGGTTGCTTTGCTGCTTCAGGCACTGGATGTCTTGACTGTGTGCAAGGCATTATGAAATCTGAAGACTACTAAAGAATTCTGGGGTGCAATGTAGGGCCCAGTGTCAGAAAGCTGGGTCTCCGTCAGAGGTCATGGGTCTTACAGCAGGACAATGACCCAAAGCACACATCAAAAAACACCCAGAAATGGTTTCAGACAAAACGCCGGAGAGTATTGCACTGGCCAGCAATGAGTCCAGATCTAAATCCCATAGAGCACCTGTGGAGAGATCTCATAACAGCAGTTGGGAAAAGGATCCCTTCCAATCTGAGAGACCTGGAGCAGTTGGCGAAAGAAGAGTGGTCAAAAACTCCTGTGGAGCGGTGTAAGAAACTCATTGATGGTTATAGGAAGCCATTGATTTCAGTTATTTTTCCCAAGGGCTGTGCTACCAAATATTAATTGAGGGTGCCAATAATTTTGTCCAGTCCATTTTTGGAGTTTTGCCTGGAATGTGTCAGATTTGGCTTTTTTTCCTCCACTTTTTTGTGTCATACCAATAAAAACAAAAGAAATAAACATGAGAATGCCGAAACATTTGTAATTGCAACAATTTTCTGTGCATTATCTGACAGAAATGCAGGGGTGCCAATATTTTTGGCCATGACTGTATGTATAACATTTTTATATCTATAGGATATACCAGATATTGTCTTTATGATTACTGTTAATATTGTCCTTTCCTGTGCTGCCCAGGCAGTCTTAATTACAGAAAGAAAAACATCATATGGTTAAATATGTCAATATGCTTCATATATTGTGTATGGCTTTGTACAGTGTAATGCTTACAAGAATACTCCGGATTTATGGCTGAACACAGAGAATTGCATTACATGAAATAGAATTTCTGACTGTGTCAAATGATACAATCTATCTGTCTGAAAGTATACACTGAACAAAGTCTTATATTACAGTTAATATGTGTATCTTCATCTGGCATAATGGGATATATGTTTATGGAGGGAATGCTTCCTTTAGGGTAATTCAATCAAAGAACCATTCGGGAATAGATGTGACCATGGCCATTTGTACCGTCTTCCAATCACAATCCAGAAACAGATATATCCCCTGGTTGTAATTTCATATCATGTCTTGTGATCGCTATTTAAAGAGAAACCCACACACATGACTTAATTCCATCTTGGATGCTGTGTAGACATGTGACGAGTTGACAAGAGCTTACAGAAAGATTATCATAAAGTGAGATGATAGAAGTTTTTGTATCTACACTCTGACATATCGACTTATGTTCACACTGACATGGTGGAATGCTTATTAGTTTTACTTCCTACGCAGGGTTTATTTATAATCTTCAATGCACTAGTTCCTATAAATCCTTTCCTTTTTCAGAATGTGCTGCTTTCCTAGGCAGAGGGTATAAGTCAAGGTGAAAGATAGATCATATAGGCTGGTGACTGACATTATTGTCTAATTCTTCCTTGATTCAAGAATTACTTGGAATGTTTGTGAAATAAATCATTAGTTACAACTATCTTCAATCGCCATATACAGTATATGATTTGTCCAGCATCTTGATATACAATGCATTGGACCAACGTAACCAAATCAGGCATATGCTAATTAGCTGTATGGACGTGAGCTCTATGCATATATGGCCAGCGTACCGTAATTCTGTTCCTGATTTCATGTTTTGTATGTCATGGGGGGACAATTTAGTGCAGGGGTAGGCATCCTTGGCACTCCAGCTGTTGTGGAACTGCAAGTCCCATGAGTCACTGCAAGACTGGACACCACAGACCTGACTTCCAGAGGCATGATAGGATTTGTAGTTTCAGCACAGCTGCAGTGTCAAGCAGGGGCGTAACTAGAAATCACAGGGCCCCACAGCAAAATGAGACCCAGCACATGACAAAATGAGTCCCTGCAGAGCCCACCTGCAACCCCACACAGCCGACCTGAGAGTGACCCTGCAGAGCCCACCATAGACCCCGCAGAGCCCATCTGAGACCCCACACAGCCAACCTGGGACCCCGCACAGCCTACTTGAGACCCTGCAGAGTCAATTTGAAACCCCACACAGCAACACCTGAGAGTGACCCTTTAAAGCCCACCTGAGACCTCGCAGAGCCCACCAAAGACCCTGCAGTGCCCACCTGAAATCCTGCAGAGCCCACCTGAAACCCCGCACATACCAGGGACCCTGCACAGCCCACCTGAGACCCCACACAGTCCACCTGAGAGTGACCCTGCAGAGCCCACCATAGACCCCACCTAAGACCCCGCACAGCCCACCTGGGACCCTGCAGAGCCCACTTGAGAGTGACCCTGCAGAGCCCACCTGAGACCCTGCAGAGCCAACCTGAGACCCTGCAGAGCCAACCTGAGGCCCTGCAGAGCCCACCTGAGAGCCCACCAAAGACCCTGCAGTGCTCACCTGAGACCCCGCACATACCAGAGACCCTGCACACCCCAACTGAGACCCCACACAGTCCCCCTGAGATTCTGCAGAGCCCACCTGAGACCCCGCACATACCAGAGACCCTGCACAGCCCACCTGAGACCTCACACAGCCCACCTGAGAGTGACCCTTCAGAGCCCACCATAAACCCAGCAGAGCCCACCTGAGACCCTGCAGAGCCCACCTGAGACCCCGCACATACCAGAGACCCTGCACAGCCCACCTGAGACCTCACACAGCCCACCTGAGAGTGACCCTTCAGAGCCCACCATAAACCCAGCAGAGCCCACCTGAGACCCTGCAGAGCCCACCTGAGACCCCAAACATAACAGAGACCCTGCAGAGCCCACCTGAGATCCCAGAGAGCCCACTATAGACCCCACAGATCCCACCCGAGACCCTGCAGAGCCAACCATAGCCCTGCAGAGCCCACCTGAGACCACACAGAGCCCACCATAGGCCCCGCACATACCAGGGACCCTGTATAGGCCACCTGAGAGTGACCCTGCGCAGACCACAAAGACTCTCTACGGTGGGCTCTGCAGGGTCTCAGGTGGGCTGGTCAGGGGTCCCTTGCTCTGCACTCCTGTTACCTGTCAGCCTTGAGCTGCCCGCTGCTGGGCCCCGGCCTCCTCCACCGATGGGCCCTGGTCCCCTCCTCCTTTACCGGCGCCACCGGGCCCTGGCCTCTTCAACCTCCGCCACCACATGTACTTGTGCTGCTGGGCCCCGGATTCCTCCTCCACCGCCACCACCAGGCCCCGGCTTCCTCCACCACTGCCGACCCACCGGTCCCCCCTTTGCCCCGGGCCCCATAGCGACCGATATGGGGCCCGGGGCAGAGGGGGGCACAGGTACATTGAAATGGACTCATCAGCAAGCAAATCATGCTCCCACCTCTTCAAATTCAGTTTAGCATATAACGGGCGCAGCAAGTCATCATCACAACCTGCAGCAGGTACTGGGAGCCCTAAAAGAAGAATATATTTATTGTCAGTATGTGCCTATGAAGGCTCAGCAAAAAATCATGATATGGCCAACTCAACCGTCCCCTTTCCCAGAGGAAGGTACTGACAACCTCAAGTCCAAATTTATGTGGAATACTTGAATAAAGTGATTCAATGGCAATTGTGACTAAAAAAGAACCAGGTGTGATGACAAAGCCATCCAAAATTTTATTCAGCAAATCTGATGACTCGTTGGCCTTAAAATTCCTCTTTTACTGGTATATAAAAGACACTTAATTACTAGTAAATGACTAGGTAATTATCGCTAATCGCTTAATACTTACCAAAAATCTGTGTTTAGGAGGAATAAGGGGTTTCTTTTTTTTCATCTGGGAATGTGGCCAATCTAAATTGGATACTTCATTTAATTAGTTACTGCAAAATCATTTCCAATGGTTTGATTATACCTAAGCTAAAAAAAGATAACAGCACCTCAGTGTTAGCACGGAAACCTTTCTATTAACAGAAACGTATTATTCTACAGAATTCAAAGATACCTGGTTATCAAGGACAAAAACTGTTTCTTAAAGTGTATCTAAACTAAAAAACACTAGCTAACCAGCCCTTAGATGTGGTAGTTGGATTTGTTTTCTTTCTTCAGGCTTTTTGCTTTATTTTCACCTAGTAATACTGCAAACAAAACACTTCCTGTCCCTAGGTGGCTGCTTTCACTCTTCCACTGTATCTATGCAGGGAGCCACCCTCCAGAAGGAAGGACAGTGTCAGCATGAATTCAGAAATTATTTGAGGATCTACAGCCGAGTGATACACAAATAAGATACAATTTTGTTAACGGTTAGGCTGGGTTCACACTTGAGCGTTCGTAATATGCAAGTCTTTACCGCGATTTGCCGTCAACGAAACACGCGGCAAACGCGCGTTTATGAGGGCTATGCAGCTGCATCCTAATGGATACGCACGGAAAATACGCCCCAAAAAAGCTCCTGTACTTCTTTGGGCGTAGTGCGTTTTTCAGCGCGTTCCTATGCGCTGAAATACGCCCAGGTGGAACCATGCCCATAGGAAATAATGGGATTTCACTTGCAGGGCGTTTTACAGCGCGTCAATCAGCGCTGTAAAACGCCCAGGTATGAACCAGGCCTTAAGGTACCTGAATGTATCTTTGAGATTTAACTGATGAGTTTAGTGTCCCTTTAATCATTTATATTTGCCACTTCTACTCCAATGGGGGTTATTCACAAAAGGGTGAAGAGTTTGGAGAAGGCAGGAGAAGGGAACAATCTAGGACAACATAACTGAACTGGAAAGTGAGCTGAATTGCAAATTTTTCCAAATCGGCTATTTTGTCCTAGATTGTTCACTTCTCCGGCCTTCTCCAAACTCTTCACCCTTTTATGAATAACCCTGAAAATCTTCTTGAACTCAGTCTGTTGCTACGTTGAGAATAAACCTGAATAGAAGGATATTAGACTGCACACATGCAGTATGTAGACCCAGAGGAGGGACAAACCCTCCAAGAGAGGACCCATTTTGATGTTGGCTGGATTCACACCGTTGTATTTTTGCATCTTTTTTTATTGAAATGAATGGAAACCCATAACAACATTAACACGTGCTGACATGCACTATGAGGCATGCTGATGTGTAATGTAAAAGGTGTCAATGGGCTCCTTTTAGTATGTAAGAAGCAAGCAACAAGTGAACATGTAGCGCAGGAATCTCTTATCCAAAACGTCATCATATTCTTCAAGCTGAGTCACGAAACACCCCACATTACATTTTTTTAAATAATATATTTGACACAAAAAAAATGCAAAGTTGTACAATAAAACATATATTCTTATAGTCTGATAAAGTGACCCTGTCACCAATGGGTCTCTTTAAAGTTAACTAGAAATATTACCATATTTGCCTGCGTATAAGACGACTTTTTATACTTAAAATCATCCCCTTAAAATCATCTTATACGCCGGGTATACAAAACGTCCCTAACCTGTCAGCCCGCTGGATTTGCGGTAATACTGTATGTACGGTAGCTTGGGCTACATACAGTATACCGCGCTGAGCCAATCACGGCGGGCGATGTACACAACCTCTGCCAATCCGAGCAGGCTTTGTATTCATTAATAGAATACATCCAGCTTAGTGTGTAGCATTGCAGAGGATTCTAGCTGAAGTAATCACTTCCAATATATGACTCTGGTATTACCGCACATCCAGCAGGCTGACAGATTAGTGGGTGTATTTAAACAAAATGGCCCATGTTGATGTTTTTAAATGGTGTTGCCTCGGAAGGGGGATAGTCTTATACAACGAGTACAGCCCAAAACCTATGTTTTAACTGAAAAATTAGGGGGTCGTCTTATACACCCAGGTTACAATCCATGTACCCATTGCACTCCTGATCGCTCGTCCATCAAAGTATCCCGGGTGCTCAGTAGTCGACGGATGGCCACCGTCAAAATAATGCAAAAAGATATGGACACCAGCACTCCAATAGTAAATCGATTACGTCTATTTATTGACGTACATGCAAAACAGTATAGTACACTTAGTGCGACTTTTCGGGGTCACACAGGATCCCCTTCATCAGGCAAAACGTTTGGCCTGTGTGACCCCGAAAACGTCGCACTAAGTGTACTATACATAAATAGACGTATTCTACTTGCTGTTGGAGTGCCGGTGTCTGTATCTTTTTGTCTTATACGCCGGCAAATACGGTACATTATGCTTGTCCAGTACTGACGATAGTTAGTAATAAGTGGGTAAAGTTGGGTTAATATAGATAGTATTTAAAAGGTTAATGATGGGGGTTTTTTTTTAATCATATACATTACAGCTTACATTGCAAATGAATATACTGACTTTTGTTTTTACTACTCTTCTACTTTTTTAACTGCTGCTCCTGCGGGCTCCCCCTCTGCATCCCACCTACATGGTAGGGGAGACTGACGGTTGCATGCACGGCTCCAGCTGCTCACAAATGAGCACTTGGCTACAAGAACTCGGTTTGCCTAATCACAAATGTGCAGTCCAATTTCTCTTACAGCTGTTGCTGAGCTCAGGAAGCGCACTGCACATGCATGGTTAGGCAAGCTGAGTTCTCCAAGCCAAATACTAATTTGTGAGGGGTTGAAACCGAGCATCTAACAGTTGGTCTGCCCTGCCATGTTGGTGGGATGCAGAGGGGGAGCACAGAGGATCAGCAGTAAGAAAAGTAAGAATCATTTTTTAAAACGGAGATCAGTATTTTAACTTACAAAGTTGTAATGTAGATGAATGAAAAACACTCATTAAAGGTGAACTAGCCCTTTAAACTCTATCAATTTACTTTTCTTATTGGGTAATTTTTGGTCTGTCGACTATACCATTGGTAGTTTTCTGTTTTATCTATTTGACAAATGGGGAAAACTACCTGTTGTTCCTGCAAGAAACCTAATCAGCTGATAACACTGATAACTTTCAGTGCTACACTTCTGTCAGTTACATTATAGAAATATTATCTATCTATTTTGGGTAGAGATGGTCAAATGAGGAATGATGTTCAAACAGGCATCACTGCTGATGAATTATATTACCGGACATGAAGAAGTGATCAATAAATAACGAAGGTAGTGAGCTCTGTCATATGAACATACAGCACATTACATTCTCACTCTATCCGTGGCAGGAACAAGTGCATTGACATGCGAGAGTCAGCAGTTTTCTGGTACAAAGTGCTTCTTTCTCTATTAGGAGAGTCAGTAAGTTCTTTGCTATCCTTATCTACCCAAACACTAGCTGACAGTAGCAGTAAAGTCTTAGTGGGCTATAAATGGCCAAATACAATATGAAGGCATATGATTAATAATAAATATGCCCTTAGCATTCGCTTTATTTACCCCAATGCATCTCCATTATTCAGCACAGTTTGGAAGGTTTCTGCCTTTTCTTCAGAAAATACTTCAGCATGACATCCACTTATCTCTTCCAAATCTGCAGAGAACAGATCATCAAACAGAATTTTTCCAGCTTTTATAACACGTACAGTGGTGGAGGAGGAGATTATTTAAGTGATGTGATTATTAAGCTCTATACACATAGAGACTGTCCCATGATTCCTCAAGGACTGGAAAACACTCTACTTGTGTATGCCCAGGGATATGCAGGCTGAATACAGAGTCAGTGTCACTTTAATTTCAGGAGTGAATAGGCTGTACGTAGGAGCCCTGTAAGAAAATACTTTTTTATTCTTATTCTTAATTGTGATGTGAACAGAAAGTAGTGGGGTTTAGATGTGAGTTGCCCTTGTAGGAAATATTACAACGCCAATGTAGAGATAATGTTTAAAATGTTATTAGCACATCTCTTAAAATGTCAAATTAAAAGCAGAAATGAACTGCAGAGTCCTTGTGACTGGCAAAATAGTCCCCCCTAAGTCAGCACCTCAAAAGAGTAATCACGTTATAACACCTGAGTACATATAGAGTTCAAACCAATGGAAAGCATATATGAGAATTGATGAACCGGGGTCTTGAACTTAATGCCTGAAGATAAAAAAGGCCAAGAAGTGTAGAATATCTCTTATTATTATAGAATATATACCAAAGGAAATATATAGAACAGAATTACCACATTATTTTGTATATGCTGGAGGTCTGCTTGCCTACGCCACGGACACAGAGGGAGACCTCGATCCCAAAGCCCATCACCCTCCCTCTCCCCCCTCCACTGTAAAAGTGGGGTCAGGGCCACAGGAGGGGCCGGGGTCCACACAATACCACAAGAGCATTGGTGCTGTGGTTGATCTGGAAATATAGAATCAAAAAATAAATAATGAGCAACAGACAAACCATGCCAAGTCTAACCGTACCCTGAGATATACTAATCAGGGCATCTTAAGAAACTGCATAGGCCAATGCCTGGTATATGGGTGGCTCCTTGTCACCAATCATATAGGAGTGTAAATACAACAGAAATATGTTACAAACACTTGTCAAACCCAACACTCCAAAGTATATCTCATGAGAAGAACTTATAAAGAAAGTGAGGAAGTTATAGGGTTGCAGCTGCAGACGATGGCCAAATATTACCCATACTCCTAATGGTTCAACCAAATTAACAAAAATGCCTGTGCATCTACACAAAGTTATACATTTTTACACATACTTCTACTTTGGTTCAAACAACTTGATGAGGATGCCCATATGTCTACACAAGGTTGGACGACTATAATACTCACATGGAAATATTAGGCTATAAATAAAGCAAGTATGACTATAATACCCTGAATGGAATGTGCAGCCAGCGTCCCTCCGGTGTGTTGAGTGGCTCCCGAATGCGCCAAAGCCACATAAATACCCTTCCCTGCCGCGCACACGTGCACGTCTGCCAAGTGGACTTCCAGTTGTGGGCGGCATAGGGCAACTATTCGCGCATTTGCACACAGCGCGCGTGCCAACGCAACCATGCATAATGCCTCATTTGCGCATGCACTTAGGGCGAACCCCTCCCAGAATGAATAAGCAGAGTGTGAATTTATTCTAGAGCAGTTTACTTTCACGTCAAAGCCTTTCTGTAGCCTCCCCTCACTCTCTCTCCGCTGACTGTCTTACAAAGCAGGAAAGACTTATAGCATGTGAGCCCAGTGAATGTCTGATATGGAGAACCATATAAAAAGTGTTAAAAGTAATGTGTTAGAACACACCTGTAGCGATAATGTTAACCCTTAGTGATCTCCTGTGAATATTTACATATTTGACCTATACAATCTAGGCAGAGGTAGGTGATACAGTCTCCACCATACATAATCCTATTGTAATACAGCTCATGACATGTATTTTATTATTGTTCACTACATTGAACGTTCTGCTACGGTTTGTGTATAACAGTCATGCATACTTTAGATTTCACCCATAGAACAGGCGATGATTCCCCAGTAGACAGGAAGCTAGGAATTTTATGTTAGCGCTGTAATTGATTAGCGCTGATTTATATACAAATGTATACACTAACAAGTACAACATATTTTTATGAGAGTTACAAGTGTCTTCTTGAATTGCAATGTTGTTAAATATATGCTGAAATATGCTCCCTGGACAGGATCTAATTATAGACTTAGAGTAGTAGAAATCTGATCAGGTTTTAGATCTGCAACAGAGGTGTAAATCACACATGTTGAGCCTGCAGCCTCTCAGCAACCCATCTTCTGGTTTCCAAGTGATCTCATTGTTACTGTATGTGTTTCCTAGAAAATACTCCATGGAAGTAGATACTCTTACAGTGTCATAATAAAATTCCCCCTGAATGAACTGCACTTAGCAGAATGTCCACTAGGTGGCACTGCTGGCTTGAGAAAAAGCTACTAACAGCAAACTACTGTATTTAACCGGGGCAATCTCGCACATAAAATGCAGGCTGTAGAGCAGGGGTGGGTAATTCATTTTCTCAAGGGGCCACATGAGAAACTGGGACTGCTGTGGAGGGCTGAACTGATTAATGCACGGTACCGCACAGCAAATGTACTGTGCTTTACAGTGTGACAGGTGCGTTGTGGTGTCATTCATTTAAATCGCACCTTCTGTCCACAATGCAATCCACTGAGCTGCAACGTGAAGTACCACAATGAAGTGCGGTTTTAAAAAGTAGTACATGCAATGCAACGCACCAGCTGCACTGTAACGCATGGTAGGTGTGTTGCTCGGTACAGTGTGGTTAACACACGGCATAGGTGTAAATGGGCCCTGCATGAGTCATATTGTCCCCACATAGTATGTGGCACATACCTGATTTTTTCCTCTTGACAGGTGGAGAGGTAAGGTGAGGTGAGGAAAGGGGAAGCTGAAGGAGAGGACAGACGCCCAAGCAGTTCCAACATCCTCCGGTAATGCTGGGGGTGGGAAGACATTTGTCACTGGTTGTTAGGACCTTCCAGCGGTCAGACTGCAGAGGACCTCTGATGTCATTGGTAGGGTGCCATCAGTCCTAGCAAGCAACGGCTGAATAGGAACTTGGTCCTAGCGCTGAGTTATGGCTTGCAGTGGATGCACCGGCCTTGGAGGCCAGCGCTTCCATAGTAAGCCAGGTATGACCGAGCGCAGGTCATCAATTGGACTGTGTCTGAACAGCAGGCTGAACAAGGACAAAAGGCTGGATATGGCTTGCGGGCCGTAAAATGCCCAGGTCTGCTTCAGAGGAAAGATGGAAGTGTGTAAGCACTTTTAGGTGCCTGCAGTTGCATAAAGTGAATGACTGCATTTAATAACAGTACAGGTCCACATTAAAGTGAGAGGATATCTACATAACATTTGTTAAAATAAGTTCTTACTAGGGATGCATCAAAATTTCGTCCGTTGAAACATATCGGCCGAAAATGGCACTTTTGGCAAAACGCCATCTTTCGGCCGAAATTGCGGTGCAAACCTAGTTTCTCTCCTCCCCGCTGGGCACTGCACAGCATCCAGTGGGTAGGAGAGAAACTGTAACAGGAGGCCAGGCGGTGAGGGAGGAGAGCGCTGTGAGCGGCCGGCGTGTCACATGAGGCGGAGCTCTACCTCCCACACCGCACTGCTCAGCCTCCTGTGACAGATCAGGAGAGTGGTGTGTGGGCAGAGACAGCCATCAGCTGTCACAGGAGGCTGGGCTGGCGGTGCGGGGGAGGAGTCAGCTGTCACAGGAGCCCGAGCTCTCCTCCCCGCACTGCTCACTCAGCCTCCTGTGACAGCAAGTCAGGATAGAAAGTGGGTACAAGCAGTCAAAAATCAGCCCCCAACATTAAAATAAAACAAAATGAATAATAATAATAAATAAATACAAATTAAATATAAAAAAATGTCAAAACTCACAGCACTCTCCTCCCGCAGCGCTCGGCAGGCTGTCACACTTTCTCTCCTCACCGCTGGGACACAGAGCAGCGCCCAGCGGGGAGCAAAGAAACCTGGGATGCGCAGATGTATCGGCAGGAAAATTGCACTTTCGGCATTATGCCAAAAGTGCCATATTCGGCCGATATGTGTCGGCGGCCGATATATCGCTGCATCCCTAAAAAATATTTTAAAAAATATGAAAAGGTTAGAAATTTTATTTTCGGGGTTTTTTTTTTTTTTTGGTTTTGTTTCGGTTTTAAAAAATGTCATTTTGGTGCACCTCTAGTTCTTACAGAACTACTATGGTTTTGTAAAAATGAGGGGGATTCCCCTCTTAGACAGTTTTCCCCACTGGAAGATTTCCCCTCAATTCTCTTTCCAGATGACAATAGTCACCGAGGGTAAATCTCCTGAAAGGGGAGACAGACAGCAATACAAACTTGACAGGGGGTCTAACCCTTCCCCATTTTATCCAAAACAGACATAAAAAAAGGTTAAATATAGAGATACACTTTGAAGCTGAACATTTGGCAGACATAAAAGACATAAATGAATGCAGCTTTGTAATCATTAGTACACCATTCAATGTTTTTTTAAATGCACGCGGTGTAGGTACCTGTATTTTTCCTCAGTACCAGTCTCTTGGAGTCCCTGTACAGCAGGTTGAGCAGAGTGAGTACAGACAGACATAGAGATGAACTTATCAATATACTGCTTCTGTTTTAACTGTCCATTCACAGGCTGGGGTGGGTCCAGGATGACATGGGCTCAGAAGAAGTGGGTTGAATGGTGCTGGCCATCAGGCTGATGACATCTAGTGGCAGAAAAACGTACTGTGGGGAAAATCCTTGGATTCAAGGTATATATTGTATAATGTACCATACGCTGGTTTGGTATTTTATCTTTAAAGGAGTGTAGCTTTCCTACTCATGGGGTGGTGTGGAGTGATCCCCTAAGTACTGTGGCAGGCTAATATCTCAGGGTCTGGTTCTCGGTGTACAGCAGGGAGAAAAATAAGTTGGGTGCCAGCCACTTTGATGTTTTAACCTCATATTGCTGAACTGAATACTAGGAGGAAATGTTTTGGG
>NW_017306342.1:2180808-2181438 GCF_000935625.1 Nanorana parkeri
AAAATCAGTAGTAGTAGTAGACCCTTTTAGAGCAGCCTTTTGGAAATTGCTAACCCTTGTGAGAGCAGCCAGTCAGATCTATGATCCTGTGTTTCTTAGGTTGTACTGCATCTCTCTCTATAAAATTTGGCTCTTGACCATCTGATAGCAGTCAAAGATAGTTTGTTTTTAGGGCAATGAATCCTTCCAGTGGCGGAGCTAAGGAACAAAGGGCCCTGGTGCAAGATTTTTTTTTGGGCCCCCCCCAAAAAAAACCACAAACACAGCGTTCTCCTTCCGCAGGGCTCGGCCGGCTGTCACTTTCTCTCCTCCGCGCTGGGAGACGGAGCAGCGTCCAGCGGGGGAAAAAGAAAGCACGGATGCACCGCTGTATCAGCAGAAAAATTGCACTTTCGGCATTATGCCAAAAGTGCCATTTTCGGCCAATATGTTTTGGCGGCCAATATATGGTGCAGCCCTAATATTTACAGCAATGCAGAATGGCACAGGCTATAGAGGACTACACATCCCAGCAATACTTTATATAACAATAGCATTTCTGTATAAAGTACTGCTGAGATTTGTAGTCCTCAGCAGGCGATTGCTTGTAAGTCATACAGCAATCGCCTGCTCTTAAAAGCGGTACCAAGA
>NW_017306342.1:2182208-2195333 GCF_000935625.1 Nanorana parkeri
GGGAGTGTCGGATGAACGGATGATCCGACACTCCCGGCGGAGAGACCAGGGGCCCGCCGCGCGCTGGATAACGATCCGGCGGCCGGCAACTTGCTGGGCCCCTCGAGAGCCTGAGGCCCCGGGCGCCCGCACCGCCTGCACCGGCGGTAGTTCCGCCACTGAATCCTTCTTCCAATGTCCAGCAGTAGCGTCTACCCAGGATCTCTGCAATAAACTTTGCATTCAAAAATTCCTGATTCTGAATCCCTCAAAAACCCTTGGTAGGAACAAAGCCAAACCTCATCCTTACCAGGCACAGGCAGTGCTAGCACCTTGGTACCAAACATATCACACTATTATTATACATTAATATAGCTCTGACATATAGCACAGGGCTGTACAGAGAACACTGAGCCAGCTGTATTCCCCTGATGGCGGCCCTGGTGTTGGGAGTGTTCATTTCTAAAGGGGCCTTTAACAGTAATCTCTAGAAGTTTCATGTAACAGGTCTGTAGCCTCTGGCTGCCTCCTACAGCATGATCTCAGCCTACAAGCACTCCTGTAGAACAGTCTCTGACCATTTCCTCTAGTAAGTCTTTTTATAGAATTACATATAATAAATAATATATTCGCTCCTTTGGAGATACCTTACCTGCATGGGCAAGGTGACAGCTTCTCTCTAATATTGGAATGACATGTGTACCTGTATATTTACACTACACCATCTATGAATAACTATGTACAACCAGATGTGTTTTACACCTTCTTATAGGTCATTCAACTTTCAACAAAAAATCATTACAAAGAATTCCTCTAGAAAATATTCATATCAGCATATGTTAATTTTAGTGATTTGACCATCTTTACAGTAATGGACTATTATCACCTATGGACTTAAATCCAAATGTCAAATTACAATGTGGCAGTCTGATCAGTGGGGGAGAGAGGACTGAGAAAATGCTTCCACCTGTCTCCAACAAATTGAGGACATTAACTTAAGCAAGTCAAAGTCACTTGAATGGAGCGCATCATCAACAACATGCTAATGAAATGTTCAAATAAAACCTTTCTGTGTTCATTACATACTTTTTTTTTTTTTTATCCCAATGGCATTATCACTGGGTCTCTGTACTTCTCTATGCAATGCAGGCAGATCATGGGCAGGGTGCTGTACATAGCCTGCCTCAGTACTCCTCTTGAGAGTCTTCAGCCCTGATGCAAGCAGGAGATATGCAAATATCATAATGCCTGGTAAACGCCTGGGTGGATATCAGTCTGAAAGAGTTTCGTCACTATGTCATCCTGAGGAAGGGGTCCTTGTGTGGCCCCAAAATGTTGGCTTAACAACCTATGTAATATTATGTGCTTTTGCTAAATTGCCTAAACTGACATTCTGGAATGCTAGTGACTTCCTATTCCATGGTCTGTAAGAGTGGGCATTCGTACATTCGTAGGCAGACTGTATTTGCATGCAAACCGCATTGGGTAATGCCGAAAAGTAATGCTGACCCTCCATGATTGGATGCACTGCAGTCCAATGAATGAACACAGTCAGGCTTGGGAGCAGTGGCGTCACAAGGGGGGTGCGGCCCGCACCCGGGTGACACCATTGGAGGGGTGACACCTAAATGACTGACAGTCATTTTGGTGTCACCCCCTCTGAAAAGTCAGGCACTCGGCCATGGATCGAGAGCCTGACAGTTGCAGGAGAGAGGACGAGACTCCCTCCTCTCTCTGTCGACGTCCATCACCAAGATGGCCGCCTGCAGATATCACAAAGATGGCTCCGGGTGACACCCGGCCTCGGGACGCCCCTGCATATGAGAAAAAGAGATAGATGATGCTGGAAATCCTCCAGCCAGCGAATGAGGCCAGCTCTCTCGGACTTGCTGTAGCTGCAGGATGTACAATGTGAGATGCTCAGAGTGCAGTAAAATGAGAGAAATCTATTTCACTACAGGAGAGGAACCTGTACAACTGTGTAAAGCTGGCCATACACTGTTGGGATTCCAGGCCGGTCTTGATGATTCGGCTAAAATTCGCACAGTGGGTGCTGCTGTCGGCACCCTTTCGACCGGCATCCCTCAATCAGCAGATCGAAGGAGCTGGCTGGAAGATGTCTGTGCGGACAGAGACTCTGTTTGGGGTAGTCTGACAGCAGCTACAAAAGAGACAGCGGGGATTCCTCAATCAATGCACTCGTAGCATTGATAGAGGAATCTGTTCTATTGTTTTTATTTAGGCCGCAGGCTGAACCAATGTATGGCCAGCATAAGACTGAAGGTAAAGCTGGGGTTGAGCTTTCAATGACATTGACAAATTGCATTGCTTCTATATATTGTGATATGTCAGAATTTTATCTCTGCAGACTTGAAAAACTACTGAACGAGCCACTTTAACAGGAAAAATATATCTGATATTAAGTCAACTTTACCGCCAACTTGGGCAGAAGTCAAGCTCCCATGTGCAGAGGATTGATTTCAAGCCAGATATTGGTATTGGTAGACACCAGAAGGTGCGTGTCACCTATACAAGAATAGGACATTGCAGTGATCTGCTGGTGTATGCTTAGGAAGGGACAATTGGGGTCAGTATAATGCCAGAAATAAAAGAGTATAAAGGAGTCCTGGAAGGAACATCATCTTTTTTACTGACTTTTCATTCAACATGGCACCTCATTCTGTTCTGAACAAGAGATGAGATCAGTACAAGCGTCATGTCATCTGCTTCTAGAGTAGCTCGCGGCTACCATCAGTGGGATTAACTCTTCACACACTGCAATCTCTTTCTACAGCTTCACATTCCTCTCCCTGATAGGATGAATAGGTAAACTATGCAAGAAAGATGTTTCTTTAGTAGAAAATACATTTGTGGATTAAGAGTGTGACAGGAGTTTTTATTATTATTATTATTATTATTATCATTTGCTTCCTAAATTGAAAACGCTGCATTACCACCTTTCAGAATAGGAAGGTGTTTAACCATATGCTACATGTCCATTAGGTGGCACTAGAAGACTGTGCCATAGCCATAGGTGTACTGGATGATGATCTTCATACATGTCTTACAATATTGTTCTAACTACTGTACATTGTTAACAAAAACCATAGTGCGGAGCATTCAGCATCACATATAACTGTATGGATTTAAAAATGAACCAGAAAAGATAGTGATTTTTTTTTAAAGTTTTCGAGGTCTTGTGGTACTGATGAATGTTTTTGTCTCAACGCGTTTCACCTGCGTCTCACCATTGGCTGGCTATACATCTCCTAGAAGCTTGACTATAGCGCAGCACCCTGGTGGTATTGTGTGGGCTCTACCCCTCCTGTGGTCTTCCACAGGAGGGGTAGAGGTGCTGGAGGGGGGACAGGCGCTGGAGGGGGGACAGTTTTTTTGGACATTGGGATCGGGATATCCTTATGATGCCCATGGCATTGCCTGTTTTACTCTTTAGGCACTAGGTCCCTCTCCTGTGGGAGCCTTTACAGGTGAAACGCATCGAGAAAAACATTCATCAGCACCGCAAGACCTCGGCTCACCTACTGTATGTTTACATATGCCCTTTATGGGTTTGGACTTTATCTATATCTTAGCCTCTGTGGACGTGCGGATTGATGTGGGACAGGTGGGCCAGTCACAAGGGTATTGTGTCCTGGTTCTGTTTGCTTTTAAATCTTTATGGTTTTAATGAGATGTATTAATAAAAGTGTTGTAATTTTATTTATACGTTTGTTTGGTAATATTTCTAACAAAGGGAGACTCAAAAAAAAACCCCACTATGTTTTCTGGTTTATTTTCCCTAACGTTGTTGTGGGAGTGACCAGAACTTATACCTGCTTGGTGACCCGACTGAGTATTTGCCCAGGAACAGTCTGGGAGTTATTTATTCAAAATTTGTGTATGTATTCAAAAACAATAGATCCCGTACAAAATACATTTCTGAATTCAGTAAGAATAATATAGCTTATGCTGGCGCCATAGTGTTTTACACGTCAACTGCACCCAAAACTAAAATTTTAGGATTCCAAGATGAGTGACCCTGTTGAGTAAGACTGACCCGTGATCCTGACAAGTTTGAAGAGTAACCCTAACTGGAGAGATTGATAAGTATGCCTGACAAGTGCAACTGATGAGTCTGGTAGGTGATGATGACAAGTAATGCTGGTGAGTAGGGAGGGGTAATAAACAAAATAAAATGGACAGCTACAGAGAACCAGAGACTAAGATTTACAGAAGGCCTGAAGGATGTGAGTGAGGTCGGAGGACTATGGAAGACTTGAATTGAATGAGATGTGCTGCATGAAGTGATTAAGTTAAAATCAAAATATGATTTTTCCCCGTTCACACACATGCCTTGCTTTTTCATCCATATTGCTTGCTCTCATTGACTGTTTTAACACTCAGGATGGCAAAAAGGGAGAATATATCACATAAATCTCATGTCTCCCTATTTCCTGCAGCAGTGAATGAACCTGGAGTGTTTCCTGTTTCCACCTAAGTGAGGTTTGACAATGTAATTCCCAGAATGGACTGTAACAAAAATGCTTTCTTACCTATACATTAGCAGCTGTTGTCAGCTTCAAAGTAGTCCCCTTGTGAAGCGGCACGCTTTTCTGGATGACTGTGCCACTGCCGGAAACATTCCTGGAATTTGTTTTATGAAGAGCTGCGCAGTATCTTTGTCACGTCACGCTGGATATCCAGAATGTCATCAAATCTGTGTCCTTTTAAAGGCATTTTTACATTTTTGTAAACAACCAAAAGTCACAGGATGATATATCAAGGGAATAAGGTGGTTGGTCAAGTTACGGAATGGATTTCTGGGCCAGAAACTCATGAACACTTAACTCATCATGCGTAGGACCATTGTCATGGTGGAGAATCCACTTGTCAGGCCAGAGTTCTAATCTTCATGGATATCTTCCCAGCCCACCTTAAACAGCCTATGCCATTCAAAAACACTTGATTTCTTCATGGAATATGCGCCATAAGCCTGTTATAACAGAGCTAAAGTTTTACTTGCACTTTTCCCAATTTTCATGCAATATTCGATTTGAATCCGCTGCTCCAGAGTCCTGTCACTTATTTTCCTCCAACAGGTCAATGCACACAAGTGTCATTTCATCTACTATTCCGTGAGGACTG
Organism: Nanorana parkeri; assembly: GCF_000935625.1. Classification (NCBI taxonomy): domain Eukaryota; kingdom Metazoa; phylum Chordata; class Amphibia; order Anura; family Dicroglossidae; genus Nanorana; species Nanorana parkeri. The sequence goes on from NW_017306342.1 coordinate 2,187,333, forward strand.
AGTCACCTGATCTGCGACCCAGGTGAGTGCAATTTAAGACATGTCAGAACAGAGTGAGAATGGCGGTGTGATGCACCACCATAGTGCTACTCCAGGGGCATTCTGGAAATTCAATTGTCACACCTTGTATATATATTGTCACTTGAGGGCTTTTGAACACTGATAGGTCTATTCACTAAAGAGTGAAGGGATCGGAGAAGGCAGGAGAAGTGAACAATCCTGGCCAAAGTAGCTGATTTGGAAAAATTCTCCAATTCAGCTCTCTTTCCAGTTCAGCTATGTTCTCCTAGATTGTTCCCTTCTCCTGCCTTCTCCTAGATTGTTCACTTCTCCTGCCTTCTCCTAGATTGTTCACTTCTCCTGCCTTCTCCTAGATTGTTCACTTCTCCTGCCTTCTCCTAGATTGTTCACTTCTCCTGCCTTCTCCTAGATTGTTCACTTCTCCTGACTTCTCCTAGATTGATCACTTCTCCTGCCTTCTCCTAGATTGTTCACTTCTCCTGCCTTCTCCTAGATTGTTCACTTCTCCTGACTTCTCCTAGATTGTTCACTTCTCCTGCCTTTTCACTTCTCCTGCCTTCTCCTAGATTGTCCACTTCTCCTGACTTCTCCTAGATTGTCCACTTCTCCTGACTTCTCCTAGATCAATCACTTCTCCTGCCTTCTCCTAGATTGATCACTTCTCCTGCCTTCTCCTAGATTGTTCACTTCTCCTGCCTTCTCCTAGATTGTCCACTTCTCCTGACTTCTCCTAGATTGTCCACTTCTCCTGACTTCTCCAAACTCTTCACCCTTTTGTGAATAACCCTGTACGTTCATTAAAAAAAAAAATGTATCACAATAATTAATTTAAAAAAATGCTAGGTGCAATTCTTTATGTTGCACAATATTTCCACAAGGTTTATCAAATCAATATTTTTAGGAAAACACAATAAAATGAATTTTAGTGCACACAAACAGAATATAATAGACAATTTTTTGGGTAAAATGCAAATGCGTCGGAATAGACGCATCTGTCAAGGACAGTCTGCATGTAATCGTACATGGTATTATTACATGCGGTTCAGGATAGATGATTGTCTCTGGACGCAGTCAGATCTCATCCAGGGACAATCATCTATCCCGAACAGTATGTAATTGCCCCATATATAATTACTTGCTGACAGATGTGGCCCCTGTCAGCCTGTCATTCACTTGAATGGGCTCAGCAGCTGCATGTGCCGCAAGAATTCATAGACCAGGGGCGGCCACAATTTTTCGCCTGGAGATCTACTTTTCAAATTACGAGCTCAATGAAATCTACCAATAAAAAAACACCTTTATTTAAAAAAAGAAGCGCATTCAAATTGTTACTGAGACTGCTACCTCTCTCTATCTGGCGCTCTCTTCTCGCTCTCCCCCTGTATCTCTCTCTCTCTGCTGTCTCTCCGTGGGCCAGTTCACACCACAAAGTCTACATTCCAGAGTGTTCGGCCTCTGAAACACACTTGAACGCAAGCCGGCCAGCTTCTGCGTTCATGGGCGGGTGATGGCGTGGCGGTGCATTGCAGTCAATGGCACCACAGCCACACCCCCGCCTGCAGTGCGATCGCCTGCACCTGGAACACAGGCACATTAGTGTCTGCGTTCCGGTCCAGTGCAAAAATTCTGCAAGCACTATGGACTGGAACGCAGGCATCAATGTGCTTGCGTTCCTGGTGCAGGCAATCACACTGCGGGCGGGGGACGTGGCTGCGGTGCCATTGACTTCAAAGCACCACCACTCCCCTTAACACAGGAGACGGCCGGCTTCGCTCCAGTGCGTTCCAGAGGCCGAACGATCTGAAACACAGACTTTGTGGTGTGAACCGGCCCTCTCTCTTGGCTGTCTCTTCTCTTTACTCGCGCTCTCTCTCGTCACTCTCTTTCTGCTGTCTCTTCTCTCTCTGCTGTCTCTTCTCTCTCTCTCTGCTGTCTCTTCTCTCTCTCTCTCTCTGAGGTCTCTTCTCTCTCTCCCTGCGGTCTCCTCTCTCTCTGCTGTATCTTCTCTCTCTCTGCTGTATCTTCTCTCTCTCTGCTGTATCTTCTCTCTCTCTGCTGTCTCTTCTCTCTCTCTGCTGTCTCTTCTCTCTCTCCCTGCAGTCTCCTCTCTCTCTCTCTCCCTGCGGTCTCCTCTCTCTCTGCTGTCTCTTCTCTCTCTGCGGTCTCTTCTCTCTCTGCTGTCTCTTCTCTCTCTGCGGTCTCTTCTCTCTCTGCTGTCTCTTCTCTCTCTCTCTGCTGTCTCTTCTCTCTCTCTCTCTCTGAGGTCTCTTCTCTCTCTCCCTGCGGTCTCCTCTCTCTCTGCTGTATCTTCTCTCTCTCTGCTGTATCTTCTCTCTCTCTGCTGTATCTTCTCTCTCTCTGCTGTCTCTTCTCTCTCTCTGCTGTCTCTTCTCTCTCTCTCTCTACTGTCTCTTCTCTCCCTGTGGTCTCTTCTCTCTCTCTCTGCGGTCTCTTCTCTCTCTCTGCTGTCTCTTCTCTCTCTCTGCTGTCTCTTCTCTCTCTCTGCTGTCTCTTCTCTCTCTCTCTCTGATGTCTCTTCTCTCTCTCCCTGCGGTCTCTTCTCTCTCTCCCTGCGGCCTCCTCTCTCTCTCTGCTGTCTCTTTTCTCTCTGCTTTATCAACTGTCTCTTCTCTCCCTGTGGTCTCTTCTCTCTCTCTCTGCGGTCTCTTCTCTCTCTCTGCTGTCTCTTCTCTCTCTCTGCTGTCTCTTCTCTCTCTCTCTCTGATGTCTCTTCTCTCTCTCCCTGCGGTCTCTTCTCTCTCTCCCTGCGGCCTCCTCTCTCTCTCTGCTGTCTCTTTTCTCTCTGCTTTATCTCCTCTCTCTCCCTGTGGTCTCTTCTCTTTCTGCTGTCTCTTCTCTCTCTCTGCTGTCTCTTCTATCTCTCTGCTGTATCTTCTCTCTCTCTCTGCTGTCTCTCCTCTCTCTCTCTCTGCGGTCTCTTCTCTCTCTCCCTGCGGTCTCCTCTCTCTCTGCTGTCTCTTCTCTCTCTCTGCTTTATCTTCTCTCTCTTTGCTGTCTCTCTTCACCCGCACTGCAGCACGCCCCTTCCCATCTGCAGCGTCTGACACATTCAGCCGCACTAGTACCCAGGTGGGCTGGTCACACCTCTGCACACCTCTTACCTCTCAGCCCCGATCTGCTGTCCACCTCCTCCTTCTCCTTGGTCGCTGGCAGGCCCCACCTCCTCAGTCACTGGGCCCGCCCCCTCTTCCGTTGTCGGGCCTCGCCTCCTCCTCTGCTGCCGATGCCGGGCCCAGCATACTCCTCCGCAGCTGCTGGCTGTCACTGACTCAGCAACGGCTGTGCGGAGGAACACGCTACTGCACAGATTTTCACTGGCCGCTAATGTAACAAAGGGTATTCTCACTGACTGCCAATGTAACAGAGGTATTCTCACTGACTGCCAATGTAACAGAGGTATTCTCACTGACTGCCAATGTAACAGAGGTATTCTCACTGACTGCCAATGTAACAGAGGTATTCTCTTTATTTGTAATTAGAGCCACCAATTCATAAGCAAATGTCAGGGCGGAGCCTATTTTCAGTGAGCCCCTATCTTAATTCAGCCCTGGCCCTGGGCCCCCTGGTTGCCCGAGTCTGCCTGACATCTTGTGTCCAGGTTTCAGCTACCATGAAATCCGGACACAGCATTCAAAACCCGGACCCTGCAGGTGAATCGCGCATATGCGGCAACCCTAACTCCTGTGCGTAATGTGTGTACAGGGGGATTGTCGTACTCAGTGTCATGGCTCCTGTGTGTATTGTGTGTACAAGAGGATTGTTATACTCTATGTCACGGCTCCTGTGTGTAACGGTGTACAGGGGTATTGTCATACTCAGTGTCCCGGATCCTGTGAGCAATGTGTGTACAAGTGGATTGTCATACTCGGTGTAACGACTCCTGTGTATAACATGCGTATAGGTGGATTGTCATACTTGTTGTCACAGCTCCTGTGTGCAATGTGTGTACAAGAGGATTGTTATACTCTGTGTCATGGCTCCTGTGTGTAATGTGTGTACAGGTGGATTGTCATACTTGTTGCCATGGCTCCTGTGTGCAATGTGTGTACAGGGGGATTGTCATTCTCGTTGTCACGGCTCCTGTGTGTAGCATGTGTACAGGTGGATTGTCATACTCATTGTCCCGGCTCCTGTATGTAATGTGAGTACAAGAGGATTGTTGTACTCTGTGTCATGGCTCCTGTGTGTAATGTGTGTACAGGTGGATTGTCATTCTCGGTGTCACGGCTCCTGTATGTACAGGTGGATTGTCATACTTGTTGTCATGGCTCCTGTGTGCAATGTGTGTACAGGGGGATTGTCATACTTGTTGTCATGGCTCCTGTGTGCAATGTATGTACAGGGGGATTGTCATTCTCTGTGTCACGGCTCCTGTGTGTAACGTGTGTACAGGGGCATTGTCATACTCTGTGTCACACCTCCTGTGTGTAACATGTGTACAGATGGATTGTCATGCTCTGTGTCACGGCTCCTGTGTGTAATGTGTGTACAGGTGTATTGGCATACTCTGTGTCCCGGCTTCTGTGTGTAATGTGTGCACAGGTGTATTGGCATACTCTGTGTCCCGGCTTCTGTGTGTAATGTGTGTACAGGTGTATTGTCATACTCTGTGTCCCGGCTCCTGTATGTAATGTGTGTACAGGTGGATTGTCATACTCTGTGTCCCGGCTCCTGTATGTAATGTGTGTACAGGTGGATTGTCATACTCTGTGTCCCGGCTCTGTGTAGTGTGTGTAGAACAGGTGGATTGTCCTCTGTGTCGCCACTCCTGTGTGTAATATGTGTACAGGTGGATTGTCATACTCTGTGTCCCGGCTCCTGTGTGTAATGTGTGTACAGGTGTATTGGCATACTCTGTGTCCCGGCTTCTGTGTGTAATGTGTGTACAGGTGTATTGTCATACTCTGTGTCCCGGCTCCTGTATGTAATGTGTGTACAGGTGGATTGTCATACTCTGTGTCCCGGCTCCTTTGTGTAACGTATGTACAGGTGGATTGTCATACTCGTTGTCACGGCTCCTGTGTGTACAGGTAGAGGCAGGTTGAACATTACCTGTTGCTATGTGAGAAGTGGGAGGTGATGGAGGACGGATGTCACCGTATACCTGTCACTGAGTTCTGTCCCTCCTCCTCCTCTATAGAGTTTGGAGATGTGTGTACTCACATATGGTTAATAGTGCACACAAAGGCAAGGAGAGCAAGTGCAAAGGCTACGTTCTGCTACGCTCTATCTCTAATCCCCCCTCATGATCACTGTGTTCTTCACCGCCCTCCCCGGGCTGCTGCTGCTGCCTCTCCTCATCAGCTTCATCTTCCCCTACATCTTCCAGGACATCGCCAATTTCATCACTGTCATACGATTCGGGATCAGGACCAGGAAGAATGCCAGTAAGATCCCAGCCTACACCATTGTGGACATATTCCTGGATAAGGTGGAGAAGTCTCCTGACAAACCCTTTATCCTCTACCAGGACGAAGTGTACACCTACTCCGAAATAGACAAGCTCAGCAACCAGACAGCGAGAGCACTGCGCAAGCATGCCGGGGTCAAGTCGGGGGACTGTGTGGCCCTATTCATGAGCAATGCCCCTGCTTACATCTGGATCTGGCTCGGGGTGGCCAAACTGGGCTGCTCATTAGCCTGCCTCAATAACAACATCAGAGCCCAGTCATTTCTGCACTGCTTCCGATGCAGCGGAGCAAAGATCATCCTTGCAGAGCCAGGTGAGTGTAGTTCTCTTGTCACGTGACACGGGCCAATGTCTCTGGGTGTGTGTACTGCTAACTGACAGATCAGTGCGGTCACTGACAGCCAAAACAAATCAACAAATGGCGCTCACTCAATAGAGTTCAGAGCTGCTGCAAAGTTTGGTCTGCAGCATATTTTTGTAGACATTCTAATGACAACTGAACTGTGTTCTGCCATAATCTGTATGTACGGTATTTGTAAGCCCCCAATCACCCTGGAGCGTGAGCGTCTTCAGGCAATTTTGAAGCTTTTTTCCACATTTTGAAGGTTTTTGTTTCAACCAATAGGAAGCTGGTTACTAATTTATAGACACAAAGTCATGCACAAAATATTTTTAGGCACTCCCATTAAACCTATAAAGCCAAAAATACAGAATTCTGCCCCCAATAAAAGCTAACGTCTCTTCTGAGCTTCAAGCTACAACACATTGCTCAGGTGTGAACGGGTCGGGTACAACTCCAAATAATCAGATACATAATGCTTCTTGAAACACAAGAAACCGCTCAGGTGTGAGTGGCGGCTAATTATTTAAACATAGCGGAATCCTGTTGAATTTTGGGTTGGTAAGACACTTACCAACATGCTGGAAATATTATTTGATTTATTTATTAGGAAAGCCACTGCGTGAAAGAATAGTTTACTGTGTGGATGGAGGAATCTCCCCCTGGGCCAAGCTTCAGTATCTTACTAGTCGGCCCTGCTGGCTCTCAAAAAACCTGAGCAATGCCTCCATCCAATCAGATTGTTCAGATACTGAAGCTTGGCCCAGCGGCAGATTCCTCCATCCACACAGTTTAGCGTAGATGGAGGAATCTGTTGCACTTTTTCCATCTGACCATTGAAAGTCTGCAGAAAATCTCTAGGTGTATGGTCAGCTTTAGTCTGCATTAATAGATGTCCTGCTGCACTCCCTACCAGATATCCCAGGAACAAGATGGGTGCTTGTAGTGAGCGCTGATGGCGCCGCTTGGATCTGAACTTGAGTATAAGGTCACCAGCACACTGAAGTAAAGTGTCCAAAGAAAACGTCTATTTATTGACGCATATATTGTCACTTAATTAGGTGCAACGTTTCGGGGCCACACAGGGTCCCCTTCATCAGGCTGAAAAATGACAATGTGTGCATAATGCCTGCAATTGTTTCACACATTGTCATTTTTGAGCCTGAAGAAGGGGACCCTGTGACAATATATGCGTCAATAAATAGACGTTTTCTTTGGACACTTGATTTCGGTGTGCTGGTGACATTATAATCATGTCTTGGACTGCAGACGCAGAACGCAGGAGGCATAGACGCACACAAATGTGCTGCAAAGCTTTTCTTAATGTAAGCTTGGCTGCTTTATGGCAGATACACACCTTATGTTGTCAGTTACATTCTCCCTCAGTATAGCTGCCAAGCTTTTCTATCAGTTTAGGGGATGTTATAAGGCCTGCTCACACCTATCCATTGCGGTTACACACATGCAGTGTACATACGTTGCACATGCATTGCATTATGTAGCCCATTCATTTTGAATGGGCCATAACGTACCAAAGATGCTGCATGAGACAATTTTCTTAACGCAATGCAGCACTGCAATGCCCAGATTGCTCATATCTGTGTACTATGGTGCGTTATAACGCACATACACTGTGGTGCATTAGGGTGCTATTCAAGATTAATACCTAGGCAACACACTGCACTGTGGTATATGTACTGATGTGCAGTTGTGGGAACGCATGGTAAATCACAGGCCCACACTGAACACTTGCCAGCAGGGCCGGATTTTCCACAAGGCCACCGGGGTGTAGAATCTCCCGGTTCCCAGGACATGCATTTCCGGGCGCCGGGCAGGTATTTGTTTTCTACATTTAGCCCTGCTTTGGGCAAGCAGGGCTAAATGTAGAGTGGGGAAGCCGCTTGTTCATTTACAAGTGATCTCAGCAATGTCACCAAAAATCACTTGTAATAAGACTGCAGTTACGTCCTCCCCCCGTCCGTTCTCCGCTCTGCTCCATGTAAACAGTGAGAGGTTTCCCCTCTCACCTGTCACAAGAGTTCCAGCACAGTACTGTGCTATAACTCCTGTATTGGAAGTGACAGGTTCAATAAAGAGAACCTGTCACCTCCAAAAATGCTACCACACAGGGGCTTGTTAGGTGTGATAGCAATAAAATTAAGAGGGGGAAAAAAAATAACAATCGAAGAAAAAAAATATTAAGTAACTA
>NW_017306342.1:2197519-2224194 GCF_000935625.1 Nanorana parkeri
GAGAAAAAAAATCTAAAAAAGTAAAAGATGATAAGAAAAATAAAAATGTTTTAAAAAGTAAATAAAAATTAAAGAAATAAAAAAGTGATAAAAAGTTAAAAAAAGAAAGAAAAAAAAATTTAAACTAACCCTGCCGGGGAGGGGGGAACCTGGCCTTGGGGCAGCAGAGGGAGTAAATCCAGCTCTGCCTGCCAGACCAGTATTTCTGTGTTTGACCCAGAGGTCCTATCAGATTATTGATAAACAGGAAAGGGTGTCCTTTTCATTTTCCAATCTGATTTTATTAAAGATTTCAATACAATACAAAACCAAGGAAGAGGGGGAGGGGACAGAGATATAAGTAGTCGGTTGTATCAGAACCCGGGAGGTCGAGGTGGTGTGGGTTCCAGTGGGTAAGGGTGCAGAGAGAAGGAAAGGGGGAGATAAGTAAGAGTGTCAAGGACAAGTTGACAAGGAAGAGATAGGTAGGAGGCGATGTCCCGGGTAGATGATGAGACAGGGGCGCCGGGTGAGACTTTGTCGTCGGGCATAGGGGCTCAAAAATCCGTTCGCTGTGCTGAAAAGTCAGTTTTAGGGAGCCCCGGTGTAGCAGAGCTTGCGGCTGCACGTCTTCACACCACCATGGTTGGCCACGCCCCCAAGGGTGTCCTTTTTGTTGTTGTTTTTATGTCTTTTGATGCTTGTTTCAAATGCACATTCCCAGCGTGGAAACTGTTTCCAGCACTGTAAAGCTGAACATACACCTTACAATCTAATTTCATTGTACAATCTAGTTTAGATCTACCAACAACTACTATGTAGTTTAAGGTTGTCCCTTATTGAATACAAATTGAATGGATCACTTTGGTAGGCCCTCTTCAGTACATAGTTTTGGTACATCTAATGGAGGTTGTACAGAGATAGTACACTCAGAATGTAAGGGCCTGTATTAATGGGATTATGTTTGATTCAGAGCTGCTTCTCTCCCCATACAAGTCTATGGAAATGCAAAGCAGGTCAACTGCAGGTCAAGTGCACATGCAATACATTTTGAAGGATATCAGAAGCATACTCAAGTGATGTCAAAATTTGCCCAGCGAAGCCCATTGATGCCGGCCCTAAAATGTATGTGGCTGGCTTTACAGTGACAAAGTAACAAACCTCAATTTTACTGGTGTAGCTGGTAAACGTCTGCCCTGGTGGCAGCACTATATGCTATGGGCAATGTAATTCTTTTGTCAGACACTTTCACACATGAGGCCTACCTGCTTATTTATTTGCTAACCAGCATGTTAGATAGGAATGCTAAGGGCCCATGTATACTACAAGAACACTGCTCATAGGATTCAATGAAAGTGTGTTTGGGAGGAAAGCTAAGGGCCCATGTATACTACAGGATCACTGCTCATAGGATTCAATGAAAGTGTGTTTGAGAGGAATGCTAAGGGCCCATGTATACTACAAGAACACTGCTCATAGGATTCAATGAAAGTGTGTTTGGGAGGAATGCTAAGGGCCCATGTATACTACATCAGTCACCACCAGAATTATATCAGTTAGTAATGGTTAGCTGGCCATACAAGACCATATCGTTTATTCTCTTTCAGCCCTGTGGGCTGAACAATAGAAAGCCACTCGATTCCCCCATTCATGCTAAACAATGTGGATAGAGGAATCTCCCCTGCTGGCTATTGTATTATGACAGGTGGTGCCCGCGGCTTTCAGAATACCTGAATGATTGGCTGCAGTCACTGTTTGGCTGACAATTTTGTAACCGGCTTCTTCAAATTTTCAATGGAATTTTTTTAAGATGGGTGGCGCTGGCAGGGCTACCCACAGATTGAATTTTGGCCGATCCAATGGCCAGCTTTACCCCTATGTGCAAAGATTATTATAAGAGACGCTCAGGACTAGTGAAATCAGAAAAACAAATCTTTGTGTCTGTACAACATAAGCTAAACATGATCAATTAGATTAAGAGCAGTAACCAATCTCTATGCTCATGATGCCTATTCTTAAGATAAAATTATGATTACATGTAGCTAGGGTTAGGGTTAGGGTTAAAAATTAAGACACTGTGGAGGATAATAATGGCAACGCCAACGTTGTAGTAACAGCTAATTAAAATAGATGCCCCCAGACTAAGTGAAGCCTATGGGGAGTTATGGGCCTGACTCAGCAGCCAGAGAGGAGTATAATTATTGTCTGTCACTGTTTACATCTACCCTGAAGTACATTGTAATAATTCTGTTCTGTCTCTTCTGGAGGTAGTTGGACTGGTGATAGGACATGTTATTGAGAGACCATTACTGAGCTGTGTTGTCAGTAAGCCCCCTTTAGAAATAGGCATGTTCTGTTAATGTGCTTGTTTGCTCCAGTAACATGCCGTAATTCCTCTGTGCCCTGTTGGGACCATGGAGACTTGGCGCCCCAATGGGTTCATTCTCTATTCTCCCCCTGGAATTTAGCATAGACACAGCTGTATATGATGAGAACTATGCCTTCATGCACACCCACATGCTCCTTGGCTCAGATTTCGTAAGGCCTCATTCACATGTAGTGTGTTGCCTCATACAGCGTGGAGGGCCGGTTGTTGATGAAGGGAAGAAGCGTGAGGGCAGCTCATTTAAACTCAATGAAGACATAGGATCTTCACAGGCTGCTTCCTGCAGCCCCGAGTTTTGACAGCCACACATAGGTGATGTACGGCCTCAAACGCAAACATGATGCATCCAGATCTGTGTGCGGCTCTCAAAAGTCTGAGCTACAGGAAGCAGCATGTGAGGGTGCACTAGGGTTGCCACCGGTCCAGTTTTCACCCAGACAGTCCGGTTTTGGAGTCTTGTATCCAGGTGTTCAGCCAGCGGGCACCCGGACACAAGACACTGAGTGCCGACACAAGCACTTAACATTTTCTGACAGATGCGGCTGCAGAGGTCCTCGCCAAGCACGATCTCAGGCAGCCGCATCTGCCTGAGACCGGATCTTCCTCTGAGCTGCGGGCAGCCCGTGCCTGTTTATAGGCGCCCTCAACTCAGAGGAAGATCCGGGTTTCAGGCAGATGCGGCCGCCCAAGATTGTGCTTGCCGAGAACCTCAGCAGCCTCATCTGTGATTGCTCCCCCTTCTCCTCCGGCTACCTGACACTGTGCTGCCTGCCGGCGGACCCCTGGTGAGACACAATAGCCCAGACAGCCCTGGGAGTCGCATAGCCCACCTGAGAGTCTCACAGCCCACCTGAGAGCCTGCACAGCCCATCTGAGAGCCACCAGGCCACCTGCAGAGAACAGGGTGCCAACTCAGAACAACATAGAGTATGTAGCTTCACACTATTTTGTATTGCTGTATAATGTATCACTGGAATTTGTAGTTCGCTATAGCTGGTCTCCTTACTCCCTCTCCTGGCTGCCTCTCCTCACTTTCTCCTCTATATTAAAAAAAAAGAAAATTGCCGCACACGGCGTTAGAGTGTTTGGATTTCGTTTAAAGGAAAGGTGGCAACCCTAGGGTGCACAGAGGCTCGAAACTCATAAAAACCCTTGGAGATCTGATCATATACTGTAGAACAGGGGCGCCCACAATTTTTCGGAGATCTACTTTTAAAATGACGAGCTCAATGAGATCTACCAACGAAAAACACCTGCATTCAGGGGCGGGAGGGGGCATGGGGGTGCACCGCAGCCAGGCCCCTCAGCCACAGTGCGATTGCCTGCACCTGGAACCCAGGCACATTAGTGACTGCGTTCCGGTCCAGTGCGATCTGCAAAAATGCTGAAAATTGCAGATCACACTGGACCGGACTGTAGGCACTAATGTGCCTATTGTGCGGGCGATCAAACTGTGGGCGGGGGACATGGCAGCGCCCTGCCTCCAGGATTTTTTATTTTTTACTATTTTTTATTTAATTTTTATTTTTTTTACTGTTGGGGGGGCTTTGGGCAAATATTAGGGGTCTAAACAGCCCCTGATATTGCCCTTTTAAAATAGAAAAAGAAATTGAGGACACAAAGTGTGTCTTTTTCTTTTTCTGCAGCCTCTGTTCTAAATGAATGGAAAGTACAGAGGCTTCCCATTAATTCAGAAAATATTTACTATCATCCAGTTTCTGAATGGGGAGGAGCCTCTGTACAGAGTGCTACTCCCCATTGAGAAACTCATGAATGAACAGGAAGTGATGTAAATCACATCGTGTTCATTCATAACTGGGGACACATAGTACTATGTGTCCCCAGTTATTTACAAACACTGGAGTAATCAGCTGATCGCTCCAGTGTTTGTCCTGCACAGAGGATTGGTATATCACTGATATGTACCGATCCTCTGCCACTCGGCCATGCACAGAGGGGGGCTGCAACTTCTCTTCTGGATCTCCCCTGCTCTCCCAAGCAGAGGCAGCGGGAGGTCCGAGGAGAAGAGAAAAAAGCATTGCAGCCGCGGGGGGGGCGGCCTGTGACGGAGCCGCTGTAACAGCAGCATGTGCAGTAAGGAGAGAGAGAGCTGCCGGCTGTCAGATCCAAGCCGAGCGGCTCTCTCTCTCTCTCTCCTCACTGCTCGGCGTGCTGCTGTGATAGCGGCTCCGTCCCCCGCCGCCGACTGCAGCGGGGATCCAGAGAAGACAGGACATCGCGATCACTGGTAGATCAGTGGGCACCCCTGTAGAACAATTTTTGTTATAATTCCTATGAATCGCTCCCTCTCTGTTTCCAATCCTGGCTAATGTGGCCCCTAGAAACTCCTCAGCTCATGGCTACCACAATCCCATGACGTGTTTAACAAACACAACCGAGCACCACGTGGCTCACTGCTATCTAATTAGGCCAAAAGAAGGCCAAACTTCTCTCCCAGACACGTTTTACTTGGAAGGGAGCTTAGTTCTATCACATTAGTAATAAAAGGAACACACCTGCTAAACTGAACTGCCGAACCGAGAGAAAGAGGAAGAGATTATATGAACACAGGGCTGTAGTCACCGTGCACATTTTCAGTTTCAGACTCCACATATGTCAATTTATAACTGGGCCTATTTCAATAAGATCTGGCAAAACCAGATGTAATGGTTGAAAACTGAAAATGGCAGATTCCCCCGGAAACAAAACCACTGAACATGTTTCTTTAAATAGAGCGAAGAAAAGCCAGAAATGTACAAGATTTCACCATAACAAATTGGTGTACAGCGCTATCCTACCCATTATAAATGGCATCTTATGCTCCATTCCCTGCAGATCTCTCCAAATAAATCTAGTAGACAGTATTGGACCAATTTGGGAAACTAAGCTTTCCACAAATCTTTGGACATCTGGACATGGTGTGGCAGTCATTTTATACGTAATAGTATTATATTCACTGCAATAATATTAGGGGTTACGTTTTGTTTAAATTGTATCTAAACTCCAGAAAATATATATATATTGTAGCTTATTAGTCCTTAGATGTTGTGGCTGCATCCCTAATGTGATATTAAAGTCAAAATGTGTTTAAGCGATTTTCAAATGCTGATGAAATAACTTACAATGGATGCTGCTCCTTCATGTTTAAAAATGTTTGTTTTCTTCAGAATCAGCTGGTCTCCTCAGCCCAGCCCTGATAGCCTGTTTTAGGGTAGCTCCTCTCCCTTGCAGGGTCCTATGGAACCACCCTTGTGTGTGCTAGTAAGCTGTGTGTGTCTCCATAAAGACACAGCAAGGGAAGCCATCCCTCTGTTCTCTGCTCTTCCCTTCTCAAAACTAATAGATTGACGGCTGCTGGAGACTGTGCTCTCCCTTGTGATCTTGTACTGGACAGGAGGTTTAGCGAAGTCTGAAATAAATTGATTAAGAGTTAGGGCAAAGATCTAAAGAAATACTTTGCTGGGCAATGTATATTTGTTTCTTCTACATTTGTTGAAAAAGGTTTGAGATTTTAATACTTTCATTTTTCAGGCTTTTTTTTAACCTGGTGATCCTGCCAATAACACATGTCCTGTCCTCAGATGACAACACTCACTCACTGTACTGTATCTATGGATGAGCAGCGTTGCACTGGACTCTGGACTTAGTAACGTACTAGACTCTGGACTTAGTAATGCTTTGGACTTTGGGCTTAATAATGCACTGGACTCAGGACTTAGTAATGCACTAGACTCAGGACTTAGTAATGGACTAGACTCAGGACTTAGTAACACACTGGACCCTGGACTTAGTAACTCACTGGACTCAGGACTTAGTAACGCTCTGAACTTAGGACTTAGTAATGCACTGGACTCAGGGCTTAGTAATGCACTAGACTCAGGACTTACTAATGCACTAGACTCAGGACTTAGTAACGCACTGGACTCCGGACTTAGTAACTCACTGGACTCAGGACTTAGTAACGCTCTGGACTTAGGAATTAGTAATGCACTGGACTCAGGGCTTAGTAATGCACTAGACTCAGGACTTACTAATGCACTAGACTCAGGACTTAGTAACGCACTGGACTCTGGACTTAGTAACTCACTGGACTCAGGACTTAGTAACGCTCTGGACTTAGGAATTAGTAATGCACTGGACTCAGGGCTGAGTAACGCACTGGACTCTGGACATAGTAATGCATTGGACTCTGGACTTAGTAATGCACTGGACTCTGGACTTAGTAAGGCACTGCACTCAGGACTAAGTAACACACTGGACTCAGGACTTAGTAACACACTAGACTCAGGACTTAGCAATCCACTGGTCTCAGGACTTAGTAACACGCTGGACTCAGGACTTAGTAATGCACTGGACTCCAGAACCCCGCAGAGCCCACCTGAGAGCCTGCATAGCCCACCTGAGACTCCACACATACCTGAGACTCCACACAGCCCATCTGAGAGTGACCCTGCAGAGCCCACCATAGATCCTGCACAGCCCATCTGAAACTCTCTATGGTGGGGTCTGCAGGGTCTCAGGTGAGCTGGTTGCAGGGGTCCTTTTTACTGCACATGTTTCTTACCTCCTACCGCCGGACCAGCGCTGCTGGGGACCAGCCATTCCCGCCAGTTGGACCGGCGCCAATGGGCCCGGCATTTATCGCCGCTAGATCGGTACTGCTGGGGCCAGGATTCTCCCGCCGCTGGACCTCCACCACCTCTCCTGTCACCTCTGCCATGCCGACCCTGGTAGGGGCCCAGGCCCCCCAGGCTGCGCAGGCCCCTGACATGGGTATCGACCGTACCCCCCTGATGGCTGCCCTGTCTATGGAAGATAATTTGTATGAATGATTTTACTAACATTCACAACACAATTTGCAATCTCTTAACTGTACCAACAGCAATGTAGCACAGGGACCTGCATAAATGGATGCAAATTAAAAAGCTTGTTTATTTGGAATTGCACGGTTTTAGTCAATTTGAGTGAAGTGTAGAGGAATAGGGAGGCGGTGGAACGAGCTGTGTTTTAAATTAACTTCTAAAAAAATTGTGCATTAGACCTCTGGATGGGTCTAATAATTAAGGTGATAGGCAAGGAGTGGATGTTTTATGGTGGGAATTCCGCGGAGAAAGCAAAGAGTGTTGAGGTGTTCATATTGGTAGAATTTACATTGATGTGCGGGAAGGGTTTCACTGAGAGACAGCACACATATAATTATGGTGGACTTTGAGAGCAATTTGATATTGTTAGTGGTTGTTTATTTTGATCATACTTTGGATTTGTTTTTACACAAGTTTAACACATATGAAGAGATAAGATACACAAATAGAATACACATATTCACAATAGCCCGTACAGCTCCCGATCATGGCCGAGCCGAATGCATATGCATTGGCTCGGCTGAGCCGTGCTGAAAGCCAAAGCTGGCCGAGCGGCCGGAGTGAATAGACCCCAAAGTGTTCTATTTTCATTGTTTGTTTTTATAGACACAGTATATATTATTTCTCATAGGTTACTTATTAAGTTTTGTATCCTCTTCATACACTAGGGCATCATTACTTTGATGGTCATTATTTTTTAGTTACATACAGCGCTACACTTTATTGACATCTTTTATATGCCGTTTGTAATAATATACAGAGTGACAACCATATTTGTTCATTTCATATGCAGGTTCTATTTCAAGCATTGCAGTGCTACACAATGGCTGTGCTTTACTGCTGCTTCTAGCAATGCATGTGAAAACAGTGCCTTCCCGGTGTGGCTGATAGCTCAGCAGCTGTCGCACAGAAGCAGAATTACTGCACTGAGAGTGCCCTCTAGAGGCTAATCTCTATATTTAATACAATTACAAAAATATGGAAAAGCTATTTAAAAATCCACAATAAGAACTCAAAATTTGTATTCATTGAACACACTATACTATACCCTTTAAGTCCACCGGAAATTGAATATCTGCTGATAATTGGCAATGGTCTGTTCTGACATCTACAGACTCTAGCTTCAGCACCACAGTCCAACCTGGCCTGGGTGTTCTTAAGATTCAGGCAGACCTCTAGCTGCGTTCTCATATTCACATTATTTGGTCGTACCTCAGATTTAGGATCATTCTCGGAATGGATTATTGTAACTGCGTAGCATTGGCTCTGTATTTTCAGTAACTGTCACCTAAATGAGATGCCAATTTGTAAAGAGGAAAAGTAACCAGTGGAATCCAAAGTTGTCCCTTTGAACTGTTGCTGTTCTGTTTGATAGCCATGTTACCCTTTCACCTAGTTTATTGTTGTGATTGGAGGCTTTCATCTAGATGTAGACTTTAGTACTGGTTGCTAAACACATTAGTTCAAGGTTCAAATCATTACTAGGCAAGCCACTGTAACTGTTCTCTGTCAGTTGACAATAGACATATCACCGCGGAACTAGTCTTGATGCCATCAATCCAGTTGCGGTTTTGATGTAACTTTTACATGCTAGAAATAGAATACTGATTGTAGGCTATAGTAAGCAATGAAACATTAATCTTGCATTATGCTGTCTACAAATATAAGAAATCACTGCAACTGACATTTTCAACAAACTGAAGGTGTATATTTCATGGGACCATGTTGGGGAAACTCCTGCAGATATGGCTCTCACCAGTCACATGGTGCTGGACACATGGCTGAGCTCTGCTTCCTTTATTGAAAACACCAGGATCACAGAACAGAAAACATCATAACCTTGTAGGTTCACGAAAAAGAACAATACATTATTCAAGCGTTAAACATAAAACAAACTAGCACCTAGTTGTAGAACTATTTATCACAGTATAATATATGAGAATGGTTGTTGCATCTATGTCTGTATAAACAGCATACTAACATACTAACACCCCCACTCAACAACTCCTTCTCATATATAGTCTTATATGCGTCACTATTTGCAGTTCGTCTCAGGTTCATGTCTTGAGTGTGGTTTGGTATTGCATGACTCTTTTAAAGTACAACAATTAGGAAAGTAAAATGTACTGTTCCCAATACTTAGAGCTGGTGTGTGACACTGCGGCTGTCACATGCCGGCTCTATAGCTCAAGAACAGATCGATCACAAATCACTGATCACTCAGCTCACCACTGGCAGCCACCGCTCCCCGCAGGGATTCCTCCCTCTCCACTCTGTTCCTCCAGCGCTCATTGGAGAGACAGACAGGGGAGGGGGCGGGCACAGCTGTCAATCAGGCAGCGGGTGGATCTTAACAATATTGCTGGGATCTTTCCCGGCACCAGCGCAACTCTACATTGTCAGAATATAGCGGGCAGTAGATGCTGACTTTGGGTCACAGGGGGACATTAGTAAATGTATTCCTGTGACCCAAAAGAGAACTAATGCAAAAAAATGATTTGGCTTTAGTTCTCTTTTAATTCCCTTGCAGTCCCTTTGCCAGTGTTTTCTTACACATCTGCAGAGAAGTGACATGGAGGCTCCTATATCTGGATATGTATAGTTGCAATGTCTGTCTGTCTTGTCTATTGTTAGGTAAAACATTTTCTCCTTTAACTTTAGGTAAGCTGTTTCCATTGGTGTGCTGACACCCATGCATTCTTTACGTTCCTGAACTGGAGGCTGCTTGAGAAATGTCCCCTCGTTATGTGCAGCTTTAATCCACACTTGCTTCTCATGAATAGAAAGCTTTTACATTTCTTCCTATGATACTGGCTCAGGTTATGGTGCTGCATTAACCATATATATGACAAGCATATAGCTGGGATACCCTTAAGGTGGCCATACACTTTACAACCATCGCAAGACTTTAGTCTTGCGATGGTTGTAAAGTAATTAAAAAAACGTACGATCTGCCCATCGTACTTGCGATCATCGCAAGCCCGCCCCCCGAGGGGCGGGCTTCCGATGACCGCAATGCTGAACGGGCAGTGTGCGCGTACGCACACCGGCCCGTTCGGCATTTGTCTCCCGAGCATCATTCAAACCAGCCGAAAATCTTACCATTGGTTTTCTAGCATGCTCCTTAGACACTGGACGATTCTAGTACAATTGCGGGATTTCCCGCGATTCTCGTACGATTGCAGGATTTCCCGCGATTCTCGTACGAGAATCGTGCAGTGTATGGGCACCTTTAGTCAGATTTTCTGACTGAGCTTACAGGTGATTCAGCTTCTTCCATTTCAGAAGATAACACCACTGACACCAATTTTAATTGTAGTGATATTCTGTTCCTTTTTATGCAGTACTGATGGCGCTTCTTGCTCAGGTTGTTGTTTAGAGGGTGCTGACTGTGTCACTTTGTGAGGCTTTTGACACATATGTGTTGTTATTAATAATTACACTTCTGCTGATTGTTACCTTATTGGTGTCTGGATAGTGAATTCTTCAACCCTTTTGAGACTCACTGTAGCCAACAAATATATACGTTCCTTAGCACAAAGTTTCCATTTTGTACACTTTTCTTTAGGAACATTTACCCATGCTTTGCTTCCAAAGAATTAGATATGTTTGAGGTCAGGCTTCTTTCTATCTCATGGCTCATATGGAAATTTTTACAGATAAGCAGTTTTGGAGATAGCAGGCAGTCATAATTGCCTTTCCCTAGTATGTTGTTGACATTGTCACATCAATAAGCATGCTTCTTCTACTTTCACATTCTCTCTGCAACACCATTTTGTTCTGTATTGTATGGTACAGCAATCTAGAACCTAAAGCCATGCTTCATCAGAATAGCTTGTGTTTTACCACTTGTGTACTCTGTGCCATTATCTGTTCGGAGTATTTTAGGCATTTTGCCAAATGTGGTGTCTATCTGTGCAAGACATTGTTCACATTTATCTGGAACTTCATATTTTCTGTGTATATTACAGACTAGTAGTCATCAATAAATCTGAGAAAATACCTTTTCTTTCCTGAATTCTAAGCTTGCATAGGACTATATAGATTGGAGTAAATTAAGTGCAGGGGTTGTCCAACATTGCTTGTGCTAATTTTAGGAATTTGTAGGTCTTTTTTCCTTTATGTAACTGTTATACTTCATTATTTGAATGCATGGGTCAATTTTTATGCCACTGGCATGCTGATCTTCATGTAGCATCTTTATAGTTTCAAGATTTCTGTGTCCAAGATGACCAGATATAAATACAGTTATTCCTCTTTTTCGTCTTAATTAACCACCTCACTGCACTTCAGCTTATACAATTGACCTGTGATTTTTTGTCTCTCTTTTTGGAACCAAATCCTTCTGCCTATCGTTTCTCTTCAGTTGTATCTCTTTTTGCTCTAATGTAGAGATCTCTATTTCAATGCACTATTTACCCCTACATCAGCAGCATTAGGAAGGATCACAAAAGGAAAAATACATACAAATGAAGTTCATTGAAAGGTGATCTTCGATAAGAACATAACAGATAAGCTAGGTTACAAAGATCATCGAAAATTAGGCAAGTACAGACAGTGATTACACCATAAAAAAAGGTCACAAAAGCAGATTAATGTTAAAGTGAATAAACTTTGCTTTTATTATATATATATATAACTGTTATCTATTATCTATGACAGGACTGATTTTTTTAAACTTGGTTGTACTAGTTATTCATACAGTGTACTATATATTTATTTTCTGAATATTCAGTGAATATAGTTTACTTTTACCTTCTAAAGATAAACAAATTTTCCCCTTTTTTATCACTGACATTACACGGAACATTATCGAATGCCGTGCTTTTTATTACATCAGTCCCTGCACATCCTGTGCGCACATACTCTAGGCCAAACTGGTTATAAGCCAGTTAACTTACCAATACTGTATTTGCCGGCTTATAAAACGGGTTTTGAGACCTTAAAACATCCCCCGTAAATCTGCTACATACAGTATACCGCGCTGAGCCAATCACGGCAGGCTTTGTATTAATGAATACAAAGCCTGTATTCATTAATACAAAGCCTTTATTGATTAATACAGAGCCTGTATTTTTAGCATGTTTGGCATCATGTCTCTGTATACAGCTTTCTTAAGCAAATATGTTTTGTGAATCTGTTACAAAGTTTGTTAACTGGAGTTGCTGCCAGTAACATCACTTCCTTTTGCAGACTGACCACAATGAGCCACAGCTGCACAATTAGCAGCAGAGTTGTCAGGCTGCCATGTGAGCTCCTTCATTGGCCATTGATCTAACTATCTGATAGATCTTATAGGCACCCCAAATGCAACAGCTTGCTGTCAGCTTGCACTGGCAGGATCTCCAGGTAGCGAACTTTGCAATAGATTCACAGAAATAATATGTCCTTAAGATAACAGTAAGACATGGTGCCCAACATAGTGAAAAATTGATTTTGGGTTTTCTTACAGGGTAAACAAATTATTGGGGACTTCACACTAGTTTCACTTTAATCTGACAGTTTGCCAAATGTATTGAAAAATAGTTCAACACTGCCCTTGTTGTCCCTGAATGATGCGGGAAGCATATTCCTTTGTGTTTTACATTACACATGTTTGTGACAGAGTGTGGCTCGGGGTTACTGCTTATGGTACTGAAAATTAACCCCGAGCCACACTCGGGAATACCGCCATGGATGTTAGAGGGTGCATTTAAACATTATTTTGGGCTATACTCTTCTTATACGACGAGTATAGCCCAAAACCTATATTGTAACACAAAAGTAGGGGGTCGTCTTATACGCCGAGTCGTCTTATACGCCGGCAAATACGGTATATTTTGTACTGTAATGGAAAACTAGGCCACTGTCTGGAAACCCTCCTAATCCTCTGTATAATCTACAACTCCTGTGCAGATATTGTTCTGATGAAATTTGAGACCAGAACCTTAGTTCTGTAGGACTTCAATGCAATCCAGAGGACCACTGTGCTGTCATTTAAAACAAGCATTGTACGTCATGGCTCAGTCTAAACCACGGAATCACATTGCTGGTTATTTTACATTGTGTTGCTGCTTTACCATCAAGCATATATTGCTATCATTTTAATGTTCTTTTTTTCTCTTAAAGATATGAAAGATGCCATAGATGAAGTGATGCCGGAACTCAGGAAAGAAAATGCAAAAATATTTTATGTCTCGGAGACACCTGTCGGTGAGGGGACTGAAACATTTTTGGACAAAGTAAAAGCTGCATCGTCTGAATCCGTTCCAAAATCCTTAAGGTCTTTTATCACTGGAAAATCACTTGCCATGTACATCTACACATCAGGAACAACAGGTAAAACGTGACAACCATTGTCACCAAAATTGTTGGTGACAATGGCATGGCTGCAGTCTTTTTACTTCTGAGTTTCTCCTGTAACCGAAATCTCAACTCCTGCCAAAACTTTTTGGTACATAATAGTGAAACGTTAGAACTTCTGTCAAGTTTTAGCACTGTGAAAGATTTTCCCTCACTTCCTTTTCTATTGGCAGTGATAGGAAATGTCGTGATTGGGGCAG
Source organism: Nanorana parkeri (assembly GCF_000935625.1). Classification (NCBI taxonomy): domain Eukaryota; kingdom Metazoa; phylum Chordata; class Amphibia; order Anura; family Dicroglossidae; genus Nanorana; species Nanorana parkeri. Next base: position 2,211,289 of record NW_017306342.1, read on the forward strand.
AGACAATGAAAAACACTATTAGAAATCTAAGGAAGGGTTGGAAGCTCTGCCAGTTCTTTTCAATTCTTATCCTGGTGTAACAGGGATTAAGAATGAGGAGAAATCTCCACGATGGAGCCATTCTATAGGGTCATTTATTGGTTCCATGTAGCCTTATAGTAAATGCTATGCAGTGTATTTGTAATAAAGGGTATTTATGGTCAAAAACTAAAAATAAATATGTATTGCTATAGTGAATGTACACAAGTTCTATCCCACTCCTAATAACCATATTGATCTAGAAATTTGTAAAATACTTATTGAAGATGCCCATAGGATGTACTCCCTCAATGCACAGACACAATTTCACTCAGCCATGTGAATATGCATTTTCTTGTGTCACACCTCACAGACTTTGCCCTCTAAACTCTAACTAACGTCTGAGCAATGTAACATTATAATTTCTTGCTGGAAGCAATGCATGATGGGATATGTAGTCTTGAGAAATCAATATTGCATCACATCAAGCAGCAAGGAAAGAGAAGCAAAGCACACTGGAAATCCAGGAAGTTGATGAAAGTTGTTGAAGTTGTTGAAAGTGATAGGCAGATGGAAGGCAGCACTCTGATCAAAGGGATTTTTGCTGGAAGCCATGCATGATGGGATATGTAGTCTTGAAAAATCGAGATTGGATCACATCAAGTAGCAGGGAAAGTGATGCAAAGCACACTGGGAATCCAGGAAGTTGATGAAAGCGATGGGCAGACAGAAGGCAGCACTCACTACATAAAAGGGATTTTTTTTTTTCAAGTAAGCTTTGATTTTATTATCAGAAATAACTCTAGTATGTATTCCTATTACAATGCCGATGTTATAAATGGAAAGTATATGCTTTAGAATGCATGTTTGTATATGGTGTTCCTGTATAACATATTCAGCTACATCTCCCAGAGCGTTCCGAGTAAAGTTGCACACAAGTCTTCTCTACCCTTTTCCAAAAAGAAATAAACGTTTTTGGCTATAAACGCCTAATAATGCTAACTCATCGATTACTTTTTATTTTCTACAGGGCTTCCAAAGGCAGCTATTATAACTCACAGCCGCATTCTGTTAGCTACTGGCTTTTTTGACATCTGCAATATCAGGCCCAGAGATATAATCTATATTACCCTTCCATTGTACCACAGCTCAGCTATGCTCATAGGAGTCCATGGATGCATCTTGAAAGGTAATCGTTTCTGTTCTACATTTCAAGGGGATTGTTCATCTGTATGTTGTGATTAGGGACGAATTGGTAAATTCTGACTCTTTTCTGGAATAATCTGTTCACTGCACATTTATCACACTCAAACTTTGACAGTGCTGATGCACACAGCGTTATGCATTCTTGGCTATGGCAGGCTGATGTCTTGCTGCCTGTTCTAATTGAGAGATACACTGGCAGACACTAAGGGGTTCACTTATAAAAGTTCTGCCTGGCATATAGCCGGGCAGATGCCGTTTACACTGCACTGGTGCCCCTAGATGGCATAGAATTTCTTATACTCGTCAGCACCATCAAGGGGCGCTAACTTTTACAAATTAACCCCTAACTTTCCACTATATGATTGATGATAAGTTATTTATAAAAGGGCTATACAGTTGTTACACTTCTATCTTTCTGGCATAATCTGATGACATCTGTATTTAAATCATTTGTGAAGGTTGTTTTAGTAGCAAGGTCTGTATTCTAAAATAATTGATTCAATGACATTGCATTTCTCTGTTTTGTCAGTATTATTTGGTGAATAATAACCCTGTTTTCCCTAAAAAACAAGCAACGTCTTTTATCCAAAGAGCATTTGATGAACCGGCTCAACTTATTTTATAATGATTTTCTCTTGGTACTGAGAGACAGTTATCTCATAAGTAGTGCAATCATTATAACAAATAGTTAAATCCCTCAGGATCGAAGATATTTACAGGGTTATTCACAAAAGGGTGAAGTTGCGTTCAGTAGCATGGTCAAGTACATTAAGTAAATCTATAAATCGCATTAAGAAAATGTTTACTTAAAATGTTTAATTTATGATTTGAGTCAGTCAGTAACTTTAGAGGCACTGCCTGCTGTCACTTATTGTATCATAATGGGAAGAGCAGATGGTAGAACTATTGGTAAATGCTGCTGGAATCATTATGTTATTGTTCCTCAGCCCATCTCTCCTACTGTGCCGTATAACAGTTTTTTCTTTGGTGGGACTCTATCAAGAAACAAAAGACCACTGTGAAAAGGCTTGGATGGGAGTAGCCATTCGCTGTTGACTTCCATTGCGTTCCGTTGCATTTTTTTGCCAATCTTTCTTTTTTATATATATATATATATATATGTATATTATTTTGTTTTTAACTTCAGTTGACACGTTTTGTGTTGACGCATTGTGCTAAAAAAAAAAATACAAAAAAAATGGTCACATTCACACTCATACATTTTTCGGATTACGTTCCTTTGCCATCCCTTCAAAATTGAATGCTAATGGATGCTAAAGTATTCAGTGTAATGCCTCAGAACCTATGTGAGGCACATACGTGGAGGAATGGCTGCTTCTAACAAAACCTAATATGTGTGCATGTGTGTGTTTTGCTCTGTGACACATGAACTATACTGATAATCATGACAGTAGTAATTGTTCTTTTTCATAATCTGTTCATGGTCTTTGGTGTTTATTTACTCTCATTGCTCTCAGGTGCCACTCTAGTGTTGCGTAAGAAGTTTTCTGCCAGCCAGTTCTGGGATGATTGCAGGAAGTATAATGTGACTGTTATACAATATATTGGAGAAGTGTTGCGATACCTTTGCAATGTTCCTAAGGTACCTGTTATTGTGGTTCACCATATAACTGTAATGCATGTGTGAATTAGTCAGAAAAAGTACTACACATGTTTCAGAAGTCAGTCACCCTAATATGCTATTGATGTGTATGCAGAAAAAAATACTTTCCCATCCAGGTGTCAGCTGGAATATTGCTAAAGCAAGACTTGGGTGTTAAGCTTGGATGGCAGATGTCCAGATCAAGTTCAAACAATAGACAAAAATAAAATAAATGTAATAAAACACTTTGCATTCTTGGGAATCCTAAACTTGCAGTTAATCCAGACCTATAAAGCATGGTTAAAAGAGAACTATGGCCCAACCTTTTTTTGCCATAGTTCTCTTTAGTGTCACAGGAGGACATATGTTATGTCCTCCTGTGATCCAAAACTCAACATATAGCGGGCTATTGCCCACTATAGAGTATGCTGACAGCGTGGAGCAGCACTGCAGCTGGGACAGAACCCGACAATATTGTCGGAATCCACCCCGCTGCCTGATTGACAGCTGGCTCTGCCTCTCTAGAGTCAGTGTTGGAGCAACGGAGAGGGAAGGGGAGCAGTGACTGAGTCATCACTGTAGGGAGAAAATTGGGAACTTAGCAAACTCAGCTCTAATTATGGGGATGAGTGCATTTCACTCTCCCCATAATTCTCCTTTAAATTTGCTCTAAAAGGAAAACAAAATACCAGAGGCAATTGCATACTCTGCAAATTAACAGTCTTTAGTGCTGTAGCCTATAAATATAAATAGCTAGTTATATTTTGTGCTATTAAAAACACATACATGGTTTTATGCAATCTACTAATTTGGCTAGAACCTGCTCCTGTGGAGCTTTTACTGTAAATAACCCTATTTAAAAGGGTATTGCTTTCACACTTCATAACTGTCATTTATGTATGTAAAGTTATGGTGGTAACCCTACCTGTAAGATATCATTTATATTTGTAAAGTAATTATTTACTTAAAGTTACTTGGGTAACATGATGATTCACGTGGACTTCACTAGCTTTCTTACACGCCTCTTAGAGGTCTTTGTAGTCAGTAACAGGAGAAATCAAGATTGATAACTGGACTCTACACCTGATATTGCACAGTACACATTTGCAATCCTGATCTGTTCAAATAATGTTGTTCCTCAGACAGATGATGACGCATCTCATAATGTGAGGATGGCCATTGGAAATGGTCTACGGACCGATGTCTGGAGTGAGTTTCTGAGGAGGTTTGGAGATGTTCAGATGTATGAATTTTATGCAGCTACAGAAGGAAATGTATTGTTTATCAACTACACCAACACAGTTGGCGCAGTGGGCAGAGAAAACTTCTTAATAAAGGTAAAGAAATAATATAATAATTGATGATGTAGGTCATAAGGGTTTTAGAAGATAACCTACTCACTCTGATGGTAGCATACTAGATCTTGTTTTCTCTCACCTATGCACTCCTTGCAACCTCTCCAATACCCCTTTCCTGCTCACAGACCACAACCTTGTCAGTTTCCCCCTCACCCTATCCCCAACCCTGAATCCACCTACACGGCACACTGTCACCTGGAGAAACCTTTGCCACCGCAACCCTTCTCTTCTCTACTCTGCTACTGACTACCTCTATGACAAAATCTCACCCCTTTCTTGCCCTGACCTGGCTATTTCTGTCTACAACAGCTCACTTTCACGCAGACATAGAACACGTCCACAACAACCGTGGCAAACAAAAGAAACCAGACATCTAAAAAGACATAGCCGCGCTCTTGAACGACTGTGGCGAAAAACTAGATCTCTGCAAGACTTCACCTTGTACAAAGCTTCCCTCCTAAAATATAATTCCTTCCTCCCTGCTGCCAAACAGACTTATTTCGTCACTCTCATTAACACACTCTCATCCAAACCTCGTCAACTCTTTTCTACTTTTAACTCTCTACTATGTCCTCCACCGCCACCACCCACTAACTCACTCACTGCCCAGACATTGCGATTCATTTAAAAAAACAAAATAGATACAATTCGGGATCAGATCGCCATTGTGCAGTCACCTTCCCCTATTCATGTACTAGACCCACCATCATACTTGTTACTTTCCTCTTTTGACCCTGTCATCACAGAGGAGGTTACAAAGCTTCTCTCTGACACCCACCTCACCACTTGCCACCTGTACCCTGTTCCCTCACCACTACTTCGGTCACCCTCTTGCTCTATCCTACACTCTCTTACTCACATTTTCAATCTCTCACTCTCTACTGACATCTTTCCCTCCCCTCTAAAGCATGCCCTGGCCACCCCAATACCCAAAAAACTCTTGCGTGACACTAATCTACTAACTGACATATCGGTCTGGATGTCGCAACACTTCTTAAAACTCAACCTTTCAAAAACTGAGCTCATGATATTTCCTCCCACCTGTGCACCTTCCCCCAACTTTTCCCTTGAGATTGTTAACACAACTATCCAACCCGCCTCCATGCCAAGGTCCTAGGTGTCATCCTTGACACGGACCTCACTTTTCTTCCCCACATCCAATCACTATCCAAATCCTGCCGCCTTCACCTTCGTAACATCTCCAAAATACGCCCCTTCCTCACCAAGGAAACCACAAAATTACTCATTCACTCCCTTGTTATCTCTCGTCTTGGCTATTGCAACTCCCTCCTCATTGGCCTTCCACTACACAGGCTATCCCCCCTTCAGTCTATCATAAATGCAGCTGCTAGACTCATTCACCTACCCAACCGTTCAGTGTCTGCAAACCCCCTCTGTCAATCCCTACATTGGCTTCCAATAGCCCAAAGGATAAAATTCAAAATATTAACAATCACTTATAAAGCCATCCACAACTCTGCCCCCGACTATATCTCAAACCTTGTCTCAAAGTATCACCCTAACCGTCCACTCCGCTCATCCCAAGACCTCCTGCTTTCCAGCTCCCTTGTCAACTCCTCCCATGCTCGCCTCCAGGACTTCTGTAGAGTCTCTCCCAACCTTTGGAACTCTTTAGCCCAACCTGTCCGTCTGTCTCCCACCTTGACTGCCTTTATGCGTTCACTAAAGACACATCTCTTCAGGGAAGCCTATCCCACCTCAACCTAACTGCTCAACCTAACCGCTCAAAGATTCAATTCAAAATGCAACACTGTGTTCCAAATCCACAAAATGTCACCAGAAAACACTAATGTTTGTGTATCCTGACCCTTATGCATGATGCCATTTAACTGATAGGGGCCATAAAAACAGTCCAGGGTCCACAGTACAATGTACTTCAAATGATGTCTCTTCACAACCACCAGACTTATGCTGTTTCTTCCTTTGTTTATATTTGATATATGTATCTGCTTGGTGGCCCTTCCTTAATTTGTAGCTGTTTTACAATACAAAGACTAATAATTAAGAACATATTGCAGCTTTCCAGTCCTTAGATGTGATGGCTGCAGCAGTTTTTTTTTTCAGGCTTTTTTTCACATTTCTCCTACGATCTTGCCAGTAACATACTTCCTGTGAAGTCTGTTAAGATGAAGGTGGTTCAGAGCTGAAACCCGTTAGCAGACTATGTGTCCTTGTGAGCTGTTTGTCTATGCATAAATTATTAAAAACTGTGTACAGGATCTATCAGTTAACTTTGATGTGGAAAATGAATGGGAACCTTTACTTGCACAGGTTTAACGGGGTTAAACAGGTATAAATGTATTTCATTGCACAGACAGGAAGTCTTTGGATGACAATGCTCACTCAGTATACTGTATCTATGGAAAAGCAGTGTTGTCATCCTAGGACAGAAAGTATAATAGAACTAGAAAATACATCTCCCTCTTCTCATTATCATAACATAGGGGGTTATGTTCTGCAGTTCATAGAGGTAACCTGGACATGAAGATAAGACTGTTTAAGGTAACACTGCAGAGTGCACAGGACACAGGACAGCATTGGATTTCTGGCAGGAGACATTTTATTGTATAGCAACATGCTTTCAATATTATAGTTATCAGATCTAAAGGGAATGAATATGTTCATTGTTAGGGTTTACACTTTTATTATTAGCTGAAGGAATTGGGGGGCACAAGCAGGAACAACAGCTACTGCATCATAGGAGGCTTATTTAAGGCTAATCTAAAAGGGTCTCTCTACTACTACTCTATCAGAAGAGCGCAGAAAGAGTTCAAGTATCAGAGCACAAAAATTATAGAGTGCAAAAGGATGCTCCTTCTTCTCAAGTCTTAAGCATCATAAATAAGATACTCTAAGGCACAAATCCTAAAGTGGATATCACTGTTGCCTTGCAGCTTTGGGTCCTGGATTTGAATCACCCATGGGACACTCTCTGCATAGAGTATGTATGTTGTCTGTATGCTTGCGCATGTTTCCTCTGGGTGCTCTGGTCCTACAATGGAATTCTGGTTTAACTGGCATCTTTCCAAAATTGGCCCAAGTGTGGAAGGAAAATTAGATTGTGAGCTTCTTCAGGAGACAGGGGCTGAAGAGAACAAATCCATACTCTCTGTAAAGCACTCTGTAATATATTATTCCTAAATTCCATATGTATATATATATATATAATAAAACAGGATGTTGGAGGTATGTGTTTTCCCAGAGCAATTTAGAAGAGAAAAGGATGCAGTTTCTACAAATCTTGCCCATTGTGGTTTGGCTGGTGGTGGGTGTTAACTAAGTTTAATTACAGAAAAAGATCACAACAATCCCCCTACCCCAATCTGTCTGACTATCTCCTATCCTGTCTGCCTTTAGGCGATACTTAAAAACTCATGTTTTCAGGGAAGCCTATCCGACCTTTACCTAAATACTATACTTTTACTTTCTCCTTAAACCCATTCCTCACAATGGATGTCTCTCCCTTTAGATTGTAAGTTCCTACAAGTAGGACCCTCCTAACACTACTGTATTGAATTGTATTGTAACTATACGGTCTCTATGGTGCGATATTAATCCTGTATAATAACAATATACTAATAGCACCTTGGTAAATAGCATCATAGTAATCATTGCTACTTACAACACCGTATCCAAGGTAAAGGGGTCATAAAACATTTCCTGACATACTGAGATGTAAGATTACCTAAAGGAGTCAAGCCTTTATCAACTGGTGAACAGACGATGCTTTATTCAATTCAAATATAGTTATTTTTTTCAAATTTAGTGCTTTAAACTACTGAGGTCTGCAAAAAAGGAGTGGGAATGACACACAGGACCCAGGAAACACCATTTTGACATTCTTACTTTAGTGCTTTGTAGCCTGCACTAGAGCAAGCATTTTTTTGCACATGGACTATAAGAGGAAACTACTGATTAAACGTGTGAGCTTTAAAAGTTTGCATCTCTGGGCTCCAAAAAATATACAAATGTGCTGCGCTATATCTTTCTATACCATGTGAAATAAATAATACATATGTGTCACATAAATATAAATGTGATCCAATTACAATTGACTTATATCCACGTCAATACAAAATAACTTAATCAATAAAGTGCTTTGCATTCATACATGTAATATTAACGGTGCATATACAGCTTTAATGTGATAGGTTCACGCTAACTCCACCAATTCCTGATTACCGATCACCCACAAGAGTGCTGCTCACCTTATATACAGACCTTAGAACAAGGTCAAACAACGCAATCCCCTTTTACTTGATATATAAAGTCGGGGGGAAGGACCCAGACTCTCTGTGCTCCCCCAAGTCCGCCATTTTAATCCCAGCCCCATAGAGAGCCACTAAAAGGGGAAATGTGCACCACACTTCAGGAAGCACAGTACTCTTTAAATATGATAAATGCTGAAACGTCTCATATAATTTTGCATATCTCTTATGCAGGGGCGTAACTAGAAATCACAGGGCCCCATAGCAAAATTTTGTATGGTGCCCCGTGATTGCTAGTTATGCCACTTGCAGAGCCCACCTGATATACCAAACAGCCAACCTGAGAGTGACCCTGCAGAGCCCACCATAGAGTCTCTATTGTGGGCTCTGCAGGGTCTCAGATGGGCTGCACACCTCTTACCTGTCAGCGCTGTCCACCTCTGTAGTCGCCAGGCCCCGCCTCCTTTTCCGTCCCCGGGCCCTGCCTCCTCTTCCATCGACGGGCCCCGCCTGCTCTTAGGCCGCTGGCCAGTGATGTAAGAGGGGGCGGGGTTTCTCTTAGGTCGGCCCCGCCTCCTCCTTTACTGCGAACGCCGGCCTCTTCTGCCGCAGCTGCTTGCTGTCACTGACACAGCGCTGCAGCGGCTGTGAGGGGAAAAGCGCCGAAGCCGCTGCACACATCACTGTCAGGTTGTCAGTGATCTTCACAGCCGCTGCTGAGCTGTGTCAGTGACAGCCAGCACCCTTACATGCCATAGCGACCGAGGCGGCCTACACGGCATCAGAGGGATGCCCTGCCCGGGCCCCCCTGTGCCCGGGCCCCATAGCGGTCGCCTGGGTCGCTATGGCGATTGTTACGCCACTGCTCTTATGATTTACTAGCAAAATTAGTATGTGACTTTTTGTGTACTAGAGCTGAAAGCACATTTTTCATCAGTTTACTGGGTATCATTTTCAGAAGAAGGCTGATTCTTACTTTCTTTAGCAGGACAACATGTCTCAGCACAAGCGGTCCACTAGCAGAATCATATGTTGCCAATCCTTTGCAATGCCTCAATTTACTACTGCATGCAAGTATATTGAATAAAGCAAAATTCTCCTATAAATACTTAATGCAAAAAAAAAAAAAGGCATTATCACTATTTTAACTCCATGCCATGCACACAGTCTGCCAAGGGTTAATTACTGCTGATGTCTTTCAATATATATATCATTATCTTGGTATAAATTCAGCTGTTATTGTGTATTTTTAATTTCTAAAGTATCTTATTTGTTTCAACAGAAAGTACTTCCATTTGAATTTATTAAATATGACATTGAAAGGGACGAGCCTATCCGAGACGCCAAAGGTCGCTGTGTCAAGGCCAAGAGAGGTGTGTAATGAATGCATTATTCTATTATGAAGGAACTCCACTCGACGGACTTGAGTTCCTGGGGTTTATTTACTAAATGTGTATAGATATTCATGTTGTAATGCTCACTTAGTTTAGTAAATACGATCAAGCTGTGTTCCCTTTTAATACCCAATCATGAAAACAGGACTTTTGCTTGTATCAGATTGGATGATTGAAGTGAATATGGCTTCACTTCATTTACATAATTAAGAAAGATTCAGAAGAACCAAATCAGACTCTCAAAGATCAATATTAATTTTTTCATCATCATTAAAAACACTTCACTTTATTTAGTAAGCCATAAGTGAAGATTCACTTTGCAAGGTGAAAGCTTTCTTTTCCTTTAGTAAATCAGCCCAAGCAAAGTGGGAAATAAGGAGACATTCATTTATAAGAAAATACGCTATACAGATTTCATGTTAGTAGTGTGAATACAGCAGACCCATAAATATTGTGACATAGTGGAGATGTCCTAATGCTCAGGGAATGCCAGTTTATAGATGGAACCAAACAATGTGGGGTCTATTCACTAAGCTGCCTAAGGATCTAGACGTAGCTTCGGCTGATGCTTCGGCCCCAGGACCCCCAGTAGAACCGAAGGGCTGCTGTACGGGCTATTCACTATAGCCCGTACAGCTCCCGAAGTTGGCCGAGCGGCTCAGTCGAGCCGAAGGCATATGCTTCGGCTCGACTGAGCTGAGGTGAAAGCTGAAGCTGGCCGCTTCTGACAGCTGACAGCCTGCTTCTGACAGCTTGGCGGAGCCAGCCGTGAGATGACACTTGCAGAGAGATCATCTGTCATTACACACTGAGAACCCGGCGTGGCCGCTATGATATCACAACGGCCTCGCCGGGTTCTCCGTGTGCAATGACAGATGACATCCCTGGTTACCCGGTAACCAGGGAAGCTGATCTGTCATTACTTTCCCAGACGCTCTGGGAGTCTAATACGGCGCCCGGCCGCCCAGGAGAGAAACACTTTCTCCCGTAAAGGTTTACTCTGCTCGGTCGAGCAGAGTAAACCTTTCCTTGCGATCTGTTTTTTTTTCTTTTCTCTGACATGGGGCCGCTGGCCGCCCTCAGTCAGAGAAAAAAAAAAGCCAGCATGGGAATGCATAGCTAGATTCCTATTGGCTATTTCACTTTGCAATAGTCAATAGCAAACTAGCTATTGCACCCGCCTACTGCTGCGGTCAATCAGCAGAGGGGGACCTGCAGTTCTCCATTAGGTCCTGTTCTAGTGATTGACAGCAGCAGAAAGCGGGTGCAATAGCTAGTTTGCTATTGGCTATTGCAAGGTGAAATAGCCAATAAGAATCTAGCTATGCATTCCTATGGTGTTTGTTTTTTTTTGACGGCAGCAGAACCGCCCGGCCAATAGAAAACAGTTGGGCGGAGCTAGCTGCTACTGCTAGCTCTGCCCAATCGTTTTCTATTTTATTTCTTCTACTTTTTTAACTGTTTTTCTATTCTGCTTGGTACCACAGAGGTACCGGGCAGAATAGCCAAGCTGAATGCTGTTCGGCATCTATGAGAAAAGGCCGAACAGCAGCAAGTAGCCTACCGGAGGTTCGGCTCTTCCGATCCAGATGTTGGATCGGCTGAGTCGAACTCCTTCTACACTTCGGGTCAGCTGAACATGCTGAGCATGTTTGGCCGACCCAAAGCCAGCCACAGCCACCCGAAGCCACCCCATGTACGGCTGATTTCAGTCGGTGTACAGCTGAAATCCGCCGTACAAGCCTGAAGTGAATAGCCGAACAGCATTCGGCTCACTTTACTTCGGGTCGTTATTCACTCGGCTGCCTCTATATTATCTATGTATCTATATTACAGCATACTGGGCCAAGTGAGTTCTGGACTTTCTAATATTCCGGACCTATGAACGGCTTCAAAACACACACGCTTAGTAAAAATATAAAAAAGAACTTAGATGGTAATTTGTTTGCTGCTGTTTCGTTTATCTTTCCCCTCCCTCTGAAAGCTGAACTTCAGTCAGATATAAGACACCAATTATAATTGCAGCTCTGTAATCATGAATACATCTTTATATGTGTTTTTAAAGTAGAACTCCAGGTAAAAAATGATTAACCATTGCATTGGGTCTATCCCTGCACTGCAAGTGTTAAGTGCTCATTTTCATCTAGGGCCAAAAAAAAAGTCATACTCACCCGATCCTTCAAGCCGACTTGCTCTTAGACCGGCCCCTGGAGCCTCTCTCCCCCTCTGCTACAGCGGTCTAAGCTCCCTGCGTCATCATATTCTATACACTGTAAATAGGACGTGAGGATGCCTAGAGACTACAGGGAGCACTGCCACAGCCGGAAGCCTCGGGGATCGGGTGAGTATATCATAATTCTATATCTATACTTGTTATGGACCAGTGGTGGAGCCACGCATTAGTAATAAATCTATTGCATCAGCATGGCAGCCAGGCAACTAGCATTTTCAGGAGGTCTTCAGTTGTGGCTTCCTCATTTCTCCATGACAGATTTACCTTTAATCACAGTCTGTACCAGTTATCCTTTGTATCTTTGCCTGACCGGTATTATCTCTCTTCTCGTAGGCCAGCCTGGGCTTCTGATCAGTAAGATTACCAGCTTGTCCCCATTTGGAGGGTATGCCGGAGACCAGACTCACACAGAGAAGAAGATACTTAAGGACGTGTTCCGGAAAGGAGACATGTATTTTAACACTGGGGATATTTTAATGGTCGACCAGCAGAAATTTATTTATTTCCATGACAGAGTCGGAGACACATTTAGGTGAGTTAGGAACATACGAATATTACACATTTGTCAGTTTGGAAATTGATGGAGAACTTTCTCAGAACTTCAATGACCCGTAATGTTTGTTACAGACACATGGAGAACCATGCAAAGCTTTACTTTATTCTAGTGACATGTATTTCTATATGTATGTTCAATGGATCTGATTTACACTTTCTTCCTGTCAGGGCAAAGCATTTCAACAGTGAAATATTGAGAGACAAAAACACATTTATAGTAGAACGAGGAAGAGTTAGAACCTATGACAATTTTTTTATTGCTTGCTGCCTGTGCATTCCTGTCCTGGTGACATCATCACCCCCCCCCCCC
>NW_017306342.1:2224244-2268453 GCF_000935625.1 Nanorana parkeri
TCCCCCCCCCCCCCCTCCCCCCATTTCTTGTACAGGTGTCACAGGGGCAGGAAGTTAAGCAAAATCTCCCTAATGGGGTCACAGACAGAAAGACAAACTTGAGAGAGATGTTAACCCTTCCCCACTCTATCCACAACCAGTTAAAATTGTTACCCTTAGGCCTTGTTCACACCAAGCACGGAGCAGGTGCAGAGCAGATCAGTTGCAGACCGGATCAAAACTGCGTCCAATGTATTCCAGTGGTATTTTTTGCTCCAGTTCACATCGCAGCGTGCAGTTCCAGAGCAGGTGAAACCTGAGCAAATCTGCTCTGCATTTGGTGTGAACAAGACCTTAGGCCCGGCTCACACCTGGGCGTTTTGTAGCGCGTTCCTGCACTCTGCAAAACGCTCAAACACCGAAATCCCATTATTTTCCTATGGGCATGGTTCACACCTGGGCGTATTACAGGCCGTATGAACGCGCTACAAAACTCCCTACGCCCAAAGAAGTACAGGAGCTTCTTTGGGGCATTTTTGTTGCGCGTATCCATTGGGATACAGCCAGGTAGCCCTCGGAAACGCGCATATTCGATACGCCTAGGTGTGAACCCAGCCTTAAAGTAAAACTAAAGTCCAAAGGTTTTTTTAACTATTTCAATTGCTGATTAAATCACCTACAATGGATGCTGCTCCTTCGGCTGGGTTCACACCTAGGCGTATCGAAAATGCGTGTTTGTTGCGCGTTTCGTGCCGCGTGTTTTTACCGCGATTCGCGGTAAAAACGCGTAGGAACGTGCTGTAAAATGCCCAGGTGTGAACCAGGCCTTCATGTTTAAGGGCTTGTTCACACCAGCATCGCGCTTAACTGCATTTTGGTGTCAGTCCTTTTGGTGTCACCCCTTTGATGGTGTCACACGGTGCAGACTGCATCCCCCGCACCTCCCTTGTGATGCCACTGGCTGTTTCCCTGAGCACTGGCCCTGATTTCCTGTTTTACAGTGGCTACTTTACCTTCCGGGCCCTATGGAGCCATCCTTGCATGCTAGTAAGCTGTGTGTGTCTCCACAAATATACAGGTAGAACATGCCACTTCCTTGCTACCTGCTCCCTGCTCCTCCCCCCTTCTCCAAACTAGTAGATGGACAGTTGCTGGAGATGGCTCTGTCTTGTGATCTTGTACTGGACAAGAAGTGCAGGGAAGTGGTGGTGAGAGAGTTGGAGCTGTTTGGAATCTTGACAAATGCAAGTGCTAACTAAAGTAACTAAAAGCTAGTTTTCATTTTCTATCCTGCTATGAAAAGTGAAGGCTTAAATGTAATTGGTCGCTTTAAGCAAATGTTTGTTTTATTCACTGCATCATATTTAAATCTCCTGACTAATATTAGGACTAACCTTTTTGTAATAAGTTCTGAGATTTGATTGTTATCACATCTGAATCAGCTTGAACTTTATTCCTTAGGACACTGCTGGATTATCTCTCCAACCCATAATGATAAGTAACAGTAACATAAGGCACAGTTATGAAATAGATATGAACCAGCAACATTCCTCCTGTTATCATGACAATACTTTAAGCAAAGTCTGAAAGCTTCTAGTTGTCAGAGAATGTTGGGGTTTGTAGTTTTCTAGGAGCTTCCCAACAAATAGCAATACAAATAATCACATTATATATGTACTACTTGCTTCAGGTGAAGTTCAATTTAGATGTTGTAAGGGCGACAGTAAATTCCATTTATCTAATCAATAATACAACTATTGTAAGAAGCAATCTGACAAACTAATTGTACCCGACTAGTCTCTCAATTAACCCAAAACCAATGAACAAACCGGTATATGCTATTAGGAACAAATTATTTGCGTACCATGAATAAAACAGACATAATATACCTGTACATATTTTTTTTTATGTTTGGGGTACTCAAAGAGCAGAATTCACTTATTACTGACCATCTGTTCTTGGAGCTGCCTTTTGTTCAAGGCACTACATCGTGAGAAATAAAAATGAAACTAAGTGCAAAAACAATGTGGACCTAAATCACCTCAATTTATATCAGTCCCATTTAGCACACCCTTTATCTCCACAGATAAAATAAAAGTTAGGTGTACACTGGTTGGGCCTATTATCCCTAATTAAACCTGTCCTGCTACTGGACAGTTTTGTATCATCTGCATTATCTTGATTCTTTTAGTAAAACCGCAACCTATGATCTTTGTCTCTAAAAAAATCAAGCCTAGTCTTGCTTCATGAAACTGTCCGGCTACTGACCAGTTTTACACTGTTGTGTAATCTGTTGTCTCTTGATCCTTGTAGGAAAAATAAACCCGTCTGCACTCTATCTCTAGTACATTTCAGCCAATTATCCCTCATTAAAAATGTACTGCTGATGGCCAATCTTTCACCACTGTATCATCTGCAATCTCTTAATTCCTAATGAGATTTTTATAGAAATTGACAAGCAAAAGCACAATTTTGCATCAGAGAAAACGAGGATAGCCTCAGAAAACTACAGGTCAATTTCTATCTTCCAGTCAAAGTAAGCCTATTAATTCTTTATAACCTGGAAAAAAGAGCTCTTTTATTAAACTGAAAGGAATCTGTTTGGAGTTCTGCTGTTTTATGCAAGCCAAGCTGAGTGTAAAAGAAACAGAAATTAATTCCACTGCCAATTCTCTGCTGCCAATTTACAGTGTCACTGAGACTGTCCTTAAAAGGCATACTGTTTCTTAACACCATGTACAGCTTTTAGGCAACCACCATGCATGTTCTTTAAACGATTTGTGCATTTTCAGTGTTGCCCTCAATGCCACACGAAAAGACCCTCCTTCTGCTGCACATTGTTTTTTCATTTTTAGTTTTCTTAGGTACGTGCCTGTTTTACAGTTGTTTCCACATTAGCTCTAAAAATGGCCAGAACTTACAAACAAGATTCACCTTCCATAGACTTCACTGGGATTCACTGCTCAGTTTGGGGTAGCTGAATTTGAAGCAGAAATCACTGAGCCCTCTGCAAATCAAACCCAGACACATTCACCCATCCCTAATCATCGTGAATCATTGCAGTTGGAGAAGCGTACTTAACTAATGCTGTAACTAAGCAATTAGATTGCTACCCCTGGAACATTTTCTTTATATTAGTTGTTGATTTAGCACATTGTTTAAGGCGAGGTGAAGTGAACCTGGGGCAGACTTGCTAAGTGAGCTGCAATTCTACATCTGGGCAGAAAATGAATTAATATAAAGCTGGCCATACACTATAGGAAGTTTAGTCAGTTCTTCATGAACTTGATCAGCTGATCGAATGAGACAGTCTGAAAATCTTCCAATGAACAGTGTCGGGCATTGTGACAGTGTCCGGCGGCCGCCATCAGAATACAGAGCAAACAGCAGGAGATTCCTCGATCAACACTCTTAAGTGTTAATCGAGGAATCTGTCATATTTTCTTTGTTCAGCCCTCAGGTTGAACAATTAATATATTTAAGTATATGGCCACCATGTGGGTAGAAAATGAAAACAGCTACTATTCAAGGCCTAGGCAGTGAATTAACCCACCTACCATTCTAGGTTTGGGTAGAATATAAACCCATGTTATTCTAGGTGCGAGTAGAAAATTAACCCAGCTGCCATTCTCAGTCTGGGCAGAAAATGAACACAGCTGTCATTCTAGGTGCGGGTAGAAAGTGAACCTAGCTGCCATCCTAGGCCTGGGCAAAAAAATGAACCTAGCTGCCATCCTAGGCAGAAAATGAACCCAGCTGCCATCCTGGGCAAAAATGAACCTAGCTGCCACTCTAGGACTGGGCAGAAAATGAACCCAGCTGCCATTCCAAGCCTGGGCAGGAAATTAACCTAGTTGTCTTTCTAGGCTTGGGCAGGAAAGGAACCCAGCTGCCACTCTAAGCCTTGTCAGAAAATGAACACAACTGCCATTCTACGTACAGGATGAAAATGACCACAGCTACCTTTTTGGGTGTGGGTAGAAAATTAATCCAACTATCATTCTAGGCCTGGGCAAAAAATCAACCCAGCTGCCACTCTAGGTCTTGGTAGAAAATAAACCCTTTTGCCATTGTAGGTGTGGGTAGAACATCATGAGCCCATCTGCCACTCTTGGTGTGGGCAGAAAATGCATCAATCTGTTGAGCAATGATATAAAACCTTTCCTTCTTCAGAGATCTTTTAATGTTTGTCCAACCTCCTATATTAGAAAAAGGAGCCCTCAGGAATTTCCCTATTAGAGAATGTTATATATTATATAGAATCTTTATTGAGCTAGAGCTAGACTTAGCACTAGTCACAGCAAGCAGAGTCTGTAGAAACAGCAAGTGTTTCAGGCCATTTCTTCCTAAGTATATTTGTTTTCCCGAGCAAATAAACCCCTGTCAGTAGCAGAGATTAGATTGGTTTGATTATAGTAGAGACACAGCATTCTGACCTGTAACATGCTTTCCAAGGCTCCCAAAGGTTTTTCCGAAAACACCTGTCTCATGCATTGGGTTATGTGTCTAAAGCACCCAAATGTAAAAAACTTTATCTCATTTTATGTTCATTTCAGGTGGAAAGGAGAAAATGTTGCTACCACTGAGGTGGCTGATATTTTGAGTCTTATGACTTTTATAGAAGAAGTTAATGTTTATGGAGTGCCTGTTCCAAGTAAGAAAGATGCCTACTTATTTTACTACGTGTCATTGATGATTATTCTGTGTATATATTTATGTTTTTAGTTTTGGCCTAAGCTAGTGCAGTGAGCATTGAAATACTAGATTTCAAAGCTAATAACTTATATTTAACACTTAAAACTTGAACAATAATAGGGGATTGATCACTGTTTTTCTGTGATTGTTATTTCCATTATAAAAAAAAAAGTTTATTGTTTTCCACCAAAGGAATACATAGGATGACATAGCTAGAACGGCAAATTCTGGGCACCAGGCTTGCTTTCCAACTGACTCTTGGTTGATCATCCAGTTCTTTATGCTACATGGACAACCCTACAATTACAGTTTATGAAGGACCACTTTCCTTTTCTGCCGAGTTTATGGTAAAGGAGAATTATGAGGTGAGTGGCTTACACTCATCCCCATAATTAGATTTGATGTGAGACACTGAAGCTGTCACACGTCGGCTCTATTGATTGGGAACTGGGCAATAACATACTACCGATCGCTCTGTTCCCAATTATCTCCCCGCAGGGATTCCCCCCCTACGCTCTCAATTCCTCCAGCACTGACTGGAGGAACGAACAGGGGAGGGGGCGGGCACAGTGGAAGGGCCAGCGGGGCGGATCTCAACAGTATTGTCAGGATACATCCCAGCTGCGGCGCAGCTTTACGCTCTCAGCATATATACTGAGTTTTGGGTCACCGCAGGACATTAGTATATGTCCTCCGCTGACCCTAAAGAGAACTATGGCAAAAAAAGGTTGGGCCATAGTACTCTTTTAATCAGAATTACAAGATGTTTATTTCCCATACTAATTTACAAAATACTAACAGAGATATATCACACCTGTAAGTGGTATTGTGGCCAACAGCCTTAGGTGGAATTTGATATAATTCGCCCTTCCTTCTCCTGGGGATTTGAACACCAAACAAAATAAAGACAAGGACTAGATTCCTATGGCACAGTTCATGTGTTGCTCATTAGAAGCCTTCCATGTAATGTGATGCTAAACCATGCAATGCACTTGATTTTTGTGGTTTATGTTGCCGGGTGCGTTATAGCTAATGTGCAAATGGGCAGCTCTCCAAAATATAATCAAAGACCATTTTTTACAAAAAGTGTAATCTGTGGCAAAACTGATCTCAGTCTAATGTACTAAACAGTAAAAGTGTCTGTTCTATTGTAGTAGCCAATTATATTCCAGATGCCATTTTTTTGGGTTTCAGGCTAAAAATCATCCTGGGTTCTGTGGGAGCACCGGCACTTCTTCTTTCCTTTTAACTTTTATAAATTACCTACATTGTTTCTCAAACCTATTAAACAAAATAGTTTGCGCTGGAAGTAGGTATGTCGGCACCAGCCGCAACAATGTATGTATAGATGTAAAATAGAAGGCTTGTATGTTGCGCTCGGTTCAAAATCTATTTGGTTTGTCCGTGATATATCATCAAAACAATAGTTTATATAAGTCGATGTGGTGAAAGGTGATAATACAATTAAATGAACACAATCTATATAAAAACTAATGTGTATATACTAAATGTGGATGTGTGATCACAAATGCTAATAAATAAAGTATGTGAAAAAACTGAGTGATGGCTTTTAATGTTTCTCAAACCTGTTTAAGTATTTCCAAAGATATATTACCTCTATTATGGTGATTTTTCATTATTTAAAGGATGCTAAAGTAAACCTGTGACAACTGTGGACACTTTAGTCTAAGAATAGGTTGAAATGCCTAATCAGAAGAAACAGTCACTAAAAGCAGCATGTCAGAACAATTAGACAATATAAAGGCCACTCAAATTATATGGAAAGCTCAACTTTTCCAGGAAAAATACAGCTTGTTTTTCTGCTGGTACCTTATCAAAACTGCCATAGTACTTGACATTAACAGTGGTAATACTGGAGATTGGTTTTACTGATAGGAAGCTTTGCAGCAATTCATACAGTACATGTTGATGTTTCTCAGGCCTGCTGCAACCAATATCTTGAACAAAAGTAATCTGAATTGTCTTGTGATTTCTTTAACAGATCATGAAGGACGGATTGGAATGGCCACACTCAAGATGAGGAAATATGAGACCTTTGATGGTAGAAAGTTATATGCACATGTTCGAGACTTTCTTCCAAACTATGCAAGACCTCGCTTTATCAGGATCCAGGTAAGACTTCTTTTTATTCTGTAGGATAAAACCTGCTATTGTCAGAATTTAAATTTACTGGCATAATTACTATAAATTAATGTGGCATCCTACCAAATCATAAAAGTTGGGGATGCGGGTTACCTTAGCTCTATTGTAGGTATTACCTGTATTGATATAATGTCGGCTTAATACAGTACTTAACTGAGTATATTCACATCATTCACTTTCATAGTACCTTATAATAATTTCCCTGGTCAGACTTACAGTCACTCTTGTGCTAGGGAAGCTATTTAAAACTGAACTCAGGCTCCCCATTCTCCATTGCCCCTCCCCCTTTTTGGAGCACCCCCCAACCCTTTAAAAAACAAATTCTGTATAAATAACTTTTTTCAAGGTGTGTTTGGTTCAGTCTCTGGACATCACAGTCCCTCGTCAGCTACTTTGTCCTCCAGTAGTTGGTGGATCCTAAATGTGTCAGAGAGCAGCACCATGTAACGTCATAGCATCACTCTCTGCGGCATTCTCCTGTGCATCCAGGGTAGAGCCTTGACACCTTGAGCTCCCGGGCATAGGTTGGAACATGCTAGGCATCATTTAACCCAGAACATGAAATATAATACACATAGTAACTTGCTTAGAACTGAGCCTGGGACCCTAGCAGTGCAAGTCATATACAGAGTTGCTACTGCTTTCATCCTGTGACAGTCTGTCCCACTGTATCAACAACTTAAGCATATGAACTAGCATTACTGGTACTCTTCTTTGCATTCCACTTCAAGGTTGTAGAAGATAGCAGCATGTCCAAGGGACAAAATACTTTTATTATTTGTAATTACAGCATGCAGGTGACAGTATATGTTGATGACTATTGACAAGGCCACAACAAGCTAACTATTATTGTCAACTGTGTGCTAAAGCCACACATAAAACAGGTATTTTGGACTTTGGTCTATGCCATACTTCTTTTGTGCCTAGGTAGGATCCTGGATCCTAGGCCCAGGCCATATATAGGACCTTAATTTCTCATAAAGGTAACATTAAGCCCCACCCCTCGAGCAAAGACCACGGTTTACTGGTCACAGTTTAAATGCATGGGCTGGTCCAAGCACCAGGAAGGGCAATGATTTAAGGCTAACCTGGAAAACTATCAAAGCCCTGTATACAGCCTGGACCTAATATTCCGCACCCATCCTAGGCATAAAGGAACTGATTTAAGAACAAGCATAAGTACATTGTGCACACTACAATAACCAGTAATATTATTTTGTAAACTTGGCGGACATGACCTAAATGGGTCTGTTTCACCATACACTGTATATATTATACCTCATATATACATTAAACAAAGTTCCTGGAATACTAAAATATTATTTGTTTTTGTTTGATTAGGATGAACTGGAGATCACAGGAACTTTTAAACAACGCAAGGTGGAGCTTGTGAAACAAGGCTTCGATCCATCCACAATCATTGACCCTATTTATTTCCTGGATGAGAGGGAAAAGAAATACGTGCCCATGACTCAGACCATATATGCAGACATTAAAAATAAAAAAATAAAATTGTAAGACTGCAGCATGCCTTTGGTTACTGTGCATCTGTCTTACGCTGGGTATTGACACTGCAACTAGTTTATTTTGCATTAAAAAAAGATTAATAGTATGTATTTGTCCATTCTTAAGAGGGTAACTAAGTAACAACATCAATTCCTCCGGGGTGCCATTAGTGCCCCGCTGGGGCCAATTTGTACGCTCTGACCCCCGACATCAGTTTCAAAAATAAACAACAGGAGCGGTATGTGTTGTAATACAGCTGCAATACACAGCACTGCTCATTTAGAGCAATCTTTGTAATACATTACAGAAGATGATACTGCTTGCCCTTTAATGAAGTGCGTGATGAAAAATGAACCACTGTTTATGCGCTGGGTATTGCAGAGTGGATTTCACGCTCCTGCAACATCAAGCCTAAGTATATTCCTACAGGTAGACTACATCGGTGGCCTGCACAATATGCCCATGGGATTTTATAACATTAAGGGGCTGATACACTAAAGGAATTCACTAAAGAGTTCCCAGTGTTCCAATCCAGAGGGAGTTAAAAATAAGCTCAGAATTTCTCCTTTAGCAAATAACCTTCACCAATCTTCTACCTCAAGGGTGTATCTATTTTCAGAGGAGCGCTACTGAAGAACAAGCCAGCAGATTATAGTGGTGGGCGAGATTCATGCAAGTATGCGCAATTTGTACAGAAATGTAAAAATGTTATTACTGCTAACATTGTTACCAACATTATTAGTAACATGATTGTCACACACTGAGCCCCAGATAAGAAGTGAACCACAAGATTATCTGACAAGCAGTTTTCTGTCACAGTTCCCATGCCATCCTTTCTTAAATTACAAAACATACAAGAAGTAGAAGGCAGCATATAAAGATTGCAGGCTCGGTTAAAGAAACTAATGTGTTGACAGAAAACAGAAGAGCCCTGGGAAGGGGGTTGTCCCCCAAAATAACACATTGGCTGTTTGATCAACACATATATTAAACTTCTTTATGGACTCTATCATCTATTTTGGTCTGGAGCTCTTCTGCTTTCTGCTCCTGAGTAGCTTCTAGCATCTCCTTTTGGAGACTACATCTTTGAGCTGCCAGCCTAACCAATGAGCTACCTACAAATCAAGTTGGGCCCATCCTAAAGGATAACAAGAGACTCCTCCTAGTACCTTTGAAATATTCTGTTATATCTTCAGCATTACACTTTACAGGAATATCAGTTAGAAAAGAGTCAGAAGGTTTAAACTGCCACTGCATCTGTAAGGTTTGGATATTGCTGGCATCACAAGGTCTGCTATCACTAAAAATGTTGAATCCTGTGAACCTTATGCAGTTAATGATAGTAAATAATTTCATTTTTTTTCCACACACCTTATTATTTTTTACCATATATACATGTAGGCCAAGCTGTCCAGCTAAAGTGCCATTAACGGGTGGAGGCAGGGCTGGATTTACGCTCTCTGCTGCCCCAAGGCCGGTTTCCTCAATGCGCCCCCCTACACGCCAACCCCCCAACGCAGTACATTTAGCCCTGCTTGCCCAAAGCAGGGCTAAATGTAGAAAACAACTACCCGTCCGGCCCCCGGAGCTGCATGTCCTAGGCATTGGGAGGTGGGAATTCCACACTCCTGCTGCCCCTCGTTTTCCTGCTGCCCCGAGGCCGGGCCTTGGTTGGCCTTGTGGGAAATCCGGCCCTTGGTGGAGGCAAACTAGAATACTGCCAGGGTTGCTTGAACAGGGACAGCAAGTATTTTTTAAGATTATGTGAAGAAAAAGGTAACCATGAAAGGCTCCCCTGGCAGTGTTCCGGAATGTCACAGCCCCATCACGTCACTTTTTCTGGCAAGCTTAGCCAAACTTCTATATCAGAGAAAAACATAAACGAAGACAAATAACATATTGATAGACTGAATAACATCATAACAAGTATTAATTACAAAGAGTTATCAGACTGCTTTTTTTTTCCAATGAGTCAATGTTGTTGATAATGCAAATTAAAGGAGAACTATGGGGTTAAGGCTTTTCCCCATAGTTCTCCTTAGGGTAACGGGAGGACACAAACTAGCGTCCTCCCGTCACCCTAGGCTCAGTATAACGCGAGCTGTAGCTCGCGGTATACTGAGACGCCGCAGCCGGAGCGGATCACGACTTAGATGACGGGATCCGCCCAGCTGCGTGAGTGACAGCTGGCTCTGCCTATCTAGCTGTACCCACCCCCTCCCCCATCCGTTCCGCCAGTCAGCGCTGGCAGATCGGAGCGGGGAGAGGGGAATCCAGCCCCTCCCCTGTTATGGCAGAGAGCCGTGACAGGATCGAGAGGTGAGCGAACGCCGGTATGTGTTCGCTCACCTCCCGATCTACTGAGCCGACCTGTGACAGTCTCAGTGTCACAGGTCGGCTAGAACTATGAGGTGAGTAAGAAGCACTCACCTCATAGTTCTAGCCGACCTGTGACACTGAGACTAAGAAGCACTCACCTCATAGTTCTCCTTTAAAGAATGTTTTTGAGCACAGAGATGAATACCTCTTACCCAGTAAGTTTGTTACAGTTCAAACCATATACCACTGGTTTTCAACTCAATTGGTATAGGGGGCGTCATGTGCTGCCCCTGAAATTACCAAAGGGCCACATATAATATTGAGTGAACGTAAAGCTGCAGAAAGCCGTCAGAGACAGCAAAGGTGCAGCAAAGATCAAAGGGTCCAGATATGCTGCAAAAGATGGTCAAAGACTATGGGCTTACTACAATAGATGGTCAGAGACTGCATGACTGTATGCATGCTATGGGAGATGGACAGAGACTCCAGATATGCTGCAGGAGATAATTAAAGACTACCAGCACACTACAAGAGATGGTAAGAGACTGCAGACATTCTGCAGGAGATGGCCAAAGTCTGCAACATGTTATAGGGGTTGTTGGAGATTGGGGACATGCTTAATTCACCAAAATCTATTAGAAAATATCAGGTGAAAAAAGAGGAAAGTGATGGAGAGCACAGAAAAAATAAGATGACAGAAATAATCCAAGCCATTTGATTACTAGGACCCGTCTAAACAATGTTTTTCCTCCACTCATCTGAGTACGCCGTTATGTGAGGAAAACACAGAGCTACTGTCTGCAGGGGCCGTAAAGTCACACAGTAAGTGCCAAGAGGCCACATGTCATACCAAGACCAAGGCCATTCTTTGTCTTTAGGTTTGGATGAGGCAACAGTCAGGGCCATCCCTATAACGAGGCAGCCTGAAGCTGTTGCCTTAGGCAGCATCTCTTAGTGTCGGGGGAGGGGGGAGGGGCAGAGTGCCATTGCTGATCTTCTGCACAATGTTTGCAGTGTGTCTGCTGCTGCCTTTCTGTCCTAAACGTTTCCAGGTTGCTAAGAGCCAGCTAGGGAGATGTGTAGATGTGTAAGAGACATACACATCTTCCCTTCCAGCTCTTAGCAACCTGGGATGCCCAGCTCTTGGCAGTCAGCAACCCCCCACTGAGTGCATGCACCCCCGGCCTCAGGTGGCAAAAAGTTGATATTTTGATGCATTAACATGGTTGCTTTACAATCAGGTATATTTAATAAGGAAAAGTGTAGCAACACATAGCAGTCATTCAGATTGACTGTATTCCTGTTCTAGCTACAGTAAGCTGGAATCTACTGTATTTGGTTGCTGTAAGTTACCAAACTTGACACATCTTAAATGTACTTTGCACAGCTTTATTAATAAGCCAAGGTATTCTTACACACAATACACCAAAATACTTTCATGAAATCCAACAGGTTCTTCTAGTCAGGAATTAAGCTTTAGGAAAGGTGATACCAGTAATGGGATCGCTCGCTTGGATTATGACTATTTTCAGACCGTTTTCTGTTTCACGTCTTTACTGCAGTTGGATGATCAGTCAGTTTAAAGTAAACCTGTCAGATTGACTCTAAACTGTGCTATTTGAGATTCCCATCCAGAGCTGAAGCTGCCATCTTCTAATTTCCTGGACAATTGTAATTCTAGGGTCATCTAGAATAATGAACTCACCCCGTCCTAGGAAAACATAATGCATATTTATCTCATCATTCTTTACATTAAGACACCGTATGGCTTTTTTAAAGGATATCTAGCAATTACTGAAGTAAATGGCAACCCGCAGCAATTTTATACAGCCACTTTCAGCAGCTTGGTTAGAAAGATGAATAAAAACCTTTGTGACATGTATTTACTGCACAGCTTACTGATCATTACCAAGACTGCAACCTAGGGCAGTGTGTGAAAGGTAAGCAAACAATCAAAGTCCACCACGTAGTTACCTTTGGAGCAGATCCTTGAGAAACAAATACATTTCACATTTGTCATAAAAGTGGAAATGAATTCTGGCAACACGACAGCAACGTGCCCAAAGTTTCATTTAGCATGTGATTATAAAAAATGTCTAAATCCTCAGTATTTGCTTTTACTGCATATGAATGCTTGATGTACAGAATATTACAATCAATAGAAATAGTTGTTATATACAATGGGCTTCCTATGAAAATCATGACCGTCAATGCCCCCCTAGGCACTCTAAACTCAAGGAATATGACCTTGCAACTGAGTCCTCCACTATTGTGTAACAATAAGCTGTAATAGATCTCTGCCTGCCAACCCTTAGGTGTGGTGGCTGCATTAGTTTTTTTTTCCTGCAAGTACAGAAAATACATATTGATCGTACTGTGTCCTTGTAACTTAGTATGAAGTAAGCTGAAATCTCAAACATTGTTATCAGTATTCCTTGCTGTCATCTGTAAACCAAATCACCCCCACCCTCTATGTTATGTAGAAGACTAAGGAGGGAAGTGTTATGTTGTCCTGCCCGTGAGTGACAACACTGCTTCTCCATAGATACAGTACAAATAACGTACAATAAAATAAATGGGCATGCTATCACAGCTGTAGGTGAAGGCAAGCAAAAAAAGAACCTATGCATTCAGGAGAATACAATTAAAACCTACATTCTATACCAATTGCACTGCACCATGCTACTCTACTCTACTAGTATTTTCCTTTTGGTAAATTCTCCTTCAATTTCTGAGCCGAAGACAACAGGAAGTAAGGGGAACATCTATCCAAAGTGAGGGGATACCCTTTTCAGCTTAAAAGTTTAGATTTCCCAACACTTTCTAGCCCAGTGAAAATTTGGCACCAAGACAAACAGAGCTAGTTATTTTCTCCCTGTGCCTAAGCATCTTGAAAAGTCTACCCTTTGTCTTGAATTCCTTCTGAAAATGGCAGAGTGCTTTCTGGTACAGTATGTGAGGGTGTCCAGGTAGTTCTCTTGTGTAATCTAATAGCTATATGTCTGTAGTGTGGGAGATAAGGCACCGCTGCCTCTGATTTCTACTCTCTTGAGATTTGGAGATATCACTAATGTGCTGCTCACTGTTCTCCTTGCTGGAGGTTCTGGTTTGAAGTACCTTCCTCTACCAAGATTTCCACCTCTGCACAGAGACATAGGTGTCTGTTCACAGCGCTGCCAAAGGATCCAGCAGCAGCTTCGGCTGATCCTTCGGCTAGCTTCGGTTGCGGGAGCCCTTCGGTTAAGTCGAACAGAAGGGCTGCTGTACACACTATTCACTATAGCCCGTACAGCTCCCGAAGGCGGCATAGCTAGGGTTGCCACCTTTTCTTCCATCGAAACCCGAACGCTCTAGTGACGCACAGAAATGTTTTTGGGAGAATGAGCTGCGGCTTATTCGTATGTAAATAGAATCACCCATTAATATGTAAATATCACAGTTGACACTATTTTCAGTGGGGGGGCCAGTAGCCCCTATCTGAATTTTGGTTGCCCCTGTCTGCCTGACATCTCGTGTCCGGGTTTCAGCTGCCTTGAAACCCGGACACAGCATTCAAAACCCGAACTGTCCAGGTGAATCCTGGACAGGTGGCAACCCTAGGCATAGCAGCCCAGCTGAGCCGAAGACATATGCTCCGGCTCGACTGAGCCGAAGTGACAGCCGAACGGCCGATTCAAGGCTGGCTTTGCCCAGTTGTAATGACAGAGCAGCGTCCCCAAATGACCTGTGGACGCTGATCTGCCATTAAACAATAACAACTGGGTGGAGCCGGCCGTGACGTCACGGCTGGCTCCACCCAGTTGTCATCCATTGGCTGGGACCTGCTAGAAGACTCTAGCAGGTGCCGGCCAATAGGAGACAGTTGGGCAGAGCTAGCAGGGACAGCTAGCTCCGCCAAACTGTCTCCTATTGGCCGGAAATTGTTTTTTCTTTTTTGTAATTTATTTTTTATTTATATTTTGAAACATTTTTTTCAACTTTTTTCACTATTTGCTATTCTGCTCGGTACCACGGAGGTACCGAGCAGAACGCCGCTTAGTGGCATTTGGCTATTCACTCACTGCCATTCGGCCCCTATGCGAACGAGTGAGCTGGCGGAGATTCGGCTCAGCCGATCCAGATGTTGGATCGGCTGAGTCGAAGTCCTTCTGCACTTCGGCTCAGCCGAACATGCAGAGCATGTTCGGCTGACAAAAGTGCAGCCGAAGGCAGCCAATGTACAGCTCAAATCAGCCATACTGAGCCGTAGTGAATAGCCGAACGGCAGCTTAGTGAATAACCCTAATAGTGTAAAATAAGGCATCCTAAGTCGGTAGTGGGTAAAGGATTAGTTACAGGGAGACCACAGGCAATACTGGTGACTAGATCTTCAGTCTCTGCCTTTTTGTTTTGGCCACAGACAAAAAAAATTATGATTGCACCGCACCGGACATTTCTGTACCGTGCATTCTGGTGTCAGTGATCACACTGCGGCCGGGAGTTGTAGCTGTGGTGCCATTGACATGAATGGCACATCCACGTCCTCTCCTGTCCCAGAGCGCAGGAGCCTTTATTTATACGATCCAGTGCGTTCCGGCAACTAACTGTGCAGGAACGCACTGGATGTGATGTGAATGATCCTTAAGCAGTAATCATGATTTGGCAACTCAGCTTTTTCTTTCATTGAGGCAGCACATAAAAGCTTCCTTAGATTCCTTATTCAAACCTTGATCAAAACAGCAAAAGGGCTGTTGGGTGGCCTGGCATCCAATCAGGTGATATCCTTGATTTGCTAACCAGCTCTTGAAAAAAATAACCCTCTAATTTAATTGGTTTGAGAATAGCTTGACTTTTTCTTGTTTAAGTATTTTATTTTCAAGAAACAGACGGTGGTGAACTTTGTTTTAAGGTGAAAAACAAGTTTATATCTTGTGGGAGTGTATTGACCTTGTAATTTTCAGCCCTTTTATAAATATGTATATATGGTATGATTGGGGAAGTTGATGATTATTGCACTTTATTTACGCTGTGCTGCTCAGCCCTGTTGTGCATTTTTATTTCTAACAAAGCATAAACTATCCTCTGGTGCATTTTAAAGATCCCTCTGGAATTAATTTATTCCTGGCTCCTTCCCAATGCAACAGAGACTTTGTCCTACCATAACAAACACCAATGTGAAAAACGCACAATAATACACACTAAACTGAAGGTAATTCTAAATATAGAACGATAAACAGGGTCATTGGGGAAAATATATTCTTGGGGAGGTGCAGATGAAAGTAGTTATTTTTAGGAAATAAATTGCCAAGTTTCTAAAGCTCTTGTTTCATGCAACCTTTGTGTAGTTCCATCTGACTATTCTTTCAATGCTGTCACCAGAAACATATACATTATCTTCCCTCACTCATGTAAGCATTTATAATGCTGCATATTAAAAAGGGAATTATTGTGATGAAAGATTACTTTAGATGTTTTATGACACTTTGTACTCAATGCTTTCAGCAAACGTTCAGATTAACCTAGCAGAGTAGGACATTTGAAGGCACTGGGTGGGATTAAATGCCAACTTCCAGTGAAAAAGATCCCTCCAGGTTCTAAATAATTTCTTGTTGGCAGGGAAAGAAAATCAATGGAGGTCTACTGCTTCCTTGGCCTTCTCATCAAGCCCTATCACCACCTTTGGTTTAAACAACTCTACAAAAGGAGGAATTTAAACCACTGATCCAAACTATTCATGCAACTAACATTACAGGCCTGGAAACTCTGCACACATGCCTCAATGCTGCCAAGTTGATGCTGCCTCTTATTAAGGTTAGACAGAGTTAAATAATTCCTTCCCTTACTCTGTGTCCTACAGCTTCTCTGGCTAAACCCATTGCCTTGTGCCTGGGAAGTCACAGGCTGAAGCGCAATCAGTGTTTCAGTCCTTAAACCTAATGCACATCTAACTGTTTTAAGCCACAGGAGCTTAAATCCTGACTTCATTAAGTTAGTAGCAACTTCCCCCTGGCAAGATTGAGGCTGTCTCTTATTGAGTAAGGAGCAACTGCCCACTGGGTTATGTTAGTCTGTTGCAATAACTGCCCACCAATCTACCTCTCTTTCTGTATCTCATATTTTCATATAACTCTCTACAAGCAATGAAACTCTCTCAATGCCCTGCATAACATGGTTCTAACAATCTATGAGGGAAGAATAACATTTAAAAGTTATAATTGTCCCTTCAGTAAAAACAAAATACAATATAGTCACCGTAGAAAGTGCTAAATTTTTATTTTTGCTTTTATTTCTTGAAATTAGTCATAAATTTGGTTCTTTCAAACTTGAACAGAAAATAGGGAGTACATAATATGTGATTTCAGGAACATATGAAGGTTTATTGAAGTTAGTAGATAGATGCCGTTTGTAAGGCAAGTATGTTGTACTGCTGAAAATGAGAGCAGTAAAGTATGATGATTATTTTACTTTTGGCAAAATGAAAAAACTTTAAATGCTTATCTACGTGAATCTTCAGTGCTACGTAGGCACATGACTGCAAAGCAGTACCAAGGTACATGCAAACTGGTTTGGACATTAGGTATATTGTAACCAGTTATATTATAAATATATACCAATGTACATGTTTAATAAAACCTCATAGGAGATATGGTAATAAATTAGATTGCATATTAAGATTGTATTTATTGGTGCTTATTAAATGTGCAGTAGCTTCTCTACACTACACTAAAATGCCAGTTCTTCCAGTTTTGTATATATTCAAGCTAA
Source organism: Nanorana parkeri (assembly GCF_000935625.1). NCBI lineage: Eukaryota > Metazoa > Chordata > Amphibia > Anura > Dicroglossidae > Nanorana > Nanorana parkeri. The sequence continues at coordinate 2,241,651 of NW_017306342.1, forward strand.
AATGTACCTATAGCCTATTCATGCTGGTGTCATCAGCCATCTTGTATATTAATGAGGGGTGTTCCCACCATGAGCAAAGAAAAACCTCTTGACTCAGGTAGGAGTCTGCAGTGATGGTGGTCACTTACTGACTTCACTTATTGTATCTCACCAGCTGCAGCCTCCAAAACAAGCAGAGAGGCAAAAGACAATAAGTAAAAAGATTAAGATTGCCACCTTCCACCAGTATTCTACCAGTATACTGAGAATGTCTTCAATGACCTCAGCATATGCTGAAGTTAACTATTAGCAGTATTAGTATCATTCACTGTTTGTCTTCCTTCACCGCTCTCTCCAATGGATAGACGAGTGGGAAGGAAAATGGTAATTCTGGAATTTTAAATACAGGGTAAATAAATCTTGGTTCATAAAGAACCTAAGCCGGGTTGGCCCAGTATGTAAAACAGAAAATCAGCTTATTTTTAGCGATAAATCAATAGTTTGAGTTTGAACCCAACGTATAAATTGGCAGGCTCGTGTATAGGCAACAGACACATTTAATACTAAGCCACTGGAGGTCTGCAGGCATGCTACACGAGGGCTTGTAGAGGGCAACAGGGCAGTTTGAGGCCACATTGAATGCTAATTTCTGGGAAGCTGGGCATACTGTAGAACTTGATTAACTTCTTAAAAGCATTTTTCTCTAAAATCATGACCTTTCCTGGTAGCTTGGAAAGAATGCTACCATCTTTCTGAAGTTCAAATTGGGGCACAATCTTATCAGTGAATTTCTCTCTAGGATTATTATGAACAGGAACACTGTTACAGCTAAGAGATCGGGCAGTCTTTTTCTTATCATGAGAAGACCAGTATCGATACTTAAAGAACATTGGTCTATGTTTGCTAGCCACTGGAACGCTCTCTGGGAAGCAGTCATCGAAAGGATCCAAATCATCTTCTGACATCTGCTCAACCCAATCTTTAGGGTTTAAATCTCCATGTTTGGGCTGTACAATGATCTTCTGGTCCTCTTCCACAGTTGTCTCTCCATGTAACTTGTGGCAATCACTTGGGATGGCACTGTGATGCTGATTGGTGACATTTATTGCAGCTTCTCTAATAAGATTCCAGTCACGTTGAATGTCTTCCCGAGTGGTAAACTGAGAGGTGACGGTGAAGCGAATAATCAACTTGTCATTGACTGTGGCTGGTACAAGGAACATGTTTCCTGACTTGGTGAGTTCTGCAAGCACTTGTTCTGTCAGAACATTTGGGCCCTGTATTACAGACAAAAAATTAAGTTAATCCAGGCCTGGTCAGTATATGTTTATTGTCAAGTGCTTAATGAAACACTACAATCACTGATTCCTTTACCTTAAGGCGGAAGACAACAAGGCCGAGCTGACGCTTAGCAGGAACTTCAAACAGCTGGTCAGCTTTTACCAAAGATTCAAAGAATTTGGCCATCTCAGTCCCCTGAAACCATAAATACAGATGTATTGTACAATTTATAATTAAAACTATAATTTGGCTGCCTAGGTATATTATTCAAAATCTTTCATTCAAATTCCTCAATGGCCACAAAGGATATAAATCCGGTTTGTGTACATCAAATGCCTTTCCAAACTCAGACATTGCAATGTAAAAGTAACAGTGATGTCATATCTGTGCTGCACATAACCTCTGCAGAGAGCAGACCTGTGGGACGGGCCCAGCAGGTCCTTCTATTACAAGGATAAGAGACAGTCCATCCACTATATTGATGAGAGGCAGTCCATCCACTACATGGTTGAGAGGCACTCCTTCCACTACTGGATGAGAAGCAGTCCATCCACTACATGGATGAGAGGCAGGCCATCCACTACTGAATGAGAGGCAGTCCATCCACTACTGAATGAGAGGCAGTCCATCCACTACATGGATGAGAGGCAGTCCATCCACTACAGGGATGAGAGGCAGTCCATCCACTATAGGGATGAGAGGCAGTCCATCCACTACACGGATGGGAGGCAGTCCATCCACTATATTGATGAGAGGCAGTCCATTCACTACATGGATGAGAGGCAGTCCATTCACTACATGGATGAGAGGCAGGCCATCCACTATATTGATGAGAGGCAGGCCATCCACTATATTGATGAGAGGCAGGCCATCCACTACATTGATGAGAGGCAGGCCATCCACTAAATCCACTACAGGCATGACAGGCAGTCCATCCACTACAGGCATGAGAGGCAGTCCATCCACTACATGGATGAGTGGTAGTCCATCCACTACATGGATAAGAGGCAACAAGTCCATCCACTACAGGCTGCCTGCAGAAAACTATAGGAGGGACGGATACAAGATCAGTCACCCTGCAAAAGGAGAGAGCACAACAGCGACTGGTCTTTTTTAACAAAACTGAAGAGAGAAAGACATGTATATATGTATAAAGAGTGCAAATATCAGCATAATCAGTGCAGAACAATGAGGACATGCAAAATGCAGTATCCTTTAGAAATCCACCAAATTTCTGTTTATTTCAGTTTATTTCAGTTTATTTGTGTGAGATCCCTCACAGGCAAGGCGACATTTATATGTTCTGAGGCAGTGCAGATTAACCTATTCAGCTTTAATGTGAACAAAATAATTGCCTGAGAAATAGTATGCAAGCCAGGTTCAGAGAAACTATTAATTCATGTGTACATTTGATAGAATGTTTGTTTTTATCTGGCACCATCTTGTGGTGATTGGTGTCATTACAATTGAATGAGAATGTGTAGCAATTTGTATTAGGGCCTACAGTATGTCAGTGGGCTTTTGTTCCCTTCAAGCAAGTTTTGCACACCCATTCCAGTCTATGGGAAAGCAAGATCCACTTGAAGCAGGTCAAATGCAGGTTAGAACAAGGTCACCTGCAGAGCAAATGCACCTGCCAAATAATTATAAATGATTCCAGGAACATCTCAAACTTGATGTCAAACGAATGCCATCTATACCAGCCCAGGCCCTTTCTTATTTGTTGCCTATAATAAGCTGTTATAATGTACAACAGCAACAACAAGTATTAATCATATAAACACTCTATAGTGCCACCTCTTCCAGAACAGGTTTTTGTTGTGTGTATTTGATAAGTAGGTAGTATAAGAGAAAAATATTATATTTCTTTCTGACAACCAGTTGGCTCTGAAACTCCTGGCTCTATTCATAACATCTTTATTTATCATTCTACGGAAGATTTCTAATGGATTTGTATGTATTATATTGTCTGACAGACTGATAAAAGCAAAGGTCAGTTTGCTATTCATACTCACATGCCTGATGTGTGCCTGAAGGTTCTTTATTCCAAAGGAACGAATCACAAACCAGAGCTTTAGGGAGCGGAAGCGTCGACTTAGAGGAATCTGCCAATGCTCCAGTGTTAAAAAATAAAAGAAGAGTTGACAAAAGAAAAAAAACACAAAAATATGCCTAAACAACTAAAATGTTAGTGGTTTGTAACTAATAAAGATTCATGTAACTTTGATGTTGGCATCAAAATATATGCAGCTATTAGCTTTCAAGCATCTCATTGGTTGCTGTGGCTCTTCACTTGCCATGTTGCAGATTATGTGGCATATTTAGTATTCACATGCTACCACTTCTAGTGACCATCTTAATAACAACGACTTCATTGTATTAAAAATAGATGAGCTAATATTCTTCTGCCAAAACAATCTATATCTGTAGGATAACAGGGTTGGGAACTATATTCGCGCCTTAGACCAACCCAACCATGTGACCAGTTTGAGCACACATAGCAATAATTACATAATTCCACACCTAAAATGTAGTATTGTGTGAAGTTAAAATTTGACACTGGTTGCTGAAATTTACAATCACTTTTGAAAATCTGTATAGCCTGATTATGCCTTTTATGCCACTGGAAAAAAATGCTTACCATGAAATCAGTTGCAGCTCCACTGTTGGCATGTCGGAGGTAGATGGGATCAACGCTGAAGGTTTGCTGCAGCTTATATTTATCTCTCACCCTGCCAGAACAAAGGAAGGGTCATGTGATGTTTGTCTGAGCAAACAGTTAAAATGTGTGCCACCCTAATGTCATCTAATCTTTCTTCAGATGTCAGTGGAATATATATCCATCTACCATCAGTGCACTAAGTCTGAAGAGCTCTACTCAGCTGTGAAGTGTACATGAATAGAAGGAAATGGTAGGGACTGGAGAGGATGAAGCTAATGTTGGCTTACCATGGGGGGGAGGGGTACATCAGCAATCAGTTGCCCACATCAGCTGATCACAGCAATGCCATGCGCTTTCTTCCCCCTCTATAGCCACAAACACACAAATTCGGCCACTGTGAACTCTTGTGATTGCAGAAAGATATTTGGTCTTCCAACTGTTTGTAGGCAGTTATGTACGTTTTTGGTCCAGATGTTTTACAATAAAACAGAATAACACTAGGCAGAATAAACATACAGATATTTTTCACTTTCCTCTATGTCTATGCAGCAGGGTAATCTTAATCACCCCACCCAACAAATACATACAATATTTATGCTTGTGGACAATCTACCCTTGAGTATATAGAAAGGAGTACTGTAATGTCTCTGTACATATATTTCTTACCCAAAAAGGTAAACAACCAGTTAACCTGTCTATTCACTAATGAAGCGCCATTGGCCCACCAATATAATCATTCATACGCTGTCCAAAGGGAAATAATCACACAATACTGCTGAAAATGCTCATATTTCCTAAGTATATGCCTGAGTGTTGCAGGCTTAGGGCACCAATAGGACTTTGCAATCACGGAATAACATTGTCTTCAACACATAGGGGCTGATTCATAAAAACTAGTCGCCAGTCAGAAGTCTTGTTAATTTTGTCAATGATATGAAATGTGAAGCCTTATTAGTTGCTGCTGGCAACTGCTCCAATTTTGTGTTCATTTCCTTTTCTTCAGATTTTATGAATTAGCTCCATTGCATATTAAAAACAAACATTCTGATCAGTCTGTATTTGTAATATGAAGTTCTTAGAACAAAATTTGCTTCTTGGCAGGTTATTCGACCTTCAGTTTCTTGAACGCTGGTAAGGAGAACATGATATAACTTGATTCTTTATGATGTATTATGATATTATGGCAAACTCACCAGAAAGCAGTGCAGTCAAAGTGAACCATCATCCACTTAGATGGGTTGAATGTAAACGAATCAGCGTAGTCCACTCCATTGAACAGTGACCTGAACTCAGGACAGAGAAATGCAGTGCCGGCATATGCAGCATCAATGTGAAGCCACAGTCCTTCCTTGGCACCTGGTCAGTGTAGTATTATACAAGTAGGTTAGGGATTAAAAAAAAAGGCATTTGCTACTGATCCCGCAGCAACATCAAAGTTAACTAACATCAACTAACATCAACAGCAAACTAACTTACAGACTGGCCCCAACTCTGCAAGGTTATCAAAAGCACACACACCAGTCGTACCCAGCGTTGCACAAACCTGTAATGAAACAATCATAAAATATTTGTTTTTTCAGCTGTCATTGTGCTTAGGTCTCTAAATATATGTTTTGCTAATAAATAATATAATAGGAATAATTAATTCAGCACATTAGCAAAATAATCTGGCACCTATTTAGTACAAATCAGACAGTCTCTCACCTCAAGGAGTTACAACATTTTTTTGTACTGTATGTGAGCACTGTGCATGCAATTGTTGACAGCTAACTGCAATAGTTTTCTCCAACCAGGGGTCAAGCCTCCATACACCTGATGTGTTAGGCATCACATTTAACATACACTTCAAAAGAAGAGGCCAGGTATTAGATGGGCTTTGCTCTGTTTTCAAGCAAATTTATAGTAATTGGTTAAATGTTTTACTTGAACTACCCGGCTGTGTGTGAGAATCTCTCTCAATCGTTTTTGCAGGAAGTTGAAGATAAGTGCTGATATTCCAATGTTACCCCTAGCTCTGTTTTGGTTTACTGATGCAAATGATTTTATTGGTTGACAAGTGACAGTAATCATCCTATTCCTTTTGACAATTACTGCAAAATACCCGGTAATAGAGCAGCTCTTGCTTGAGACTTCATTATCACTTAATGTGTTCTCATGCATTCTGCTTTATTATTTTTGTACTGTCATAGTATTGCATGCATTTCCAACTGCATCAAGTGGAAGCAAGCCTTAACAGTATTGACCATATGTGATTCGCCAACAGTTACAGTGCAAGATAAAGGTCCTCCTCTGTAATGTGGTCAGAAAAGACCACTGTTGGCCTAAATGTTTAGTAATCTTTCACCTGTATTTACAGGATGTTGGATGTCTTTGATTGGGATCTACAAAATGAAGCAGATCCACATTTCCTAACCTGTGTGCTTAAACTAAATGTATTTTATAGCCCATTTTGGGGGTGAGAATTTCAGAATAGGAATATTTGACTAAATGTATAAAAGGCTGAAGATAATAAAAATCATAAACATGCTCTAAAATTCAATCCCTGTTTGAAAACCTAATGATATTCCTTGAAAAGCTGTCCTGATTGTAACTGCTATGTATAATAGATTTTACAAAGTGGGTCCACTCTACATTCAGGCATCTTAACAACAGAGAGACATCTACCTAGACAACTTTCTATAAGATATTAGAAAGACTCACAAAGACAGGAACGAGTCCACGTTTTCGATCTTCTTCCACTGCAGCCTGCAATGTTTCTCCACGAAGAGAGAAGCTTTCATCTACTGGCAAGAAGCGAACTTTAACCAGAGAAATTAAGCCAGCTTTTTCCACTGAAGAATGAGCCTGACAAACCAACCAACACATTATTTGTTAATACCATAACCATACTGTTAAAGCAGAATTTTAGCCCCCAAAAAGTTATTTTATGTCTTGGGTATAGCTGAGAAGAGATAGATCCCATGCTTGCAACTGCACCTTTCAAATAGGGGATGAAGTGTAAACTGTCCTTGCACAGCTACACACTATTGGCCAAGCCACACAAAAGAAGTCCTGGAGGGTATAAAAAGGGCAGAAGCCTCTCTACTTGTTTTTATGGCAACCCTTAGAATGTTTGTAATGTCTGTGAAGGTTCTCATGTGTCCAGGTATGGCTAGCAGTAGTTAGCCACATTCAACGAGATTTGCTCCGTTATGTTGAAGACATTTCATAGGTTTATCCAAGTTACTTCTTCAGTTCTAATGAGTATCAGGAACATACTCCAAAATTTATATCCATACAGTCACCTTAAATCACCATGGAATGTGTCAAGGCAGAGGCGGATTGTCCAAGATTAGAATGGGAGGACAATCAACACCTGTGTTGATACATTCCATGGTAACTACATGCAACAAAACACAGATCAGGCGCCAAAAGGTGAACATAACTTAGTGCAGTATGTTTACTGACAAAATAATGAAATAAAATAGTAAAAAGGTTCTACTCACTATTCCTCAAGGACACCAGGCATATCAATACCAGAGTCCGATGGTCTAGAAACGCTGTATAGTGGTAGGTGCACCCCAACAGACGGGGGGGTGTGCCAACGTGTTTTGGGGTAACCAACCCCTTCCTCAGAGCAAGACCTTCTTGCCTACATTCCATGGGGACTGGATTAAGGTGTGGATTTAAATGCTGGGGTATGTTCCTGACACATATTAGAACTGAAGAAGCAGGTTAAATAGGCTTCAAAATTCTTCAGCATTACAGAACAAGTCCAGTTGAATGTAAGTGACTACTAGTAGCTATTCTCTGTAATATTGGCCTTAAGAGTGCATGAGTGACAGGTATGCTTTAATAAAAGCCTAATATAGAGGTGGCTGGAATCAACATTGATGCTAACTGTTCTTTAGCTGTGATGACCATTTACTTGTATTCTAATAGAGATAGTGATACAATAACTAATGAGAAAAGTCAGTAAAGCAGATCAAGTATGCAAAGGGAATATTCTGGTCTACTGCAATCAGGGCATTTAGATTATTTCTGATCATTGGTTCTTACTTCTACTCTTTGTACTGCTATATTACAAAAGCTAGGAGTTATGGCTGAATCTCCTCACGGCTTGAAATAGGTCTACACAGGGTAATCTGATTGTTCAGAAGCAAACAATCATAGCCTCATATGAGATTCTTTTCACATAAAAAGTACATCTGGAATTCAGTACGTCAGGTGAATAATGCCTATTCTCCTCTACTTTATCATGGAAGATGAAAAGAATATGAATGCAAAATAACTCCTATCCTAACTAGTGTTGTGAATCTGATCTTTGCTGATAGTTTTGTACTCCATACACAACGAGCTTATCATTACACGATAACAAAACTGTGTTATGATCTCTACCTGCTTATAGTAGGCTCTATTCCAGAAATACAGCAGGGTGTCAGGGAAATCTGACATACAACTGTCTTTTTTTAGTTTGTTTTTTATAGAACTGTCTTGGCAGACTTTGTAGCTTTAAATGTAATACCTGATTAGATGCATAAGCAATGAGGCGGGAGTTCAGGCTTGAGTCATCAGAATCAGGTTCAGAGATTTTCATTTGTAGGATTTTATCCTTTCTGGCAGCCAGTAAAGCTATCAGTGTTGATTCACTTACAGTGCTCTGAAAGTAAAGACAATTATTTCAGTAAAAAAAGAACACAGAGGTGGCATAACAGGATGAGGAACACATTTAGGGCCCATGTTGATAGGCTTTAGTTTGCTTCATATAAGTTTTGCATTGCTATACAAGTCTATGGGAATGCAACCCCACTTAAAGCAGGTGAAATAAAGTCAGAAGGAGGTTAAATGCAGGACAAATGCACCTGTTGAATTCTAAATGATCTTGGAAGCATCTCAAACTTATGTCAAATTGATGCCATCAACATAAGCTTAAAGCCCATTAACACCGAGGCAGCCACTATGGTGCCCAGTGCACAGGGGGGCTCAGCCAGGACATTCCTCTGATGTAATGCTTGCCGCCTGGGTCGCAAAGGCATTTCAGGCTGCTGGCTGTCACTGGCTGGTGTGAGGAGGAACGTGTCACTGTTAGATCACTGACAACCTGTTCCTCCTCACAGACACTGCTGTGTCAGTGAGAGCCAGCACCTGTGGAGGAGGATGCTGAGCCCAGCGTCGGCAGCGAAGGAGGACGCGGGGCCCGGCGACGTAAGAGGAGGAGGGGCTAGTGATGTAAGAGGAGGCAGGGCCCAGAGATGTAAGAGGAGACAGGGCCCAGCGATATGAGAGGAGGCGGGGTCCACCAGCCACTGTGCAGGAGGAGGCAGACAGTGAATCGTGGCTGACAGGTGAGAGGTGTGCAGGGGTGTGACCAGCCCACCTGAGACCCTGCAGAGCCCACCATAGATAGTTTATGGTGGGCTTTGCAGGGTCACTCTCAGGTGAGCTGTTTGGGATCTCAGGTGGGCTCTGCAAGGGGCGTTACTAGAAATCACAGGGCCCCATACTACATTTTGCTATGGGGCCCTGTGATAATGGCAACCGACTATAGTGGACTACAAATCTCAGTAATCCATGATTATTCAGCAATAGAGAATGGCAACCAGGAATCATTGATTGTTAAGATTTGTAGTCCTCTATAGCCGGTTGCCATCCTCTATTGCTGTATAATCATCGATTATACAGCAATGGAGAATGGCATCCAGCTAAAAAGGACAACAAATCTCAGCAATCCATGATTATTTAGCAATGGAGAATGGCAATCAGCAATAGAGGACTACAGATCCCATCAATCCATGATTATACAGCAAATATACAGGACTGTGTGCGGTCTCACCAGGGCTGCGTTTGGGTCTCACCAGGGCTGCGTTTGGGTCTCACCAGGGCTGCATTTGGGTCTCACCAGGGCTGCATGCAGATCTCAACAGGGCTGCATGTGGGTTCCGGGCTCTGCAGGGCTCTGTGGGTGGGTGCTGGGATCTCCAGGGCACTGCGGTTGGGTCCCAGGTTCTCCAGGGCTGAACGGGTAGGTGCCAGGTTCTGTACAGGCAGCATGGAGCTGTCCTTTGCTGTGCTTGTCTCTGCGGGCGCCGGGAAGGAGGCGATGTGGGGCTGGACCAGCGCTGTCAAAGACACCTACGGTGTGGTCCCCATCAGGCTGCCAGAGGTCCCCAGCAAGCATGGGACTGCAGGCAGCCAAACTTGTTTAAAAATGTAAAGGGGCAATATCGGCCTTTAGTATCGGGGCATTTTCAGTACAAGTACTCGTGAAAATGCCTTTTATCAGTCTAGATACTGATACTAGTATTGGTATCGGGACATCCCTACCCAATACATTTAGCTACATAGGACCACATCCTCCAAAATATGTATGAGAGATATAGTAAGCCAAGATGGTCTTCGACTTCAATTTGCTATTCATATCGGAGATCAGGCGCTGCCTGCATTTTACGACCCAGTCCTAAAATGCAAGTAGTTGTGGTTGTTGTCTGCAGTATCCACTAGAGTGTTGGATAGGGATAGTGTCCAGTCACATGACTTTGACAGTGCTTTTTTGTAATCTTTCATTTATGAACTGGAATGGTTCTGCCCTCGCTTTGGAGTCCTGAAGCAAGCAACGCAGAAAGCTCATTATGAAGCACAATGCTGTGCTGTGCTATACATGTGTCAGAGTAATTTTTGTTAAAGTAATGTTGTGTGTGTGTGTGTGTGTGTGTGTGTGTGTGTGTGTGGTAAGGCCATACCACTGCTTTATAAAATGAGCCCCTTTGATTTGTTACAGTGACACTAAACTCAGAAGTCAAATCTTAAAAATGCATTCAAGAGAAGTACCCAATTAAAAATGTATCTTATTTGTGTATCACTCGGCTGATTCTAAAATCATCTCTGAATTTGTGCCGACGCTGTCCTTCCTCCTGGAGGGTGGCTACGTTTGTTCCCCATGGTTGCTGCGTGTGTTGTAAAGTAGTCACCGCTCCAAGCTCACTCCCGTGATGGACTACAATCTCACCTTTAGTTAGCTAATTTGTATTGAGATTGTAATCTTTCACGGGAGTGAGCTTGGAGTGGTGACTACTTTACAACACACACAGGGACCATGGGGAACAAAAGTAGCCACCTCCCAGAAGGAAGGACAGTGTCAGCACCAATTCAGAGATGATTGGAGGATCTACAGCCGAGTGATGCACAAATAAGATACATTTTTGTTAATAGTTAAGGTACTTAAATGCATTTTTAAGATGTACCTCCTGAGTTTAGTGTTACATAGTTACTTAGTTAGTCAGGTTGAAAAAAAGACACAAGTCAATCAAGTTTAACCAATAGAGATATGAAAAAAAAAAGAAGAAAAGCCTAAGCAGAACGCTACTTGTCACTTTAACAATTGTGCGTGGCCACAGGGATTCAGATGGCCATTACTAATTATTTCTCTATTTCTCATCATTTACACAGGACTTGTGTACAGTAAATAGTGGGTCATGCAGATTTTTTACTGAATGTTTTTTGTTGACTATATCTACTTTATTCTGTATGTGTGGCCCTAGTAGTGACCACAAACTGGAAATTTGTATGCTGACCAATATTCTGATTATTATATATCTGCTGTTTGTTGTATTCTAATATGCACTCACTGGGTAGAAAAAAATACACAGACTACAGCAAACATATTCCAAGGAGATGTCTGAGACCTTATGTAAACGTCCATGTATTTCAATAGAACTTACTTGCAGCACCCCTCCTCCTTTGCTCTCTGAATAATGGTGGAGAAAATGGCAAGGAAGTCCCAGCATTTTTGCCAACCAGTCCATAACATTCATTTCTAATTCTGTACATGCTGGGCTGGATGCCTGGTCATGGGGCACAGGAAAAAAGTATGAAGCACAAAGAATACCTGACATATCTCAGTGTATATATTTCATATAAATCCAACTTAAGATTCCAAGATAGAAAGTGAGCTGTAAATTGTAATGGTCATGCAACTATCTAAGGCCTTTCACATGGGTGCCTGTCAGTTCCAATCAGCAGGGAATCTGCGCATGAATCTCCTGCTGATCAGAGGAGTTCAAGATGGATGTCACCATCATGACATCCGTGTCTGTTCAATTTTTTCTCCATCTTGCAATAGAGGAAAAAAACTGAACTTAACCAGAAACATGTTAGGCCTAAGGGAAATCGGATGTAAAAGGACATGTGTCCGTTTGCATCAGATTACCCCAATCTGTCACGATCAGGTCCGCCAAAAAGGAAACCCCTGTTCCGTTTGGTTTTCTGGACCTGGCTGGAGTCGGAGGTAATCGCATTAAAATGGACATACATCCGTTTACATGCGATCAGGGCCGGATTTACTTCCCCCTGCCGCCCCAAGGCCAGGTTCCACAATACGGCCCCCCCCCCAATTGGACGGCGGCAGACCGTAGTGTGCGGCCGCCGGACACCTTACACCGGCGCCCGCAACTTCCACACAAGGTCACCGCTGCCGCCCCTCTGCGCTCTGCCACCCCGAGGCCGGGCCTCGGTGGCCTTGTGGGAAATCCGGGCCTGCATGCGATCTGGCTGCCCATACACCATACATTGGACTTCCAATCAGATACGTCTGAAAAACTGACAGGTGGACCTAATCGGACCCCGTGTCTGAAATGGTTCTTATAGTCATTGTAATACAGAAGTGAAATGGGAGCCAGGTCAAAAATATTTTTTTTTTATATATCTAGAAATACTGTATATTGATCTGGAAATACTGCTTCCTGTAGACTTCCCTTCCTTGCCCCAATAAGTCTCACTTTGTATCATTGCTGGTACTGATTACTAGGCAAGTTAACTATGTAAGCACTGACCACAGAAATAAGGTGATTATCACTTGATTTTGTATGTTGGCAGGCACGCTGTCACTTTGGCATCCCTGGCCAACCAAGGGCAGAACTGATTGTTGTGTTGAACTATTATGAACAATCATTTTCCCTCTGCAATAAGTTGACTCCAGGAACATAATTTTTCTCTTTTCTCTGAGCCTTAAGCTCAGGTGAGCCAATTGTACATGTTTATGAAAATATATTCACAGGAAACAATTTGGAATGCAGATGCTGCTTGCACTGAGTGAAGCAGCAATTCCCTAATTTGTATATATACATGCTTTATGCTACTTCTGGGGCAATGAACACAGTTAAGTATACATTTACCCTGCAGCATGGCAGTATATCACAAACATGTTTTGTCTGTCTTTCACTAGTAGCCATGGTTGCAGCAAAAGTAGCATTGGTAGTAATTGTAGTAGTTTGGATCCACAAACCCACAACATAAAAAAAACAGAAGCACTAACACAGCTATGGATTAGGTACAACTTACCCATGTAAATCCTAAGCAATTTATGGCATCTGCTAACATGTCTCCTAACAAGGAAGGCCAGGATGTTAGTGCTGGGAAATAAGCATGCATATGAGGACTCTGCCAATGGACAACCTATAGGGACAAATAATGAATGCTAATCAATAGATGGAACCATGGATGAGGACAATTATACAAAACCCATTGAAACCCATTGTATGCCCTTTGCACAGAGAAAATGTATACTGTGTTTACCTTGATGGGCTAATTATCACTTTATTTTCCTAACAGTCATTCAACTTTATATTCATTTTTTGGAAGTTATTTCCTGAAATATGTTTGTGCTAAAAGTATGGACAAATGCAATCATTTATAGATAAATAAAACTGTATTTGCTCCATTTATGGAACCTTAAAGTTAACATTTCACAAATCTGGCCAGTTCAAACTGAACATAAGGTGAAGAATGTATAAACAGACTTTATCTTCGATGAAAACTGCATGTCAAAGTGATCATTATACCTAGAGATTTAGGCAACTGAAATTATATAGAAATCCTTAATTTTTCTGTAATCATAGAAATAATCATTTCATAACAAAGGAATCACAGAGAACTATAGACTAGCAAAAGGGACTGCGCAGCAGGCATACTTGCTATGAGGCTCTCTTCAACTCTTAAAACCCCAGGACTAAGCTGCCTCCTGATAAGCATTTAGTCATTAAGTTCTTCAGACAGTCTTTTTTCTGCACAGTTAAAAATGATACAATCCTAAAGATGTGAAAAACAATCTGGAGCTGGGTAGACTAATTAGACATGTGCGATTTGTTTCGTTCCGAATCGAAATTCGGACGAAATTTCAGAAATTCGGAGATTCGGATGTATCCGAATTCCGAATTACAAATATAACCAATGCAAACGAATCCAAATTTGCGATTCATTATTTTTGGACGAACTTTTGTCCATTTGAGGACAAAAAAAAAAAATTTTCCTCTTAAATGTCACTTTGTGGCAACGAACGAACGAAACAAAATTTCTTACAGATTACCGCTAACGAATTTAGTCCGAATTCCGAAACGAATTGACTTTTCAGACCCGATTTCCGAAAAACAAAATAAAGCAAAATCCAAATCAAAACAAAACAATTTTTTTGCTAGTGCACATGCCTAAGACGAATTAAATAATATTAATTTCCAACGCTTTGCATTTCCATGACTAGCTACTTTTATGTATTAAGTCCTGATCTCAATAAACAAACAAATGTACAAATCCACTGTACATTTTCTTTGACCTTAGACTGATGATAGACAGCTTGACGTTCTGATTAAGTATTATGTATACGAGTTGAATTGTGTATCATTCACATATCTTTATAGCTTGTGTGTTTTGCTGTTACCATTTCATATTGTTCATATCTGCTTGTATTTGAGCAAATTTCCTGATTTTTAAGTTGCATTTAAATGATCGGAAATTAACTTGTGGACTGGAATGCAATTTTTTTTCAAATATTTGATAATGTTGTCAATGTTTTGTTCAGTAAGTGTGTCTAATGTAATCCCTCTAGGAGTTATTTCCAAGATACATAGTTCTTTATCAATTTACATTACCCCAGGCATGATGATTTCCTCAATGTCCCTGAAAATATTATCCCAGCTCTCCGATTCCACTGGAGCACTGTCTGGCAGCAGGGCTCTCATATAACCAGGCTGGACATCTGGGTTTACACGCCTTTCCCTCACAGTGCTGAGATAATGGCAGATGTAGTCCACCAGCTCTTTACCTAGGAACATGTATAAACCATAGATATGAAGCTGCTTCAATAACTAATTCACAACATTTTTTACTGACTGGTCAATAGACATTTGTGGTACGATTAACATTTTATTTCACTATAATATATTACCTCCTTCTATTAGCAAGATCTACAATGTTTTGCTTACTACTACCTATAAGAAAACCACTTGCAAATTACAAAATATTTGCAAATATGACAGTAAAATGTAAAATTTTGGCAGGCTCAGTGTTTTTAACCGCTTGAAGACCAGGTGTTTAGATCCCCTACCTGGCCAGGCAGATTAGGATTGAATGATGTGAAGAGTTGGGGTGAATATTACAATACAGAGACTCCTCACTTCACGACCGAGTCCTATACCTACCCTAGGTCATTAAGTGAATTGGTCCCTCAGCAAGTAATGAAGGAAATCAGCTCTAATATACACTACATTACTTAGGTTAGCATACTGTAATTTAAATGCTAATGTACAGTGCAGTAGTTAATATTGACCAACTAACCAACTGCAGGAATGAGACTAAGACTGAGAAAGGGTGATGCAAGATGAGCTTGAGCCAAGTTCTCATACAGTATACAATACCGACTGTACTTAGGTGATCAAAACAAATTACTGGTCCTCTTTTGTAAAGGTGAAATATTTTAGGGTCTCCTGATTTGTAAATTAGTTGGGTATTAATCTGTATATCTTTATATGATATATACATAATACGATGTTACATTTGAAGCGGCTGCACCCAGTACAAGCATTTGGGAACTAATCCAGCCGAGTCTGGGAACTTTCAACATTTTTCACCTGTTGAGATAATTCCTTCTATCTGAAACTCTTGGGTAAGCTTAAGCAAAAGCCAAGTACAATAGAGCAAGGTATGAACAAATCCATAAGCATTGCATTGCTTTTTACCTATATATGTAAAAACAAAACTGAGCTTTCAGAGATATCTGATTCACAGAGCAACTAAGAGATAACTATATATCAATCAATTCACAAGCTACTGCCAAAACAGTTGCTTCAAAAATGCTAGAAAGCACTTTAAAAACAAAATAGAGAGTTCTGTGCTAAAACAACATGCAATACAACATTACAACTCTATAAATAAATCCTCATAAGCAGAATAAATACTTAATCATAAAACCATAACCTCCATTAAGTGGGCAGTTAAACATTTAAAAGTTCATATAGTTCAACAAAAGGATCTGATTGATACGCATATGATTATAATTATTATACAGGATTTATATAGCAACAACATTTGTGAAGTGCCTTACAAAATAAAGGGAGATGGTACAGCTACAATACAATACAGGAGGATCAGGAAGACCCATAAGAGCTTACAATGGTGTAATGTAATATGAAATTAGTCAACCATCGTAACAGTGTAAAGAACATTATTCTTTACAAACAACTTATTGATCTTTTTCCACCACCAGTAACATGCAAGATCAGTACCCAGATAATATCAGACTTAACAGCTAGATAGGGCTAATAACATATGAAAAAGCTTCGGTAAGGTCACATAGGCTTCTAATCCTGTGAACCATCCACAGTGAGAGGGCTCCCATCTTCACAGGATCAAATCATACTGCTGTCCTCTGGTTCCACCATGTCTCCCCTATGAAGTTGCTCTCTCTTTCACCCTCCTCAGCAAAGATGCACTCTCCGGATAGACTTTTTCACTACCACTTTTCTTCCTCAAGGAATTATGTACTTATATATCCTCTTCCTGGACTGCGCTCCTTTGCCCTTTATATTATCTCTGATAATGTCCCTGGACTCATTTCTATACTATCCCTTACCTCAATAATAATCCAGGGCTCATCTCCTATCCATTTAATATTATCTGCTACCCCTGATCATGTCCAAGGACTTATTCATGCTTCCCTCTTACCAACCCATATTTCCTCAACCGCTTTGGTGAGTTAGTTCTGCCAATAAAGCTAATTGAAGTTTGAATGTGATTGAGTTGTGCTGTGCCCACATAAAAATTAATGGGATGTGAGATAATGGCAGGATAATTATTGTTTTTACAAAGTAAAACATTTTTTACTATCCGCATATATTTTTTTTTATTGTCCCCTTTAACCTGCTGTTACTACTTCCCATTTGATCTGGATGCAGCACACTGATCATGCTCACCTCTGGGAGCTTAGAGAAGTTTGAGTAAAAGTGGATGATTTACTCAAGAAGTTGAGAATGTTCACACAATAATTTGTGTAAATATTCACTTTAAAGTGACGCTAAACTCAAGAGATAAATCTTAAAAATGCATGAAAGTACACTAAATATTAACAAAAATGTATCTTATTTGTGTATCACTCAGTTATAGATCCTCAAATCATCTCTGAATTGGTGCTGACACTGTCCTTCCTTCTGGAGGGTGGCTACTTTTCTTCCTCATTGTCCCTATGTGTGTTGCAAATTAGCCACCGCTCCAAGCTCAGTCCCATGATAAGCTTAACGTCAATGCAAATTAGTAAACTAAGCATGAGATTGTAATCCATCACGGGAGTGAGCTTGGAGTGGTGACTACTTTACAACACACACAGGGACCATGGGGAACAAAAATAGCCACCCTCCAGAAGGAAGGACAGTG
Source organism: Nanorana parkeri (assembly GCF_000935625.1). Classification (NCBI taxonomy): domain Eukaryota; kingdom Metazoa; phylum Chordata; class Amphibia; order Anura; family Dicroglossidae; genus Nanorana; species Nanorana parkeri. Next base: position 2,259,247 of record NW_017306342.1, read on the forward strand.
TCAGCACCAATTCAGAGATGATTGGAGGATCTACAGCCGAGTGATACACAAATAGGATACATTTTTGTTAATAGTTCAGGTAATTGAATGACTTTTTAAGATATAACTCCTGAAAATACGGTCACTTTAATATGCTAATCACGTAAAAAGCAAATTCATCTTTACTTATTTGATCTGCACATTAGATAATTGAATTGAATATTAGTAAATCAGCCTCTCAATAAGTCTGGCTAGGGAGTGCATATTTTGCTGTGAAGGGTGAAGTAGCTTCATAGTGGAGACCAGAGGGAACAGGAGCCCTCATACAGTGAAGGGTGCTCACAGGATTGGAAGCATAGCCAAGCTTACGGGAGGTTTATCACACATTATTAGACCTGCTCAGCTGTTAAGTCAACACTCACACGCCAGAGAGCAATAATTCTAGCACCAATATTTACGTGTAGCTTTAAACTGATGACCTGTAGGGGCTTTCAAAGCGTTGTTTATGGACTTTTTGGTACTGAATTTTGTTGCAGTTTCACAGACGTAAATGGGTATTTTATTGTTTTTTTGGGGCACAAAAAAATAACTTTTTCACTACATTTTGAGTTTGATGAAGAGTATAACCAATATCATACAACAACATAAACATTTGCAACTGCCACTATTTTATTCTACAAGGTGTTGGCTTTCAGAAAAGATATAATATTTTGGGTTTGAAGTAATTTTCAGGCCTAAAATGTGGATTATTCCATGTGTGCAAAATATGGAAATAAAGGTCTTGGCAGTGAAAGGGTTAAAAGATATAGTCTAAAGAGGTGACAAACATTTGAATTTATAAAGTAATGTAGCCTTACCATATGGTAACATGCATTAGGGTCCAAGTGACTTACCTCTCTTTCTGTATTCTTCTGATTCCATTGTGATTGTGAAACAAGATGCGAGAGCCCACTCTTCCAACAGCAGTCTTTCTGAACCTCCCTCTCATAGCTTAAGTTTTATACCCCTGTTATCTCTCCGTCATACGTCATTTAAATTTATTCCTGTCTACATACTGAGTTTATCTTATTCCATTTTTTTTTTCAGATGCCTCTCCATCAAGCTGATGGAAATAAAATATACTCTCAAGCACTGTTTGCTTTCCCTGTTATCTTTGATGTCTTCACCTGTATCTACACAGCCAGTTCCATTCATAATCATATCACCGGATGCTTGAGGACCAATTTTGACCTATTCTCTTTTGGAAACACATGCAACCACCTGATAGATCTGGATCTGAAAGCAGCAATTACACTGCCAATGAAAATGTAAAGGTAACCATATAAGACGGTCAATTTCAGCCTGATTGGGCCCCTTCATAGCAGTCCAGAAATTCTCAACTGATCACTCAGAAGCTGGTTGTTTGGGGTATGGACAGGCAATGCAAGCATACATGTCAATGCACATAGCTAAAAAAAGAGAAGATATTTGGTAATGTCCATCTTTCCTTTTAGGTCTGTTGCCAGTTTTAAAGTGAAATTAATTGTGTCATAAGTATAGGAGTACTGCCTATTAAACATAAGCTGGCCATACATTAGAAAAGATTTTAGGTCCCCTTAGATTCTTCGTTCTCCCTTAAAGATGATATCAGGTAAGCATTATTGGTATTTAAACTTAGAATATGATAAATCTTATTGCAGATGATGTATAGCTACATAGGCAAAAAAACTCTGCCTTGTCAGTACATGACGTTGGTTATAATGCATGAAACGTAATATGCTAGCTTCTTAGGGCTGTGGTCCATTAAGGAGTGCATCCTGTGTATTCACAACAGACAGGACACATCTACGCGTAGGTATCACTAGACACAGGCACAGGAGGTGAAACCAGTAACAAAGCAAGTCACTCTGACTATACGAATGACTTGCAGGGTTATTTACAAAAGGGTGAAGAGTTTGGAGAAGGCCGGAGAAGTGAACACTCTAGGACAGTGGTGGCGAACCTTGGCACTCCAACATGCATCTGCCTCTGGGAGTTATGTCTGTGGCTGTCAGAGCCTTGCAATGCCTCATGGGACTTGTAGTTCCAAAACAGCTGGAGTGCCAAGGTTCGCCACCACTGCTCTAGGACAACATAGCTAAACTGGAAAGTAAGTGGATTGGAGAATTTTTCCCAATCAGCTATGTTGTCCTAGATTGTTAATTTCTCCTGCCTTCTCCAAACTCTTCACCCTTTGTTACACTGGCCTGATCACTACACTCTATATGGTCTGCTGACTGTTACATAGTCCTGACTGCTGTACTTTATATGCTACATAGTCCTGACCCCTGCACTCTGTACACTCTATAGTACATCACACTCTGGCAGCTGTGCTTATAATGCAGCTGCTGGTGTGAATGTGGTGGGACTGACTGACCATTCTTTCTGGACCGTGAAGCGGACCTGGACTCGAGTATGAAAATTGTAGTCCTTCGCCACCTTGAATTTCAATTTACTGTGACTGCAGGAGTGGGGGGCATGGCTTTTCACAAGCTGTGTGCGTCTATGAACGCACACAGCAAGTGGCGACCAGCGAGCACAGCCGTGACCCGCACGCACAGCAGACTCCTTAGCAGCCGGCTAGCTGGTGCAGTGAGCTGCTGAGGAGGGGGCTAGTGGTGGGGATCCTTAAAAAAAAAAGGGATGCACCGATACTAGTATCTGTATCGGTGCCGATACCAGGTATTTGGGCCGAGGACTCGTACTCGCCCAAATGCTCCGATACCTTTACCGATACTGGAACTTCCGGTCAGAGGGAGATTTCCTCTGACCGGCAGTGCTGCGCGGGAACATGGAGCCCGGGAAGCTGGCTCCATGCTGTTTGACCAGCTCCATGCTGATTGGCCGGGAAGCCGGCTTCCCAGCCAATCAGTGTCGAGCCGGGCAAACAAATCTGATAATATGATATGACGACACGACCCCCACCCTGTAGACAAATCATTCCCCTCACATAGATCCTTAGCAGCAGTCATTACTGTACCAGACCCTCGGCCAGATGGGCAGACACCGCTCTCCAAGATCTGCCCACGTCTCATGTGTGCACAGTGCCCGTGTGATCGGCCCCCAGCCTGCTACTGTGCATGCACAGGATTTCTGAATGAGAGCACTGGGCAGTATGCGCATGCGCAGTTGCAGGCTGGGGGCCGATCACGCGGGCGCTGCACACACAGGAGACGCGAGCAGATCCGGGAGAGCTTGGAGAGTCGTGTCTGCCAAGCTGGCCGAGAGACTGGTACGGTAATGACTGCTGCTAAGGATCTATGTGAGGGGAATGAGGTGCCTGCAGGGTGGGGGTCCTGTCACCATATTGTCAGATCTATTTGGCCGGCCTTGATGCTGATTGGCCCGGGAAGCCGGCTTCCCGGTCAATCAGCATCGAAACGGCTAAAAAGAATGGAGTAGTTTTCCCGGGCAATCAAGAAGCCGGGCGGTGGGTAATGACACGCCACCTGGCTTCCTGATTGCCCGGGAAGCCGGCTCTATGCTACCGGAAGTACCAGTATCGGTACTCGGTATTGGCGAGTACCGAAATATAAATACCGGTACTCGTACTCGATACCAAAAAAACGGTATCGATGCATCCCTACTAAAAAACAATGATTTAAGAGAAATTGAAGAAAAAAAAAAAAACAATTACTTCATGTTCCTGTGGACTGTCAAAAATTAAAAAGAAAAAAGTAAACATTTAATGTAATTTTAACAGTGAAATACACACCAATCAAATCTGTCTATGGTTATTTCTGCAACAAACGTTTGTTCGTAATTATCGTTTAACTCATCCAAAATTAAAACGAAAATTCAGAAGGATCCGGATCCAAATAACAAAATGAATTGACTTTTGGACCTGAATTCCGAGAAACGAAAAATCTGAAATTAAACAAAAAATGTTTTTGGCCATCTAGATAGCATAGAGATGTTCTGCTATACAGCCTAAAGGGGCCACGGGCAGCTGATGTTACACTCTCCCTATGCCAAAATTCTTTGGTCCCTAAACAACATCAATTGTTTGCATAATTTAGGCAAACAAATCATTAACATATGGCAAGAAATCAAACAACAGTATCACAGATTAGCCATACCTCTTCCGTGCAAGCAGACATATTTTGTGGAAATATCCAGCACAAGATACAGACAGTGGAACTCCGCACCATGGTGTTTTAGGTACAGGGCAGGGGGTGTCACTCACTGGTACATAAGCTCAGGACACATTACTGGTGATTTCCTTTTTGAATCCCCTGTTGATTCCACAGTGGGCCAGATCTGTCATTGAATCCTTTGCTCTTTGGGCTCTGACAAAACTGCAAAGAGGGTGAATCTCCTGGACCATGAGTCGCCATTTCTTTCTCAGGTGCGCAAAGTGCCTCTTCCAGCTTTGACGCTTCCTCTGTTGGGGCCTTCCTCTCTTGAATCAGGCGCTGGTACCCTGGCCGCAACACAATGGCCTGTGTGTCTAAGGTTCTTTTCTGTCAAACAACTAAGGGGTCAAACAACAGCCTGATCTACAGGTAACCTCTGCACTGATGCCCTGGATATTTTGGCCTCTAAGCTCTGGTAAAGGCATGTACTTCAAGTGCTTTTCATAGAAACTCAGGTCAGCAAAGTAATTTAGACACCTTAATTGAGGAGAGCACTTCTGTATATTCCTTCCACCTGTAAAGGCACCCAGGGTAAGGGCATACCAGCTTAACAGACTTTAGCAGAAGTAGTTGAAGTAACGGGTGTGACTGACTAGATTTGTATCTTCCTCCTTCTCCTACAAGATGCTGTCAATTACATTTTGGAGGTTGATGGATATCCCTCACTTGAATAGCATAACTCTGTAACAAAGAAGATGGCTTTACTAGTCTCTTGGAGGTATCAGGTAAGGCTCTTTTTAAAGATTCACATGTCCCCCACTTCCTCCTTGCATCAGGTCTGAACTAGAAGCTAGTTGAAATAGTGTGGCACTCTCCTGGCTCTTTCACCTGGTGCCCGCAGAAAGCTGAGCTACTCTGGCACCCACCTGGCTAGGCGGGCATTTTCAATTTCGGCTGGACAAATCTTAAATTTTTGGCTTCGGACACAAATTTTCATTTTTGATGCATCCCTACTTCTTTCCATACATGTAAATTTTTTTTAAATACTATGTGGTAACAATTTTTACAGGGGAGGAGGCCCGGGCCCAAACACAATAAGTGGACCTTACAGCCTACTGTATATTGCAAGGTCCATTTTTTTAAATCCCCCTTCACAGTGCATACCGCTAGGACAAATACCTGCCTTAGCCCCATGCTCAGCAATCTTCAGTGAAGCAGTTTAGTTTTTCTCCTGAAAAAACAGCCATTTTGTACTGCACATGTAACAGGGCCCAATCATGCCTATGAGAAAGCCGTACTCACGGCTGCCTCCAGCTGTTGCATTCTGAAGGGGGCTGAAGGGGGCTGCAGCACACATGTGCACTATGAAATGGCTGTTATCAGGAGAAAGGCTCTGAACTATGCCGCACAATGAAGATCACTGGATCAAAGCTGGAGGTAAGTATTTGTCCTAGTGGGATGTGCTCAGAGGGGTGAGGGGCATTTAATAAAGGACAATTGCACAAAGATACAGTTGTCCTTAAATACGAATATGTCTAAAATAAAGAAAGAATTATAATGATCACATTTTTTTGTCCAGTGTTTACTTCAACCCTTTCTATCTTGTACCCTGGATGGCCAAAACCAATCTTGCAGTTTTTGAACATCAACATTACAACCTTGAAAAAGACAGTCAAACTATATATTTTTTGAAATGGAAGAACTGTAGAAAGAATTGATAGAATATCACTATACCATGGCTGTACATGATGTTTGTAATTCGTACTTGGCAGTTAAAAGGACTAAAGTAGGCAACGTAGCGGATTTCGGCCAATTCTTGATGAACAGGTCAAAATTAGCACAGTGGGTGCCACTGATGGCACCCCTCCGCCCAGCATCCCTTGATCAGCTGCTTGAAGGAGCAGGTTGGAAAACTCTCGGCCCAAAGGAGCTTGCAGCCAATCAGCAGCAGGCTCCATTCAGGTATTCCGACAGCAGCTGGTGGCCGCTGTCAGAATATAATAGAAACAGCAGGGCATTGTGAGCGTTGATGGAGGAATCTGTTCTATTTTCTGTTCAGCCCGTATATAGAACCATGTATACCCAGCTTAAAGCAGCATGTTTTATGGCAGGTTCACCAGCCACCAGATCTGGTCCGAAAAATGGTGTGAACCTGCCCGCAGTTCCAGTGCATTCAAGACTAGACAAAATGAAGCATGCAGTTTTTTTCTGGTCTGGTTACAGACTGCACTGGTGTGAACAGAGGCCAGAAATAGCATAGAGATACATTAGGATGCATTTTGGGTCCAGAAACATTCTGGTCTGGAGATGATCTGGATGTCGTGTGAATGGGCCCTTAGAAACAATTTAAAGGATCAGTCCACCCCAAACTTCTCTTTTCAATAGATGGTACAGAATTACCACCTTATATATGGGACCATTTCCAATTCATAACAGACATTTTTATGTTTTAGCGAAGTGTCCCGATGGAAGCCCTGAAAGTTTTACCGTTCAGTGTACGTGTCCAGAACAAAAAAATGTATAAATCAACAACCGTGTTTGATCCTTGTACTTTCCATTATTAATTTTTAATCAGGTATTTGTAATGTTCCGTTATAACATTTTTTGTTTAAATTGTACTAAAACACTAACATTTGCTCATGAAATGTATCAAAAGAAATGAGAGCATATTTCAAATGTTGACTAGACGGAACCAGATACAGTGACATTTACAAACGACGCCACCATTAAAAGTGAATGCAAATTATTCAAGCTCAGTGTTTACACATATTACATCAATCTGTTTTTTTTTTCTTGATGGACGTTGAATTGGTCATGGGAAAAAATCCAGATGACTTGGTAAGTAATTAGCAGATAATGAAATCAAAATATAGTGTTACTGTGAAATGGAGGTGTTTATTTAAACATTGGTCACTTTGTACACAAAATAAGCATAAATTAGTTGATTAATTGACGATTAGGGGTTGATTTACTAACCTTTTAAACACACCACGAACGTGTATACACCTCTGTAGTGTGTTCCCTCCCAGCATGATCTATGGGAGGAATCGAAACACCTTTGTAGTGTGTACACACCCAGCAGGTGTGTTGTGCAAAGCCCTGCAATGAATTGCAAGGTAATGTGGTGTAAATTAGCTCTATGTTATGTTGCTTGCGTTGATGAATGCAGGAATGTAAATGCATGAGCTAACCATTTTTGTCTAAACTGTGAAGCAGCATTATATATGCATCATGTGCATGATTTTTCCATATATGGCATTAGTGGAAATATGCTTTTAGAGACTTTTTGGTTGATAAATACGTTTTGCTGTGTGAAAATCACACGCACCTGGTGTGTGCGTGTGTTTAGGTTAGTAAATCACCCCCTTAGTCTCTGAGCTGAAAACATTGGAGACGAATGTCAGCCAAGTGTCTCTCTTCATTTGACGCCATCATCTTTTCATGACATTGGCTCATGTTCAGCCTGTGGAGGACAGTAGGTGTGATATTCCTTTTTGCTAGACTAGAGATAATTGCGTCATTCAAGAGGCACTTCCTAGTGTTCTCATTCCCCTTTCTCCCATCGTACCCTTTCATTGCAACTTTTCTCCGTTATTTCATGTCTTACTCTAAACCTACTCATGTCCTTCCACCATTCATAAAATATGGCTGCATCATCAGGGCCGCATTTACTCCCCCTGCCGCCCCGAGGCACGAGGGTGGCTGGGGACAGTGCTGAAGGTAGGGGGGGGGGCATGTACCCTGGGCACCATCGGCAGGGCCAGTGGCAGATTCGATAGGGGGGAAACAATTAATGTTACTCCGGCACCGGATTAACAGCCAGCGGTGAAGTTCGGGTCAGTAGAACTTTTTTTTTTGTACCTAAACGAAAACAAGCACTTCACCCTTACAGTGCGGGAGTAGTCCCACTGCAAGGGTTAAGAATAATTCTAACCAGAGTTCTTCTTTAAAGTGTATCTAAACCCCAAATGTAATATAGTGTAGCTCACCAGTCCTTAGATGAGAGGGCTCGATTAGTTTTGATTTTCAGGCTTTTCACCCAGGTTGTTTTCCTGTCCATCTCCATTACATTGGAGGCAGGGAAATTGGTAACTTACAGAAGATAAAAAGATTTTTAAACTCAACATAAAAATGTATGACGTCCATTGAGGGACACAGGAAGTCTCTAACCTTTGGATTGTACAGGAGTATTGGACAGAGGTAAACAAAACAAAAAAAACTGTAGGCCATTCCAGGGTATAACTGCTTCTAGCAGTATGCCTCAGCTTTGTAGCAAAGCTGTGGGGACAGCTCAATGGGCCACCTGAAGGACCTCACACCCAAAGCTGAAATCAGATGAAGCTGAAACGTCCACCTGGCAGAACCTAGAGAATGTATTAACAGATGACCAGATGTCAGCCTTGCAAATCTGGGAAACAGTTGCCTGATGCTGAAAAGCCGTAGAAATGCTCACAGATCTAGCAGAGTGCACCTGAACAGGAAAGGGGGAACCAACTCCTTGAGACCACAGACTTAAATGATGATCTGTCTGAGCCATCTAGAGATGGTAGAACAAGTAGCCAAGTTCCGCCAAGGACAGGATCTGCTCTACCTCTCTTGCCATGAGACTGCAGGGAGCACACTTGTGGCCTCAGTGATTAAAGTCAGCAAATAACTGGGTGATTTGGGTCATAAACTCTTGCAAGACCATGGTAAAAAACACCAGTCAAAAGGGCAAAGGGCCCAGCTAGACCAAACAGAGCTAAAGAGGACTCAGAGAACAGAATAGACTACAAGAGCAGTGGGCAGCATGATCCCAGACTGCGATATCAGTAGGTGGGCTGAAGGCAGCCCCAGAGCTGTTAGTAGAAAGTGGGCTGGGGGCACCTAGTACAGTTGGACTGTTCCCTCCATGTCCAGAATCAGGCATATTGCAAATGTGTGGCAGTAAGGCAATGTATACACTCAGGGTAGGAGGCAAGTAGCAGGTGAGGGTCAGATGGCCAGCGGTAATCAAAGTTACTGTAGACTGGCAGCCAAATTGGATCATCAATTAAAGCTCCACATCCGTGCTCCTAGGACACTAGCAGAAAAAATAAAAAATGCCTGCTGTTAGTGAGGGGGGGGGGGGGGGTGTCTGGGTGGGGGGCGCTGT
>NW_017306342.1:2268477-2274848 GCF_000935625.1 Nanorana parkeri
TACTGTTTGTTTGCCAGTTTCTATACCTCGCTGGTCTCACTGGACAGTGTCAGCTGAAGGTTAAAGACATCCTGTGTCCCTCAATGGATGAGAAAGAAAAGTAGGATATTTGACTTACCAGTAAAACTTTGCCAGGCAACTCAAACATAGCAGAAATCTGTCCCAAAAATGGACATGGAGACCACAAACCTTCCTGGCTAAGGCAGAAAGAGTGGTGTGCTCCCGAATAAGCAATAGAAGAGGCCAGCAATTCAGAAGGCAGGATAATAAAGACTGACTGTAAACCTGTTACCCTCCATGCCCATTGGTAGCTGTGGAGCTGGAAAGCCCTACCATCCTTCCCAGACCCGTTACACTTTATATTCACCATAGAGCGAGGGGCACAGCCAGGGTTCCCCCTGTGACCGGAGTCAAAATGGTTAATGTCACTGGAGTGCCCACCACAGCATCTCCGGTGCCACATAATTGTAGCAGCATAGCGGATCCCTGCATCTCCCCACTTGTACACTTATAAGGAGTACTAAGATGCCCGACCACCCATGGAACATGCCAGATATACCTGCCAGGAGCTCAATAATGGCTGCTATCCAGCATGGTCAAGTTTGGCCCCTGGAATTGTCACTGTGGGGCACCAATCCAGAAGCTGTAAGGTTGCAGCCATGGCCAGGTGCAGAAGGAAAGCTTGATTGAAGACTCATTGGAAAAAAAGGTAAGCAAATATATATACTCCGTAGAGAGCAGACATCCATCATCTGAGGACAATAGTAGAAAATTGAGGATTCTTGGGAGTGGGAGGAATTATAATAGGGCCCTCACAGCTCTGCCCAGTGTCCAAAAGTCCCAGAGTCATCTCTGAATCTCCCTATGTCCTGTACTGTAAACAATCAAGAAACAATGGACATAAACCCCCCACCCCCCGCTGGTTGTAGCAAGCAAGGAAATGAGAGGGGGGAACGGTGTCCCTCAATAGACTCTGAGAAAAGGATTTTGTGGTAAGAAGAAAATCATATTTTCTCCATCGTCCATTGAGGGACACAGCTCTGAATAATTCTGAGACATAGGGATATTCAGAAGCAGTCCAAAGCAGAGCATCATAAAAACTAGACGAACCAGCTCAAATAATCAAACAGCCACCTGAAGAACTTTTCTGTCAAAACTAGCATCAGAAGAGACAGAAACATCAACTTTATAAAACTTAGCAAAAGTGTGAACAGAAGATGAAGTTGCGGGCTTGCAATCTTAAAAGAAGAACTATGGGGTTAAGGCTTTTCCCCATAGTTCTCCTTAGGGTAACGGGAGGACACAAACTAGCATCCTCCCGTCAACCCTAGGCTCAGTATACCGTGAGCTATAGCTCGCGGTATACTGAGACGGCGCAGTATACCGCGAGCTGCTGCTCGCGGTATACTGAGACGCCGCAGCTGAAGCGGATCCCGACAATTGTGCCGGGATTCGCCCAGCTGCGTGACTAACAGCTGGCTCTGCCTATCTAGAGGCAGAGCCAGCTGTACCCGCCCCCTCCACCGTCCGTTCCACCAGTCAGCGCTGGCGGAGCGGGAAGGGGGGAATCCAGCCCCTCCCCTGTCACGGCAGAGAGCCGTGACAGGATCGAGAGGTGAGCGAACGCCGGTATGTGTTTGCTCACTTCCCGATCTACTGAGCCGATCTGTGACAGTCTCATTGTCACAGGTCGGCGAGAACTATGAGGTGAGTGAAAAGCACTCACCTCATAGTTCTCCTTTAATAACAGAAGCTTGATTCTGAAATGCCCAAGAAGCACTAACTGCCCAGGTATAATGAGCAGAAACAGGAAAAGGAGGAACCTTGTCCTGCAACTCAAAAGCTTGAGTGGACAACCTGACAAATCCACTTAGTAATAGTGGATCAAGTAGCTGAACAACCTTTTCCAAGACCTTCAGGTAGAACAAAAAGAATCCAAAACATCTAAAAAGGGAGCTGTGACTGACAGATAAACTCACACAACATCCAAACAATGAAGAGACAGAGAGTAGGATGAATAGGAGCTGAACAAGGTCAAGGTAAAATAAAGTCTTCATTTAAATGAAAGGCAGAAACCACCTTGGGAAAAAAAGAAAACCTACCTGGTCTTTATAAAGAAACAAATAGAGTTCTCCACAATACAAAGCAGACAACTCGGAAACCCTTCTAGCCAAGGTAATAGACAAGAAAATAAACTTTTTTGGATAACAAAGAAAAAGAAATGTCTTGGATAGGCTCAAAAGGATGTTTTTCTAGAACAGCTTAAACCAAGTTCAAATTCCACAGAGGAAGAGGAAACCTAAATAGGAGGAGCCACACATGGAACTCCCTAAATAAAAATACTAATCAAGGAATTAAAAGCAAGATGACATTGAAAAAGGGCCAACAAGGCAGATATCTGACCCTTTATGTTACTTGAAATTAAACGTTGGTCTACCCCAACTGTAAGGGGTATAAGGATCCTCTTATGATACTGAAAGGCTAATTATTTTAGAGGGGGTAGGGGGAAAAAATAAAGACAGTACTGCTGGATTATCTTTAGATCTTTATTCACCAGAGCAAAGAAACAGCTGTTTTGATCAAAAATCTTATTCAAACTTCAAGTTGTATTCAGCTAGTTGTACAGATCTCTTGACCAACACAAAGTCTAAAAGAAGCAGTCTTTATGCTAATAGGAACTACACTTTAAAACAGTAAGCTGTTACTGAACATGAGCAGACTGTAACAATGAAATATCCGGAGTCTCACACTACAGAGAGTCAACAGGTTAAACGTACACTGATTCAATTATCTCTTGCATAATACTTGCATGGCAAAGCAATGCATTCAGCCAGGTGTCTTTTTCTCTCTCCCTCAAGGAGCAAGGAGAGCATGCTCTGTGTAAGCCAAAGTTGTAACATGCACCGTTCCCAGGTAAATTAAATCTCTCTGTGCACCCATAATATAGGCAGTTCTTTGTAGTCAAATGTTAAATTATTGACCAAGCTTCAGTCTTTTTAGCAGGGTGTTTCCAAGCAATGATGTCCCAATATGCCACGTTACATTACCATAGCTGAGTTCTTGACACCGAAGTGTCAAAAATATAGGAATCCATTGATTATTTTCCACAACTTTCACCCAATTGTTGACTCGTGGGTGATGGTGTGAATATTGGGTAAAAAATGAGAGACCCATAGTTTTCTTTGAATTACTGCTACATGCGCACCCAGTCACGTTCTCCCTACAACAGCAAATCATCACTGACATTGTTAATTGTTTAGGCTATACACTGAAGTTAAACATGAAGCTTGCATTTATAGTGCACCTGTGCCCATATTATGGGCATTTAATTATTTACAGTCTTAGCAGTAAAAGAGCTTTAAAATGCCATACCTGACCTCTCTAGCTGCTTGTAATGCGAAGTAATCCATTCTTACACACCTTCAAAGACCACAACACTCTAGCTAGAAGCACCTTCTGTGTTCACATTAGACGATGATTCCTATGCAACTGAAATAGAAATAAAACAATTCTGTGCCTGTCAAACTTTTGAATATGAATTTCTCCATGATGCCTATAGCTACAAAAGGTCAATAAGGGCTTGTTTTAAAACTTGAACAGCTATGTCCAGAATATTTATAAACATTAGTGTGCATTGATTGGGCACAGGTTCACTTTAATGTAAAACTTGGGAAATTATGGAAACAGAGGCTTTCATGGCCGACCACATCTAATGTTGCTAGTTGTTATGATGGCCCTCTTGCTTTAATATTTGAGTTACTAACCTGAACTGCATACACAGATAAGGAATTCTTATTTTCCTGAGCTGTAAATTTCAGCATCAACAACTCCGAAATGATTAAAACCACTGGATCATTATGACTGCAAGGAACTGGCATCTTAGGATATAGGTCGGGAATACAAGTCCCTGTATTTTTCTCATGACAGTTGACATTTAATAGCAAAGAACGCCACCTATTTGCTCAGACACTGAAATGTAAATTCTGGCATTCATCTTTAACACCTGGCTGCCCTAGAAGCTAAAATATATGGTTGCCAGTACTCTGCATGGCAGAAATCTAGACTTGCAAAATGCTGGACAGTCAGATAACCGGTTCCAGTACCACCCTCTCCCTACATCTACTACACCCTGTAGTATGTGAAAGTTGCATATTACAGTATGATGTAACAAGAGCCAGCGGTCCATCACAAATGCACTGAGAAAAGCTTAAACAGGTCGCATCTGGTGTATTTTGTACCCCATCATCTTCTCATACTTCTTGAGGATGGCAGCAGTAAGAGCTCACTGCCACAGTTCTTGGCTCTCTTCCTGCCAACCTTTCCAGTGAAAGCTCCAATCTTGTAAAGGCCCCAGCATGTGTACAGACTTGAGAATTCTTGAGAGCAGTGAAGTTGGCAAAACATATTAGTAATGGGACGGTTTACCAGTTGACGAAAAGTTTTTAAAAATTCCACTTTGTGACCGAAAGTAGCATTAAAGGTCAGGATGTTTTTTTTAACTTATTGTATTCTCTGCATTGGGGTAAAAGCCACACATTACCTTTGTCTCTCCTCAGTTCCCTGTTCTTCCTGGTTGCGGGGGGAGGATACTGATGGCAGAGGAGCCAATGGCTCCTTTTGCCATTAAACTGTTGGGCGGAGAGGAGGGAATTGGCCTGCCATAGGGCTGTGTGTGTCTATGTGTGTGTCTATGGATGCACACAGCCACTGCGGGAACACGCACGCACAGATGCCTCCACAGCAGCCGCTTAGCTGATGGCGGCACCCGTGCACGGGGTGGGGAGAGTGCTGCGGGGACCCACAAGAGAACTAGGAAGAGAAACCTTTTTGAAGAAGAGCATACATTTCATGCAAAGGTGGGCCCCCTATTGATCATGCAAAAAAAAAAAACCTTTACTATTATTTTAATGTATGTCTAAAGCCACAACATGTCCCGCTATTTTGGATAGAGTAGTAAATTATTTTGGGCCAAATGTGTTCCATTGAAAAGATCATCTGCACTTTTCTTGTCTTTTTGTCTTAAAGTAAGGGAATCTCCCCTCTTAGATAGTTGTTAACATTGGACGATTTCCCTTTCATTCCTATTCTGGTGAGAACTCAAAATGATGGATTTTTTTTTTATTTGAATTTTTTACTTATTGGTCCCAATAGGGAATTAAATCTTCTTAATGTTGGCAGAGAGGCGTACATATCCGACAGGGGTTCTAACCTTGGAATACCCAATCCAAGAATTATGTCTATTTAGAGCTAGTGGTGAAGATTTCTGCACCAATTATGTGAGAGTCAGCATCCGCTGGGGAGGCTGGGTGGTTGTATAACAAGGATAGCTGATATTAAAGCAGAGTCAGATAGCATTTTAGTCATCTGGATTTGTTTCTTTAAAAGGTTATATGTAAAGTGAAAATATGTGCATTGCCAACATTTGCTTCCAAAAACAATAGTTACAGGATTGCCATGCCAAATAATATATTCAGTACTTAAGAGTCTTTATTCTGACATAACAATCCAGTGTTCGATGATATTACTTGCTGCACCTATTCATCATCAGTGTCTTAAAGAATTGAAACCAGAAAGTCAGGCATTTTCAGAAATAGCTGCAGTCATATCTCTCAGAGGTTTCCCTTATTGTAAAATGTACAGAAGATCATAGAGTCTGCTCTTGGTATAATTACCTGCTTCTTTTATTATAAAGTATTGGTGTAAAAACTGTCACAAGCACACAACTATCAAGACATGAGATCCCTTATACTGGAGTTCTTTAATAATTCTTAGACATAATGACAACTGATCTATAAACTATTGAACGGCGTATTTCAGTAAACAATTATATATAAAAACAGATTTTATGCAAAATAGCGGCAGATCTCTGAAGTTCCTGAGAGATATTACCTTTCTTTTTACATATTTGGTCTATTTATGCATACAACAGACACCCTGTACTGCATACGTGAATGTCTATCTGCCCTACAGACAGCCTGTTGTACCATGCAAGAATGATGTGTTCCACGTTACCTATTAGCAAAACATAATATCATGTTTTTCAGATGTTAAGTCATTCCCATATAAAAATAAGAATACTCAAACAAAATCAGAATCTTGGGAAATAAAAACAATGATTCCATATTTAAGTTTAACAGAAAGATAAAAATTATATTGTACGGTTACAGTTCACTTTCTATTAAACAGCAATATATCAGTTATTGGATCTGACACTCCACTATCTTGGAATGAAGTCTTGAAGATTTTGAAGGCTTGATAAAATATGGTTTGTTTGTGCATAGAACAGATGTGCTAATAAATGAAAAGGAAAAAAAAAATACTACAAATACAAAAGAATTAATAACTAAACATGTACAATAGCGAAGCAAATG